>NC_092826.1:30291733-30643398 GCF_039878825.1 Excalfactoria chinensis
GGAAAGTCAATATTGCTCTACTAGAAGACAGCACATCTTTTCACCCCTACTCCCCCCCCCTTTTCTTTTCTTACAGGAACACAGTGTTTTCCATCTGGCATATCCTCTAGCGCAGCTATTGTACCATTGTACCATGACAGTTATGCTTTCCTTCAAAGGTTTGTAGATCACTGTTGACTTTTTGTCCCTCCATGTTCACCCACTGAAGCAGCTCAGGATACTTCATCCCAGTGCAGGGACAAATCCAAGGTGGAAAGGACCATCTGAATACTCTGCAGAAGACTGGGCCACAGTATCATATTACACTTCTGTCCAAAGCTGCTGTAAAACTAAGAGCTCTAGTGCCAGGCTGAAGCGGTGCCTGAAATAAATTCTCCATTTGAAGCAATTCAGCAACTCTCCAGTGGGGTGTTGGGTTTTCTCATCTTGTCTCATCTTGTCCTTGCACTATAGGAATGCCCTTGATTACTGTCAAGCTGTTTAGAAAGAAGCAAATGACTTCCCACAGCGTTCATTTGATTGGAATCAGAATTAAATGCTATTCTCATCTCAAAACACCCAGTGGTGTCCAAGCCCAGGCAAAGAATAAAGAATCCAGTGTATTTTCTTTTTTCAGGATATCTCGTACTGGAAAGGAGGGAGATTTGAGAAATTTCAACTTACTGTATTGAAGCTTTAGCCAAATTAGAACAGGCTTAAATCTCTGGACTTTCAACTCAGCTGGGCCTAGAATATATATATATAATGGCATATAATAGTAGTAGAATCCTTTTTCTTCTTAGCAAACTGGAAGATTAAAGCTTCTGCCAATCTACTGGGCAAACAGGTTGCAGCATCATACATGCCCTCTGTACATTCCAAGGCAAACAGAGCATGCTTTTAATTAAAGAACAATTCAGACAAATAACTGACTGAACCAGTTTTTAGTCAAGTGTTAAGCTGCCCCCAGAAACTACACAAATTAACCTGAAATAACAGTGGATTAATTAAACAGAAGCCATAGAATCTCATGCACAGACCATTTTTCCTACGTTTGTGAATGAAGATCACAAAAGAATCTCAATCCCGATGTGGATTTACAAGCTACTATGAGATATAGATTTGGTAGCACTATGAATATAATTTTACAATTAATTATTACAATTCATCTCAAAGCAGTTTCTGCTATGGAGGCTGGGGTTTGGCTCATCAGCTCTTAGCACCATCACTGTGTCACCAAGCACAGAGTATACAGTATTTTGCATTGAAGGATCTCAAAATACCTGTATCAACCATAACACTTGATATGTTTTTTTAAATGTTTTTAACTGAAACTGCTCATTTGTAAGGTCTGCATCCCTGATTAGAGAGCTTTTCTAGATTATCTATCATTCTTAATTTAAAGGAAGATTTGATTCTAAATGCTATCTTTGTGTTTTGAACTTTACTTCTGGTAAGGAATCCTTATGTGGGTCAAAAATATGTCTTTTTCTTATCTATTTAATCCAGTTCTAATAAATGGGAAAAAATGGATACAAACCCACTAGTGTCACCTAACATTTGGAGACAACTTGTCTTGAACCCTGCTATCCAAATGGCTGTGATAGTGGGAAGCAGCTATAATTTGGCTATGAATCACAGTTATTCAGAGGAAGGCTCTTATCAATGACAAAGTCCCTGCTGCCCATTTTAAACCCCTGAATTGCCTTGGGGTAAAAACAACTTGTCCTTCGATATAAAGCCACTCATCACAATCCACCCAAGAGCCTCCATTGTTCACCCTAATGAAAATGCGCTTTGTAACAGAGAAGCTGTCTAATTCTGTATTTTTTCACCCTCTGCTTTGCACTGAAAACCACAAAGATATCCAATGTGAGCATAAGCAATCTTTTTTCTATACAAAATTAACCTTCATTTATGAACAATGAAGTCCTTTTTCTTTAAAAATAAGTAAATAATAATGGCATTTTTTCAGTATATATTTAGTAGAAAAATAAATCTCAAAGAGCCTTCCGCTACACTGTCTTTAGAAAGAACCTCTTCTTTTTTGGTTTTATCTACAGAGACCTTGAGCAAGAGGAGGGGATTTATTTGGCTGCATCAGTCTTCCTTCTGGCTCCTTTCTGTTAATATTTGCCTAATATCTGTTAATTGCTACTAACGATGCTGTATCAGGTAATGCATTTCATTTACCCACTGAGCCTGAAACCACAGAATGGAATGTGTATCTGTGGATATGCCACTGTGAATCAGTAACCATAGCTCTGGGCTATAGCTGCTAAAAATAACTGCTCTGCGCTGCAACTCAGGTATGAAAGATTCAGGCCATTCATAAGAACAGCAATTAAAAGCAGCAAATGGAATGGAAATGCCCTCTTCCATCACTCTAGCAATTCCCTTTTGATGAGTCTGTACAGTGGTGGAGTTTTTCTTGTTTTGCTTGTTTTGTTTGTTGTGAAAGCCACAGTATCTCTTAATTTCTTTGCAATGAAACAGTATTATTAAACAGAAGAGAACATTCTGTTAATTCCAGACAGGCAGTAAAGAAAAATATACATTTTTTTCTAGGCCAAACAATGCTAGACTGCTGGCATTTTGTAATGAGGCGATCAAACCTACCCTCATAATAAATAAAATCCCTTCAGCATCTATATAACATGTGGCCTTCTGTATATGTTTAATTAGCATATTTTTCTTCATGTAGTTTCTCAGGACAAGGCTGATCTGCTCACACTCTTGGGAAAGTGTACATGCAGGATAAATATTTCCATTGGAGCTGCAGAGATTGATCATGCAAGTACACCTCTCGGCAAGATGGCTTCTTAATAAACACTAGACAGTGACAGCTGGGTGAGCAGCCAAAGCCCTGTCTGTCCACCTTTCTGGCACACTAGCACTAAGGAAACCACGTGAAGTCAAAAACAGTCACTCGTGTCACACCATGCAGTGCTGGAGCTGCGGAAAGTGGCTCTGAAAACCTGAGGTACATCATCCCACGCAGCGGCTTAACGTAAATACAACCTCGTACGAGCTGCTCTCCTCAGCGCTCACTCTGCTCTTTATGCCTTTTAGCCACAGCCTGGATTTTCTCTGTGCCTCATGTTGGAGGCAGCACCAGCACAGTGGTGGCAGCTTTCTTTCTACAGTTTTGCTTAGCTTATTCAGTGGGTAGAAGGAGAAGGGACGCTTGCTGCTCCACACCAACTAGCAACAACACAGACTCAGGTTCAGCTGTCCCATTAAAACTAATGATGTGAGTGCCAAAAAGAAAAGTATGTTTTTCCTTCTTCCAGTTAGAAAGATCTGAACAATATTCTTTTTGTCTTCTCCGCTTTGTTCTGCCAAAGGTAAAACAAAAAGATCTGCTTATCGGATTACTTTTGCATCAGAACATCTCTTTAATCTGCAACAAAATATTCTGCTTCGTGGCATGTGTAGGAGAAACAAAAGGGAATGAAGAACAGGCTGCACCCTTATCACTGTGTTCCTTCTCCAGAAGAGCTGTGATACTCCTGGGACTGAGCTGCAGGCTGAGAGCCCTGCTCTGCTGAAGGGCTTTGAATCTGCATCTCCTGGAAAAGCAGCTAGCCACCATGCTGGTGTTCTCTCACTTGACAGCTGATGTTTTAGTATTTTAAAAATCAGTTTCGGAGATGTAAATATCGATGAAAACACACTTTGGGTTTTTTTACTCTGATGTTTAAGGCACTGCAGTGAGGTGACAGAATTGTACTCCAAACCAGAGCAGGCAGCAGAAGAATCTAAATGCAGCTTTCCCATGTCTTGTTCAACTACTTTAATCACGGGATCTTAAAGAACAAAAGGGATATTATCTGTCCCTCTGTCAAGATGTGTTTGCTCTCTGACAGCCTAAACATGTTTGCATTTCAAAGTACGTGTCAAGTCCATGTGTATTTTGAACTGTATGAAACCACGTTTTAGCAAATTTCCTATCTGTACTACTTGTAAATTCAAATCCTCTTCTGCTCTGCTGTTGTGCAATAATTTACAGAGTCATTCAAAAATAAGCAATATATTTATTCATACTTGCGAATAGGAAAACAGAGCACACTTTGCATGAGAAACATTTCCTGAGTTAAACTCATTCTCACAGTGTTTTCTACCCGAGTTTCTCCATGATAATCAGTATCCTCTATATTCAGCATATTCAGACTGACATATACGGAATGATAGTGATTTAGTACAACTACTAAATTATTCATGCAAAAACATATGTTACTCTACCACTGCCAAATTGTTTATAAGCAAAATGTCTGGGAAAAAGAAAAAAACACACAAGAGGAGAAAGAAAAATGATCCCCAAATTAAAAACAAGGCGCCTTGTAAAACTATCATTAGTAAATGCAGCACAGGACATAGTAGTGTGCCAATTAGAACTGCTGATTGCACCAAAACAGGAAGCAATGTTCATTGGGTAAGAATCAACATACCAGACATAATGGAGGGAAGAACTGAGTGTTGTTAAAAGAAAATAACAGAAAAAAAAAATTAATAAACAAAATGCTCTGCTTTTTTGGGCATGCTCTTGATGAATGCACAGAGAAAGACTGCATCCAGAAGTCCTCAAGTCCTTTCTGGTAAGCTCATCACAAGCAGGAGCTCCCATCTCAGGAACTACTCTCTGATGCGTGTTTATTTTCATTAACTTCAAGCGCAAAGCATTCCTGGAGTCTCCTGTTCTTCATAGCTATTGCAAAGGCTGGGGCCACTGCTAAGAGTATGTTGTGCCATTTCTAAATTCCTCTCTGATCCCTCTTTTTAAAAAACTTCCAAGGTCAGCAGCCAGCAACATGTGCAGCACACAGATTTAGTGGACAGATTAGCTAAGTGACCTCAGAAAGGGAACGAAGTGTGCTGCTCTTTCAATCACCATCTTAATAAATCTCTGTTAACTAACATGGAGATATTTTCTTTGACACGAGAGTTTGTTGCAAGAGTTTCCATGGCAATTCTTGGCCCCTTGTCTAGGAGACAACTTCAGCTCATTCCAGCAGGTGAGATGAGCTTACAGATCTCTTTCCTCCAACTCCTGTTGCACAGTTTCAAAATGGGACATTTAAAAACAGAAACCCCCTCCTTGTTTTGAAGCAACACTAAATGGGGAAAAAAAAACTCCACCACTCCTCGATGGCCTCCTGCAACAGGCAGCAGGAACGGATTCAGCCCTGTAAGCAAAAGCTTTTTTCTTATCACTGACTGCCAGTTACTCCTACAACTGCAGCTCATGTTCATCTTCCTGAACTGAATTGGCTAGTATTGTTCCTTAAAATACCTCCCTAGTACAGCTTCATACAAACATCTGGTCACATCTTGTGCAACCCACCTCATCATATGAGGGTCATTCCAAAAGTAATGCCTCCTATTTTATCATTTTGGCTCACAGTGTAGTAGGTAGACGTTGGTGGTATGGCAGGAGAAGATGAACCTTCCAACCAGTATTCCATTACATTATTTTTTTTGCTGACAGATGGCAGCAGAGGTGCAGTCTGACAAAATGGCATCTGACATTGAAACGCATATGAAGTAAAGGTGTGTCACTGAATTCTTCCATGTGGAATAATGGCATCCATTGGCATCCATTGGTGCTTGCTGAATGATTATGGGCCAAATAGTGATGTTAACATAATGAGGTGGTGGGTAATGTGTATTAGCAGCGGCAGTAGCAACAGTGGGTCACTTCTGGTGTAGATTTTCATGCAGGCTCTTGTTCATTGCTAGTGAAAATGCATAGCTAATTTTGTTTCATATGCTGAAAAAAAATAAGGTTTTGTAGCTGAGAATGTGCTCTATCAAATAGCATTCTTGTGCTCTGTGTTTCCATTCCAGTTTCCATGGAAATAAATAGGAGGCATTACTTCCAGAGTGACCTATGCTTATTACATGTCAGTGGGCATACAGCTATGTAAGGGCATGCAGCAGTATACAGCTATATTCAAAGATTATGCAATATACTATGAATGCAAAAATTGCTTTAATTATGAAGCAAACAATTCCTTTACCAACATCTATGATGCAGAATGTCACAAGATTAAGGATCTTCCTTAATAAGTCCGCAAACATTAACGATCTCTGCACCACTAAGCCTTTTTATAGTGGTGTGTCATGATGACATATAACACCTCCAGATTTCTATCAGCATATTTCACACTGAACTTACATGTCCATTGGTTTCTGGTGTGCAGTACTTGCTCTCTTTTATTCTGTTGTTTTGAATTCAGCGAAGGAAACTCAGAACAAAAGGCCAGGGTCAAGTTCACGCAAATATTGAATGTGTTCTGTGCAGAACATTTCCATTTTCCTGTCATCACAACTGGTGTCTGTGAACAGACATCACCCTGCAGACTGCATGTAACACCCAGTCCAGGACTTCCACGCACAACCTTACATCTCCGGGCACAAAGAGCAGTGCCTTGCCACGGGACTGCTCCACATAGAAGGCAAGAGGGAGGAATTCACTACCCTCAGGCCCCAGAGACATGTGAGGCACTGGGGGGCAGCTGTCCTGCCTTCAAGGCACCTTTAGGCCTCTGAAACAAGGGTTGTGCTTTCTGTTATTCATCTCCACACATAAGCTACCATATATTAAATAAATTGTGATCTTAAAGCCTTCTTTGAGACAAATCTCTTGTAGATTTCAGTATGAGTTTTGTATTTCTTCTACAGAATTATTAATGTAGCTTGAGATTGGGTGTTATCTCTGTTTCTAGCCTCTCTATTTAATTTAATTACTTACATTAGAGAAAATGAAGCTTGCAGTGATCTTCAGCTGAAAGTTGGAAACCTTACCACTATGACAAGATAGTTCTCTGATATAGAGCTGAAACAATAGGAGGAAACAGGAAAATAAACAAGTTCAGCATGCACTTGAAGAATGATTATACCTACAGAAAGGATGGAAGAAAAAGCAACATCATTTTTTCGGAAGGCATGTGCTAAGAACTGTTGCAGACAAAATGAGTTGCTCTTGCTAATTTTATTCCTGCTCAGAAAGAGACAAGAATACATCTAGTTGTGAAATGCATCACCATTTTCTACCATAACTGTTATGGCTAATAGCTTTTAAATCCAAATAATTCTTGTTTCTAGTTTGAGAAATATTTTATTTTGGCATTTCTTTGCTCTCCCTTGTGCTTCTATGACTATAAAGAAGCAGTACAATGAATTCAGTTAACATATGATGTATAGTTTTCTCCATCAATGAATGACTGGCACCAAGAATAACCATGTTGAATCCCTTTCATCTCATTGCTTTTAATCATTTTACCTTACCATATATTTTGAACTTTTTAGATTTTATATATATTTAGGATAGAAATATGATTTTCCTTCTACCTGAGAACTGTAAACTGAGAGGCTTACTGCAATTACTACACCAACAGTTGTGTGTAATTAGAATGTTCAAATCGAATGTGGTACTGGGCATGTTATTCATGTAGCACTTCCTTGCTGGAGTCAAGTTCTAATATCACTGGCAGCCTCAGTTCCCTGCTCTCCCTCACTGCGTACCCCCACTTATTCCATAATCAAAACGACCCTTGCCCGAGACACCACCAGGACACTGATCTGAGGAAGTATTGAAGGAAGAAGAGGATTTGGACTCTCATCTATCAGTTGCTACATAAAGAGATAAGAAGGTGTATGTGGAGAATGCATGCAACTGAACATATTCATGTCTCTATTTATAGCAGTACAGACTGTGTTCACAAATAAAAATGAAAGACCATTTCCATTTTGTTTTATAAATACATATCTAGCAGTGAAGAATGGTCATGGCCCTGAGTGGGAAAATTGCATTAACTCTTGTTGTTTTACCGTGATAAAGTATCTAATAATGATTTGGAGGGATTGGAGGACTGAGGGTAGGACCACGCAGAGATAACAGAATATGAAACAAGGAAGACTGAAGGGACAATAATAGCAACAGAAAAAAAAAATCCCTTTCTCAGGGCCATTAGTGTTTCTGTGTAAGGAGAATAGCTTGCTGAAGCCAGAGATAACTTCCTGAGAAAAGAGAGAAAAGAAAATAAGATGAAAAAGTCTTTGGCAGAAAAATAATCCATCTCCCAAAATATCATGAGCCTAAACTGTTCCATGTGTAAATATCATATGTATACTATTTATCCAAGACTGTTTGAGTTTTAGAGAGGGATTTCATCCTTAGGCTTGGTACGCTTCTTGGTTCTGATTCCTGAAAGCTCAGTCAACACGTTATCAGATGGAACTTGGTTTTGACTGAGGCACAGACATGAACACCTTACGTAAACTTTTCAAATAAGTGCAAAAAAACAGGACTTATTTTGATGAAAGCAGGTCTTATTTATTAGTGAACTTTTCTAACACCTAACACCATAAGGTATAACAAATACATAAATGCAGGACACATTTTTTACCCAAATCTGTAATTTTGGGGCTTTGTTTTGTCTTTGAACACAACACGTGATTAATCTCAGTGTAGGATTTATGAAATCCGCTTTTAGCCATGGAATATACTCAAAAAAAGAAGAAGTAAGATGTGGCTTGTGCTAAACTTAGCAGTTCTGGCAATTAATCAACTTCATTCACTGATCTAGTCAAGTGAAATAGTTTGACAGAGAAATACAGGAATTGTTACTGGAATTCTGAGTACTAATACATGACCAGACAAATGGGCTTTAGAGTAAAGAGGCCAGTGAGATTTATTTGTAATCCTTTTAGTTGCTTTTTTATTTCTTTCAGATTGCAGAGACTAAAAAAAAAATGATACCCAAGCCCTTGGATTATTTCCACACAGAAGATTTGATCTTAATGCCCTATCTGTGTATGCAACAACATCAGATGGGCTCTGATGGTCCTGGTACAGTCACGCATTCCTGATATTCTCTACTTCTTATTTGAAATGCACAAGTGCAACTTATGCCTGCTTTTCTCTGACTTCGCATGGTTGAGAGTCCATGTTTGCTTTTAAAAAAGATGACTGTATAGCAAGCTCTGTTTATTCTGGGAGCATGATCAGCAGGGAGCTGATCATGGTCCCCTTGACTCCTTTCAGTGTGTCACCTAAACATTTCTTTCAGCATCTGCATCATGGTATATTTGAATTAAAATTAAATATGAAAGGAACCTCAGAATCCCACACTGCACATTCAGTGAAGAGGAACCCTGATTTCAATATCCCACTGGAATCAATCTCCAGTCTGATTCATCCTGAAATGAGCCTCTGTCTGCTCAGATCCCCACTTCATCAACCTTTGTTGCTTTTCTCATGCCATCATTCCGGCATCTTGGAGCCCTGCACTGCAAACCTTAAGAAGGTATCTCTGATGAGACTGCACTGAGGAAATGTGCACTCCCAATTGCTGCTGAAGTTCCTTTCATCTCTTCAGAGTGTGTGGAAGACACCAAATAGATACATGGAGCTTTAAAATGTATTTCAACGTATTTCATACAGAACAGAGTCTGAGTTTTGAAAGGAGGACAGGGAACAGAAAACAGATGCCTTGAAATAACATGTTAGGGATGCCATTTTAATTTTGTATAACACTGAGGATGTGAATGAAAATACATTATGAATGCGAGTATGCAGCAATGGGAGACCCTAATAAGATACTTAGTTTTAAAAACAAGCAAAGACCCCACCTTCAGTCCTAGGAAAGACAAGCATAACTTTTCTGTGTCTTCTGCATGTGAGAAGCAGCTCTATACAACAGAAAAGCAATTCTATAATTTAGTGTACGCATTTGGCGACTGTTTTACAAAGCATGACAGCATCATCTCTCTTGTTCTGCAGAGAATAGGTGAGACCAAAAAATGAAACAGTGTGCTGAAAGTCACTTCAGTTGGGCACTGAAAGAACTAGGACCGTAATGCAGGTCTCCTCAGTCCAGGTCCAAGATGCAATTATGAGTATTAAGGCAGAAATAAGAGTTGGGCTGCTGAATATGGGGAGTACTTCACAATCTATTTTACTGCTGAATACAAGTAAAAAATCCCTGTTTTTTCATTTAACGTCTTAGCCAGAAGGCACTTATACACCAGTTATTCATAGGGATCATAAAGAATATTGCCATTGCTTTGTTATGCACCACTATATGAAAAATACTGCTTTGATGACAAAAAGATGGAATGGTGTGCTGAAATGTCTGATCTAACCCTCTTGGCAGTGCAGATCTCAAACTCTCTGGGAGTCCAGATTTCAAACTCCCTTGTGTCTAGATCTCATGCTTCACTGTGCCTCTTCTACTTGTGACATTGTGTTAATGCTGACTGTCATTATCTCCTGTTGCTGTCCCTGTCATCCTATAATTTAATAGCAAGGATGTGACAATAAATTAAAATAAAATAATAATGAAATGCTTGGGATCAGCTGGACACAGGACTGAGGAACAGCTACTTCTGTGTAAGAACAAAATGAAGGCGGTTTCACAGTGAACACATATTGGTCTAGCAGATTAGCAGTTACATTTATTTCTGAACAGGGATATTTCAAAATAGCCAGAACTCCAGATGCTAGAGCTAGGCAAGGGCATCACTGATATCAGCTGAAAATGAAGACTGTCAGCATATTCACAAACAGTGGAATAGAAATCAAGGGAAAAAAAACTATCTAACAGAAAACCCAGAAATAAGGGCTAACTTTGGTCTAGGTCTTAACATATTATTGTACCTGAGCACTTCCAGCCTAGGCTACTCAGATCTCTGCAGAAGCATATGTAACCACGTGTCTTTTGTAAAGAATTGAACACTGTATCATTTTGTCTTCCACTTCGAAATTAAAAGGAGCTCTCAAGAGTAGAAATTAGCCAGAACTGAAAAACATGGCTCCCTAAACCTGCATTGCTGAAAAATTCCAAGTCACATGTGAGAAAAAGAATTCATTTTAATAATTACTCATTTATTGTGTGTGCTTTAGGGCCTGTTCTTTTTGTGAATTATGCAATTAAACCATTATATGCAGCAATCCTGCACATAACATAGTTGTTGGGTTTTTGTTTCTCTTTCCCATCTTTTGGATTTATATATGCTTGTAAATTGTTACCAATTAGAGACCTGGACCCTGACTATGCATGCTGAAAGTACACAGTTTGTTTTAAAATCCTGTGCCTCAGATTAGTACTCTTTTTACACCAGGTAAAACATAAACTCTTTCCAAGTTTATCCACACAAAAAAAGAAAAAAAAAAATAAAAGAAGAAAAGAAATATTCATTGCAACCCAAACTACAGTAAGCTATATAGGAGGAAGTACTGCATCAGCCAGAAAAACAACATTGCTTATTATCAGGCAAAAATATCCAGCAATCAGTAAAGCATACTTGCTTAGGTAGGTGGAAGGAAAGACAGATTATTTAAAAACAGAGAAATTGGTGGAATTAAGCAGTTTAGTAAATATTTTTCCACTTTCTGAAAGCTACTATTATTCTTGCCAGTGATTAAACACGAAACAGCTGCAGTCTAGGTGACTGCAAACCTAAGCAAAATTTTCAGAGGTCATTCAAAATTATAGGCATAAATATTACGAAGAATTTGTATTTCAGCACTACGTGGTACTTGCCATTGGCATAAAAGAGTTACGTGTTATTACCACTGGCTTAATCATAGCATAACCCAAGCTGGAGGGGGCACATCAGGATTGAGTCCACCTCCTGGCTCCGCACAGCACTGCCCAAAATCAAACCCTATCTCTGGGAGCGCTGTCCAAGTGCTCTTTGACCTCCAGCAGCTCAGGGCCGTGCCCACGGCCCTGTGCAGCCTGTTCCATATCTACTGACCTCTGGTGCAGACCCTGTCCCTTAACACGCACCCGCCCCTCCCCTGGCACAGCTCCATGCAGTTCCCTCGGGCCCTGTTGCTGTCACACAGAGCAGAGCTCAGCACTGTCGCTCCACTCCCTGTGAGGAGCTGCAGCCGCCATCAGGCCTCCCCTCAGCTCCTCTGCTCTGCCCTGAGCACATTCAGGGACCTCAGCTCTTCCTTATACCTCTTCTCCAACAGATCCTTCACCATCTTTGGACCCCTCCTTTGATGTCAGTTTTTTTTCCATTCAAGCTCCAGCATTCTCTTACAGCTGCTCATTTCTCACAAAGTGCAATAGTAAATGCCCCGTTTTAAATAATTCAGAAGGGACTGTTTCAGTTCCTCAGTTACAGAGGCAGGGGTTTTGTTTGTTTGTTTGTTCGTTTTTTCCCCATATATGTATGTTTTGTTGTTGTTGTTTTAAATATTATATAATGCTACCTGACAAGGCTACAGCAACCAAAGCTAGTCTCAGCAGTTTCCCTCAGCAACTTGTCCTGGTGCGTCCCAAAGGATTATGAGACAAAAGCAGCTCCCTTCTGTACAAGTTGGTGCCCAGAGGAAATGTCACCTTGTACTCTTCTGAGTGAGAGGAACACACACTGATCTGCTTAAACATTGAACAGAGATGGATTAAAACCAGGGTACAGCAGTTTGCTCACACTCTTCTAGGGGTAGATTTGCCATCTGAGAATTTTCTGAAGCAACAGAACTGATTTGTGTACTGCTAAAATGAGTCAGAATGTTCATATTTCATGAAACTTGTCCTAAAATGTCTTGTGTGCTGTGGAAAGGTGTGGAAGGTGACTGACTGCCACAAGAGTACCCTAGCCACCATTTCTCTGGGGAGAGATGAAGCTTTTCTGACACACAAAACTATTCAATTTCTTTTGCTGAGTCATGTTTTGGAAATCCTGCAGACATAACTCTGTTACATGCCAAATTACATGGGCTGCTTTGGAGGCCTGGAAAACTCATGGGAAAAGCTATTTCTGCTTAAGTTGCTTAGTCCCTTCTGTCCAGTGCTTGTGATAGTCTGCTGTATAAACTGGCACACAAACCTAAACTAGACGATTGACTGAACATTCAGATCATATAATTTAACGAGTTACTAAGTACTATCCAAGCCCTAGGCCTAGGAAAAGAAAGCAGATGTTTCTTTTGAATTAAGCAGAGAAACATTTCACTATCTTAAGACAGATCAAAGGGTCCCATATAACAAAACAAAGAGACAGTTACTGGTATTAAAAAAACTCATCAAAACAAGTCAGGGAACTGGTAAGAGATTTAGAAATCCACTCAAACCATAGGATAATAAATTAGAACATTGATGAAATCATTAAATAAGTATTGCATTTAACATATGTGATATTTGAAAACAATAGAGACTTAGAAAACGTCCCTTACTCGAGATTACTTTGAGGACCCATGCCCTAGTGCCACCTAGAGAAATGAAACTATCTTGTAAATATTGCTAGTATTATTTTTAACATTTTTCTTCAGTATTCAAAGGAGTAATATGAACACCAAAGTTCCATCATGCTATTATTCAGACATTTTTTATCAAGTTTATCTGTTCTGTAGCTACACTAACCTCTGAGAGCTGCATCAGAGACTAAAATGGTTCACTGTAGCAAGTGAAATCTTTTATAATTTGATGGCAGCAGTCCCTCTTAAAAGTTTTCCTAAAGCATCTGCATCAAATTCTAAGGTGAAACTGACCTAGAACAGAACTTCAGGCTATAAGAATAAATCTACAATATAATTATTTCAGGGAATGTCTAGCAATTAGGAAAAAATTAAATTCAAGGACACAGTGAGGCATTTTATGACTTTGCTAAAATTCTGAGGTATGATTTACTTTTTTCACTTTCATTGGGGCATCAGAGAAAAAGCATAATTAAGAATAATAACAAAAACCTTGAAGTTCCGAAGATACATCAGCCAGCTTTCTTTTGCAAAGAGTAAACATATGTGCTTTTGAGCAATCCATAATATAAAATAAATTTCAGGTGCCATATGCTAACTTTCCTCTTTGAATCCTGCTATAGAACCCATATCCTCCCAAAACTTTTTTCATAGAATCATAGAATCACAAGGTTGGAAAGGACCTACAAGATCATCTAGTCCAACCGTCCACCCTTTACCATACCTACAGAAAACCACTAAACCATATCTCCTATAGAACCACAGAAAATTTCACCAATATCTTCTTTGCTTCAGTCACTCTCACATCTTTTTAGCTGTAAATTTGCATCTTGGACATCATTTTTGTAAGACATGACAGGGTCTTAAAATCAATTCCAATGAGCTGTAAAATATTAACAGATGAAATGGTCTGTTAGGTTTGTTTTCACTGCTATCATCATTAAGTACAAAGCTGGCTCATTATGGGGAGACAATGTTTAATCATCCTCCAAATTTTGCAGATGGATTTACGTCTGTGCATATCTTCCTCTGTGATGCTCAATAGCCAGGCACAGTCTGTTCCAACAGCCTGTAAACAGGACCTAGTGCAGCAGGCTGCTCTGCTTTAGCATACCATTTCAACATGTGAATGCGCCACAGTTTCAGAGGAATTTAAGTCCATACTTAACCTAACAGTTAAGGGGATCAGGTCCAGTCAACATGGGTTCATGAAGGGCAGATCCTGCCTGACCAACGAGATCTCCTTCTATGATTGAGTGACTCATCGGGTGAATGAGGAAAGGGTTGTTGATATAGTCTACCTAGACTTCAGCAAAGCCTTTGATACTGTTCTCCTGGAGAAGCTGGCAGTCAGTGGCTTGGACAGATACATTCTTTGCAGGGTAAAAAACTGTGTGGGTGGGTGGGCCCAGAGAGTAGCATTGAATGGAGTTTAATCCAGCTGGAGACTGGTCACAAGTGGTGATCGCCAGGGGTTGGCACTGGGGCCTGTCCTGTTCAATATCTTTATTGATGACCTGGCCACAGCAAACCCAGACAACACTACACGCATAGGGCAGTGTGGCTGGAAGACTGTGTTGAGGAAATGGACTTTGCTTGATGCTCAGGTAAACATGACCCAACAGTTTGCCTAGGTAGCCAAGAAGGCCAGTGGCATCCTGGCTTTTATTAGAATAGTATAACCAGCAGGAGCAGGGAGATGTTCCTCCCTCTGTACTCGGCACTGATGAGGATTCACCTCAAGCACTGTGTTCAGTTTTGGGCCCCTCACTACAAGAAAAACATCAAGGCCCTGGAGCATGTCCAGAGAAGGGCAACAAAGCTGGTGAGGGGTCTGGAGCTGGAGGGGACTTATTGAGGAGAAGCTGAGGGAAATTGTATTGTTTATTTTGGAGAAGAGGAGGCTCAGGGGAGATGTTATAGCTCTCTGCAAGTACCTGAACGGAGGCTGTGACAAGGTGGGGGTTGACCTCTTCTCCAACATAACTAGCAATAGGATTAGACAGAATGGCCTTAAGTTGTGCCAGGGGAGGTTCAAGTTCAATATTAGGAAAAAATTATTCTCCAGAAGAGTGGTAGGTGCTGGAATGGGCTGCCCAGGGAGGTGGTGGAATCAAGAAACATGTAGATGTGGTACTGAGGGACATGGTTTATTGGGGAAATATTGGTGGGAAGTGGATGGTTGGACTGGACAATCTTGGAGGTCTTCTCCAACCTCAGTGATTCTATGATTCTAATAAGCCCATGCTAAGGTCACATGTTAACAGAGACTGGGCTGGTACACATGCATTCACACTCTTGAGAGCTAAAGTTCACCATGACCTTTAGAGGGCTACATCAGGATGTAGCAGCCCTGAAATCTGCACTTTGACTAGCTAGTGCTGCTACTTAGCATGAAAGAATGGTAAGAATGAAAAATGGAAGAATCCCCTGTGGATCAGAAAGCAAGAACAATCAGTAAATAGCCATTTTCTTCACAAATTAGAAGAAATCCTAAAAATAATTAAAAATATATATCAGCTGATGTTTACCATTTCCTTGTCACATTCCTGGCAAAAACTTGGGGTTAAATTGTACAAAAGGGAATTTTAGTTTGGTCTAATTTCTCAGCAAAATTACTTCCCTCTCAAAGGGATGACACATGGGGGTGGCGGTGCAGAGCTTTGAGGTTCTTCTTTTTTTATCAGACAAATAAGCAATGACACCCAGTGGGAATCTGTTCAGCCTTGCCCTTCAGCTTCTTGGCTGAAGAACAATGAAAAGTGTAATTTGGCTTTTGACAAGGAGGATCACTGGTCATATTAACTCCAGCACAGTGGTAGCAGATTTAAATGGTGAATTTACACAATTAATTGCACCAATGCTATCTCAGAGGTATAGCAAGAATGAGGTTAGTTTTTTATATCTGACTACATTATTTTCTAAAATTATGTGTTTTTCTTTAAATAATCCAGAAGGATAGATCATCAAGACTAGGAGGCTTGTTCTCTAACTGTCATTGTGTACTTGATGTTGATGAGATCTGTGTATGGTTATGAAGAAGTGCATAATGCCAATTAATGCCATGGTAGAAGGAAGATATCTGGTATGTGTTTACCACTATCTAGAGAGAAGCAACCAGAAATCCTAAGATGTCCAGAGAACAGAAAACAAACAGTATCAGCGAGGCAAAAACTCATGTACAGTCTTGGTCCTCACTGGGCCAGTTACTTTTCAGGTCAGTGAGGTCTAGATAGAGTTCAAAAGGCATTGTATCCTCACGTCATACAACTGATTGCTCAAATGCTTTATACTGAGAAAGCTATTTTCTGAAAACTAATGCTTTCTTAAAGACAGTAAGATAAGCCATTCTGTACATTCAGAAAAGAAGAGCTAATAAAAAAATGAGCTAATAAAAAAAATACTGAATAGGGACTAATAGCAACTAAATGTAGATTGCCTTCTTTCCAAAGACTCAATGGTGTCTGCTTCAGGAACACCATGAAAAGCAGTCAATCAGATGAAGTTCTGCAAGGTCCCTTTTCTTGGAGTATTTACCAAGAATCAAAGACTGAAATTCTAATTTTTACCTAACAGTTTATTTCAGAAACAGGGTTGCAGTCTTATTGGAGCTCAATGGAAAGCAGATGGCAGTAAACAGGAAAGATAGGAGAAACTGGGGATCAAAGAATATAGTGTTTCCCTAAGTGAAGAACATATGAAAACTATTCAACAGAGGAAAGGAAACTAAATAAATGATTCACTATTATTTATTTGCCCACTCTGAGAATAGCAGATATGGAACATCCCAATGCAAACACAGAAATCTTAAAGAGACGACAGTAAGGTAATCAAAGTGACCCTAAAACTAGTATTTTTTAATTACAATAATTGGTCTCTAACCCTGCAATATGAGTTTTTCTTTTTCTCATTTTTTAAAAAAACATCTACCATGTATGAAAAGGAGACTTTTAATTGGATTATTTTTTTACCCTTCACCAAAATAGCATGCTTTGGGGGTTTTCACTACAAAGATATTATTAAAGGAAGTTATTCAAGTTCTCCTCAGCTGAGCAGTCTTCTGACAGTTTCCTGTCTCATCTTCTTCCCTAAATTCTTTATGAAGGAGCTAATTCACACTGTAAAACTCAGCAGAGACAACAGCTTTTCCTATTTTGCATATAAGAAACTTACAGATTCATTGTCATATTCTAAACAAAATATCAGCCAATACATAAATAATGACGCATTAATAATTTATTAATTTTAATAAGCAATAGCAACAACATGAAATTTTGCCTGTGTCAGAGCTCCACAATTTGACAGGACTTTGTTTTCTGAATGAGAAGAGAACCAGCAACAATGGGATGGTATGTGCCAAGTATCCCAATGATAAGAGTCGAAAAGGTACCATTTCATGCTGATAAGCCATAGGCATAGACTTATGTGAGTATATCTGTGGTGTATGAGCACTCTTGTGAACATGCAGAAAAGCATGAAATAAACAGAGTTTTGCTCTCTGTGCCTGTTTCTAGAGTATACTTTTTAAATAGATTTGAAAGCAGGGTTTTTCATGCTGAGGGCAGATTCACAGCAGTCAGAGACTAGTTAATAATGTAGGCAGCCAAGAGAAAGGCCTTGTTATTCAGCTACAAATAAAGTAGGAGATGGGCACCTTCTGTCTGGCTATAAGTAAGTACTAATGAGGAATACTGTCCACAGCACAAGCCAGGAGCTGAAAAGAAGATTAATGTGATGTTTTCCAGCAAGATGGCTTTTTTTCCCCAAGCTCTAGAAAAGATACATTAAAAATAATCTAGGCTTTTATTTCTGACATTGCTAGGAGGAGGTTTCACAGCCAAAAAATCTTTTTTTACATCCCAGAGTTTGCCTAAGGAGTTTGCACTGTTTCCCTATACTACACTGCCAGCTGCTCTGCAAAACAACTGTGAGGTTATCATCTAGGGACAATACCAGAGTTATTTCTGAGCACCCACCATATTTAATCATGAGATTTGGAAGCGTACCTACTGTTGTATCAGGGCAAAAGAGCCCTGCCAACTCTATGACTACTCCAGCTGGCAGCATCACCACTCAGGGGCGGCATAGGCAGAACATGCTGTACCTCGTGCACTGAGGTGTTGCTGAATTTTGCATACAAATACATGTGAGATGCTGCTTAGGACTTAGGAGGTGACAAACAGAAATTCAGATGCAGTCGCACAAATGCATGCCAAGACAAATGCCAAGGGTTTCAAGGCAAAATCTTCTCATTTTACTCCTATGTGCTTTTGCTATGCAAAAACCTGTCCTGCACACTTTGTCTGGGAAACTCAGATTTCACTAAGGATGCTTCCTTAGTATTAAAGATAACAGCAAAATGGCACATATGGGACAGTCAACAGGACTGCCTATTAAAGGCTTCCACCTCAGACCTTGCTGAGCACCTAATAGCTCACCTGGAGAGAATCTAATTTGAGATAAGCACTGAGAAAGAGTTCAGTTTCTACTGGACAGAAGTTCCCTCCTCAAAATGCACCCCAATTCGGTCATTGTTCGCAGACAAAATGACCACTGTTCCAGTGTTCCACTGGAGCAGGTTGCCCAAGGAGGTTGTGGTTGCCCTGTCCCTGGAGGCATTCAAGGCCAGGCTAAATGTGACTCTGGGCAGCCTGGTCTGGTGGTTGGCGACCCTGCCTGTGGAAAGCAGATGATCTTTGATGTCCTTTTCAACCCAGGCCATTCTGTGATTCTATGATATAGTTCTGTGATGACCTCTGAAGACCACAGTTTCTCATCCCAAAAGAACACTGCACATTGCTAAGGCTGCTGTCAGGTGAAAGCTAGCCCTGGAGAAGACATGCCAGGCACACACAGCTCCACACTGTAGTATTGTGTATTAGACAACTTCCCAGGCACATGCAAAGTGAAAGACTTAGAAATGAACAAAAAGGACTTCAACATGATCAGAGAACTGAGTCCTAGGAACTGTGAACTGAATTACAAATTGTCTGAGTTGGGATGTGTTGGTGCTGGGCCACTGTTTGATGATAAATAGAGACAATGTTCAGAACAGACTTCTCCCCTGCACACAGAAAGCTTTTTCAACAAAAACAAAGAATATGGACCACAATGGAGAGCTTAGGGGAATCTCAGGGGTTTCAGACATCATGATGGCACTACCACCTTTCTATTAAGCTAATGCCATTAACTAGTTAATAGCATCAACTGTCTATTAAGTTAATGCCATTGAAATAAAAATGGATACAACCCATCAGAGTGGTAGAGAAAATCAATTTAGGAGGGAAAAGCAAAGGTAAAGAAATATCTTTACAGTTATGTAGTCCCTAAAACTGTACACAAGCTTTAGAGATTATTCAATTAAAAAGCACAAGATTCATGCAGCAGCCTATACTGCAGTAATTTCATGCTGTCCACAAAAATCAAAATTAAAGACATGGGTCCAACAGAATGATCATAGCACTAGTGATGTAAACCATAAATAATAACTGTCAACTGTAGAGGATGTGATTTAGCAAAATCCCAGATGCTGACCAGTCCTCAAGTTGACTTGCAACAGTGCAGAATCACTTTTCAAATCATGTTTTGTAAGGTTAGATTTCAGCAAACTGTCAAGACCTTAAAAAGTGACTGTACAATTTGGTGATCGCTACTTCACTGCTGTCCTATAGCAGTTTATGAAAGGAGATTTCCCAAAGGTGCAGATGGGCTTTATTTCACAATGATAGGCAACTTGTGTCTTCAGACAGCTCTTTCAGTGGAGGAAATAGCAGGCCAAGTTTGAAACTGCTCTAAATACAACAGAACGTTCTAACGAAACAGAAAAAGACAGAAAAGTGAGGGGCAATAAGAACATGTTGTGGTAATCTGCTTTCCGTTGCAGTTTTTGCTGGACCATTACCAGAATTAGATCTCCAAGCAATACTCAATGATCTAACTCAAAAGAAACCCTCCCCCACTCTGTTGCTTTGGTACTGTCATGACAACTTGTCACCAAAATGCTGAGGGATGTGTAAAGAAAGGTTCCCTTTCATCCAGCTTTCATGGTTCAACCTTCCTACGCTGCACTGTATTGTCACCAAAGACGCTCAGATCTGAATCTCTGCACTCATCTCATTTGAAACAGATGCTGACAATTAATTTCCTCCAAGGGATATCAACCCATACAGACCTATTTTAGTCACTTTGTTATAATGTTTTGATAGACCGTGTGATCCCTAGGCAGCTGAAATAGTCATGACTCTTCCAACTCAGCTGAACAGTACTCATTTGCCCAGGTGATCAATCCAGCAGGGCAGCTTCCTCCTCCTGCCTTTTGCTGCCTCCTGTGTAACTGATGCTGTCAGGCACAGGAATGTTCCTCATGCACTTCAAGTAAAATTAAAGGGCTTTTATAGAGGATTTCAGCTAACCTCCCACACTTAGCTGAGAACCCTGAAATAAGCTAAACTTTCCCAAATCCTGATGGGGAGCTTGTTAAATAAGCACAGGCTGGGTTTGTGGTTTTGGGGTGGGTTTGTTGCTTTTCATTTATTTATTTTTTATTTATTTATAGCCAGCTTCTACTGGATAATGTAAATAAACCATGACGTTACAAGAGTAACAGATGAGGATCTTCTATGAGGAGCCAGCTACACATTAGAGGAGTAGACTGATGATTTGCGCATATTGCATTTTGCAACAAACTTTCTGTTTATGAGTTATTAGCCTGCTACTTTGAGAGATTTGCCATCCTCTCCCAGAATAACATTAGAAGATGTTAGAAGTAATAATATATTATGCTAACAATTTCAGGACGACTGCATTTTGAACACAATTTCCTTCTAAAATGAATTGAATAACTGTAGACATTCTCCTCTTTAAAATGCAGTGATTCTGCTGTTTTCAGAGAATATATATTTTAAATCTCCCAGAGCTTAATGCCACAATTATTATGCCAGTGTTCTGTAGCGATTTAACATAATTTAATCATTTCCTGTTGGTTCAGACTTGTCCTTAGCCTAGGAAAAAGAAAAAAAATTCTTCTACTCAGGAAGCCTCTTTCATTTGTTTGGATGTAATTTATTTTAGAATGATTGATGATGAGGATTAGAAGTGCAGGAGGAAGGTATTCAGAGACAGATTCTGATCTTTTCAGTCATGGGACAAATTCCATTAACACGAAAATAATGGACATGAGTAAGGTGGATGTTAGACCAGGACCTGGACTGCAGTGTCCATCAGAAAGTTTATGAAAGCATCCAGCACTTCCTGTCTCTGCTGGAGTTTCTCAGACTTTGCCTTCTAAGATATCTATGAGGCAGTTTTGGCCTTCTGAGATTGAAGGTTTTTTAAATTTGAAAAAGATAAAGCAATTTCATTTGTCACATTGAAAATCTGCTAATTTACCACAAGTCTTCAAATACTGATTCTTTGGTGCTGTGGATTTCTTCTTCTCCCTTTGGCCTCTAACAGTGTCTAGAAGGGCATCAAACTTTCTAAGACTTCCATCCCTAGAAAGTTCTATATCTTGAGGTCTGTGAGCAATGACTTGCCCTGGGTCCTGTGCCTCAGATAAACTCCTCTGTTTTCATACCTTGGAGCTTTTGGTAGTTCCAACAGTGGTCTGACACAGTGTCATTTGACAGATGTCAAAAATAGCAAAAAATTTGTAAGTAGTCAGGAAGTGGGAAGGAGGCCCTTATAAACATGGAATATAGTTCAAGGATTGGCTTGAATCCAACCTAGCCCTGATTTGTTCCATACTAATCTTTGCAGTACTCATATGAAAGTTTTCTGCTAAGAGCTCCCAGAAGTTTCACTGAAGAATGGAAAAATCCCTTTTCTAAAATCAGAAATGCAATTCTAAGTCCAATTCTAAGCAATTCTTGGTAAGAGATGGTTCCCCTGGTTGGACTTCCTTCATACATAATATACACTTGTACACATACTGGGTACACTGCCTCCTTAGAGAGGCAGGAGATCGTTCTAAGGCTTCTTTTAAAAGAGGACTGCCAACACTTTCCCATGTTTACTGAAATGTTTGGAGGGTTTCCAGTGTGGGTGGCAGCTTGACTGTATGCTAGCTAACAAGTCTGTTACAGAACTTGGCAACACTGCTACTAACATGCAGCAGTATGGAAGAAATATCAGTTAAATGTAATTCAGAAGCACTGTAAATACTGTGTGAAGCTGTTTGTAAACAAGCCTCAACAGGTAGAAAGTTTGGGCTGGATATGAGCCACTGGACTGACTGCTCCAGTGAGCCTGGAGAAACTGTTCAAGAAACCTGGTCAATGGTGCAAAGACCTGGGGAGATATAATGCTAACTTTCTGAGGGCTTCTTCTTTGTGAATTAGCTTTCTCTTTCAGACCGCAACTGCTCCCACTCTCCCACCAACCTTGCAGTGATTTCCCATTTGCCAGAACTAACAGGGTTTCTTTCAACTCTCTTTTTCTGTCTCTTTTCTTCACTGTTTTCTGATCTCCTCCATTTCCTCTCTTTTTTCCCCCTTTTCCCATCACAAGGCAAACTGTCCACCATACCAGCATCAGCTCTCTTTGCTTTTGCTCTTCTGTCATGCCCCTGTGGGAGCCCAAGCTTACTTCGTCTTAGCCCCTTCTGTAAGATTGACATATGACTCAAACAAGCCATTTATATGCCCTCTATAAGCAATGGAGGAAGGGCATCTCCATCCTAAAAGAGAAAAACTATGAAATAACAAGAACAGGTATTGAGGGATTCCCCCATGGGCCGCTATCTTGGGCCCCTTTACTTAGCCATTGATTTCCATCAACTTCCAAGGACTCCTATTTCCCTAACATATTTGTTCAGAATTTCTTTACAGTGGGAGGAAGGATATTGGGATGCAGAGAAAGACAACTAAGCAAGGCTTAGTTTAGATAATGCAGACAAGAGATAAAATTTTCCATGCCATTCCTTTCTTTAGATCTGTATTCACTAATACTTCTTCATCCATCCATGCAAATCTCTCATTTAGCTTTTCACCATTTCATATATCAGTGTGTGGGTTTTTTGTTGGTTTTTATTTGGGGGGAGGGGCTTTTGACTTTGCAAGTCATTCTGGTTGACATCATAATCTCTACTGAAAAAATAAAACAAAAAAAAAAAAAAAAAAGAGAAAAGTTTTCTTAACACTTAGAGTATGACTAATCTGCTCCTGACAGTCATTTCCCCACTCTGCCTTCTCCAGCACATGAACATAATCTGCTCACAGTTTTGTGGCCCTTCCATTCACTACTGATTCTTTTGTACATATGATTCAAATGTTAATGCATATAAAGCCAACTACACCTAACACATTAAGTTTGCTTTCAAAGGAGCACCTTCATGCTGTGTCTCCAAAATCTTTCCATTACACTCAGCTTTGCAGAGGCCATGATTTCCTCCAGTCAGTCAGTGCTCTTACAGCATCCAGTTCTGGATGTCATCACAATTGGAGAAAACCCAGGAGGGAGCAAAGCTGATGATCAGGTGTCTAAAAACGATGACCTCTGAAGAAATATGGATTAGATAATTGCTTGGACTGAGATAAGGCTGAGGGGCCGTATGATACAATTTACATCAGACAAATGAAAAGGGACTGCTTTGATCAGTTCTTCACCACTATGGTGGAGATGACAACATGTAACAGCCCTCAATTTTCAGCAAGGGGCACATGGAAAAATCAGAACAGATTTCTCAGGAGTGCTGTGAAGGTGCTACCACCGGAGGTGCTTAGGGAAAGATCAGAAGTTTGTCAGAAGCAAAGCAGGCGTATTTGGTTCTCTGCCCAGGGGATGTGTTAAGCACTCTCTCCATGTCTCTTCTGCTTTATCACAGTATGACACAATGATAAACACCTTCTAAGAAGCTTCATTGAGCTTCTTGAAAGCTGTACAAACTTCATTCATCACTGTCCACCAAAATAAAGGATGAGTGCCTTTTACACTGAATAAAATTATCCCACAGTAAGCTATGCTGTCTTCTACCTATTCAGGCATATTACCCCTAATGTTAGGATCATCTTTATCTTATCAGCTCACTGAATGTACTGACCATATTAATAAACATACATTCCCAGCTCTTAACATACAGTAAAAATGGTATACAAGAAAGACAGTCATGAATGAGTTGGTAGTTCACCTTGAAGCCAGTCACTCGTGCTCATTCCAAAGCTAGAATTTACACTGTATGTAGAAGCAGAAAATCTGTTCTGAACTGCACCTGAAATGCACTCAGAAATCACTGCTGTCCTGACAGACATGGATCATGACAGCAAAGATGCTTTTGAATTCTCATAATCTCCTATTATAACTATTCATTAGAGAAAAAAAATACTGTCTTAATATAGTGTCTGAGTTCAAATTTTGCTGCTGGGCTATCTTTTTATGAGCAATTTGGGGGAAGTGCAGGAAAATGTCATAACATTTTTAATTTTTCTTTTCTTTGTAAAAATAGCAGTAACAGTGTTGGAGAAGTAAAGGACTTCTGTGCCATCAAACACATCCTGTTTTACCGCTTACCATCACCTGGTCTGATGCAAGACTACATCTCCCTAGAATTTTTGTTTGTTTGTTTTTTACGTTTCTTAATTTTTTGAGTGTTCCACTAAGCCATTCAATCAAAAATGGAATCATGGACATAAACGCTGCAATTCCCTGAAAGCTTTTTACCACCAAGAACACACTGCATAGGCTTACGATGTAGGCTTTTTAGGGCAGCTTTCATTTTGATATGAAAGACAAAACAAATTGAACCACTCAGAAATAATAGTCTTTAATGACTTTTCTTACAAGACTAAAAGCTTCAGGACTACTACCTTGGGTTCTGGGAATGATAACATCTTTTTTGTTTGATGAAGCTCCAAGTTAAAGCTGCCAAGTAGGATACAGGGAATTAAGTCATCTCTCAATTGCCTTTTCCCTGTGCATGCCAGAGGATGCCATACACCTTTAGCACTACAGTGGGCTCCTGCAGATATGGAGCTTCCCAGTGGTGACAGGGTACCTGGCATTACCTCTTGCAAGCAGAAGCTCTCTGCAGCCCCCATACGGGGCCTGTCCTGACCGTACTCCTCATGTAGCTGAGCCAAGTCTCCTTGTCTAATCTTCTGCCATGGATAACAGCAAGCCTTTTGCTGTCATTATTGTTGCTTCTACCACAGTCCTCTTTAGTAATTACAAGAAACAATGTGGGAGAAGGTTGGCTTTGTCTGCCAACCAGCAGCAGTACTTACTGGAATGAAATGTGGCTTATTTCATTTCCATACTAGTCAATACATATTTACAGGGGAGAGCTTTCTTTCAAACGTCCTTGGTTTCCTTTTCAGTCTGTCCATCATCTCTGATACAGCACCTTGGATGAGCAAAAACTGTAAATGTTTAAGTGACATTTTTACAGGATAGATGAAATCAGCAGTTCAGATTCATCTTTGTGAAAAGTCTACAGAACAACAGCAGAGCTGTTCTGCCACTAACACATCTGATACAGTTGGGTTATGCAGAAGCATACTTCTGCAAACACTCTTAATACCATCCCAACCTTAATTCATTTGTAATGGTTTATGAACACGTTATGCTTATTTGTTCTTAAGTGTGTTTTTTTTCATCATTCATTTTACTTAAAAGCTTGCATTCAAGCATGTCGTTATGGTGGGATACTTTGGCATTGAAAATGGGAGACTGTCACCCAAAGGGAGACTGCAGTAAAGAAGTTAATTTTAGCCCTAAACTGTAGCACATCTGGGCACAATTACCCTCTTGGATTCTCTGCTTGAGCCCCATCTGGCTAGAGTGAACCAGCCAGGCTGACTGCAGGGCACCACTCCCCACAGTTAACTCTTTCCCACATCAGCAGACCCACACAAGTCTGCATGGAACATGAAGATATTTTTGGAAAGCACTAGTATCAGAAAACTGAGCTGCATGGAATACACTCTTACCTGCCTCATTTATTGATTACCTCATTAAAATGTAATGTGTTTATAACTGAAACAGGGATACAAGCTGGAATATACTGCCTTTGAGCTTGCCGTGATTGTGTCCAGCCTAGGAAATATATATGCATAACATTATTCATTGAAAAGCTGTTAAAAGGTATTTCAGAACAAATGACAAGAAGCTGAAGGTGACAAAAAAACAGCAATCAGAATAGGAATGAAAAGAGTGGAGGACATTGATAAGGCCGGTTATTGCTACTTTAGATGTATGACCATGGGTAATAAAAGGAGTTGATATGGAAATTGAGATGTATGAAAAAAAAAAAAAAACAAACACCAAACAGTTGTAACATTTAAAAAGTCTCATAATTCAAAATAACTGGAGACCAAATCTCAGTGTGAAAGGAAAGCTAAGGAAAGTGGTTTTTTTTGTGTGTGAGCTTACAATTGGTGTGAGATATTGAGACCTGTTGTTTTCTATGTACTTTTTGCCAAACAAATGCTTATGTAGCTACAGAATCAGATAAGATCAAGTGGAATTTTGTAACATTCATTACTCCCCACTGTTTATTTTATAGAGCCAATGCCAGCAAGAACAGCACAAAGGTAAACAATAATCAGACTACAGTGAGATCTTAATGCCAGATATCAGTCAACTAATGCTTGTAGCAAGTATGGAAGTATGGGCCCTTAAAGCAGAAAGGATTGAATATTCTGTGAGAACAAGACAAATCTAGGTCTTCTTGGCTAATTTTTACATGATTCTTGTTTTAAGATTCCCCGCTTTTTCCTTATAATTATTGTGCTCTTAGGGGTTTAGAAAACACAGAAAACACTTCCAATATGTAGAGTGGCTTCTTGAATTAGACTGGAGACCTTCGTGTTTGCTTTAGAAATATATCCAAAGATGGTTTACATTTGTTGAGTAGGTATTTTATTTCTTTCCACCGGATCACACAGCCACTAAGGCTGGAAAGGATCTCCCCAGCTCATGCCATCCAGCTCAAAGCAGGTTGTCCTATGGAAACTGGGTGTTTAAGATTCCAACCAGTCTGTGACCAGTTGTTTCAGCAACAGAGCTAGTAGCATGACAAACATATGTATGTCCACGATTTAGAAATAGGAGTTGGGTAGTTTGAATTGCTACATAAGAGCCTTTATTGCCATACATTAACTTGCAGAGCTTTACAGTCCATCTCACAGACTACCCTAAGGATGTGTCTTCTTATATTCTTCTTGTTTAATCATGTTCTTGAGTATATCACCACTTACTTTACAGTTTAGGCACAACATTAAAGAGATGATTTCAAGTGAATTATATATTTAGATCAAATTTCTTGGTGAAACAAAATATTCAAGGGTGAAGTCAACCTTTAAAGCTTTTATCTAAGTGCAAGTAGTCTTATTTATCTATGTTTTAGGAAGAAATACTTCAGTTGGATACAGAATGCTCACAAACAATTTTATTAAAAAGAGAAATCATGCCCAGTGAATGCATTGACATTAAAACACATGCATCGAATGGATCAAAAGGTCCCTGAAGCCCTTGGACATCTTTTACTTGGATTCCATTGATCTGGGAGCCAGGGAATCAAAAGAATTCCTCATAATTTGTTAAACTTGTTTCTACCTCTGAAAAGGTGTTTTCTGAACCTCTTTGTCAGTAATATTATTTGAATGTCTTCTCTGATGCTTGTTAAACCAGAGAATCATACACTGGAATCATAGAATCTTTTGAGCTGGATGGGAACCTTAAAGAATTAAGGAATTAGAGAATAAATCTAATCACAACTATAAAGCAAAATCCTCTTTAGATTAAGGAAGATACACAGACTCCTCTGAAAGCCTTCACAAAGTATTGTTGATTTAAACTACAAAACAATTCAAAGAACTGTAGGGAATGTTTTATAAGGGAAAAACGTGTGCTTCCAATCGTTTTCACAGGATAAAAGTATTTAATGGGTTTCCTTTCATGATTTCATCATATATGTGCTCAAGTGCTTGCAGGTTTGGACCTCAAAATCTGATCCATCAAGTTTTAAAACAGTTATTCACAATATAATCAGCAGGACTGCTTCTTGGTATGCAAGCCTTCATAAATACATTCCCTAGGGGGAAAAATGATAACAACAAACAAGAACTGCTGGCTTTGGGAAAAACTATGTGGAAGAGGATTTTTAAGAGCTCAAAACAACAGATTGTGAATAATATTTGCTGTGGAACAGAACAAACAAAGGTAAGTTCATCAAAATTACAGGCAGTTGTACATTCACTTTCCTTACTTGATTCCAATTAATATTGCACTTTCCTTATATTTTCTTCTGTTGTTGGTGCCTTTAGAGGTAATGTAATGACTTTCTACTGTATCAGTGAGACTGGAATTTTAATGGCAATGCACAAATACATATGACAGGCTTTTAAAAACTGCATGAAGTTCAAAGAAGCAGAGCTCTATGATGAATGAGAATTTATTTTAGTTTGTAGAATCTCAGGGTTAATATTAAGGAGGTGTTTTAAATGGTTATGTTGAAGAAAAACACGTCTATGACATTAGACTGATGCTATGTGAATGCCTATGCTTAGAGACTGAAATAGCCACATTTCACCACGTGCAAGTCCTTTGCATAAAGAAACCAGTTTTCAGGCAGGAAGCTTCTGTTACTCTTTTTCTAACATTAGCTTAATATTAAAAGATAATACTTATACCTAAACTGGGAAAACAGAAAGAACAAAAGCTAAATTCTGTTCATGCCAGAGCAGTGTATATAGAAGTTCTGAAGTCTACATAATGGCTTTTGTTTGACCTCCTATTTTTGAATGCAGAAAGTCATGATCCCAGTGAAAGCAGAATATCCCAACTGAGCAGGCTAAAATGAGAGCTTCTAATGCATGGATAGGAACTGTATGTATGTAAATAGCACCTACATACATACATATGCATGTACTGCATTATTCAGGTTTTCTGCATCAGGTCCTTAAAATAGTGTTGCAAAGGCTTTATTTTTACGGGATCATAGGTAATACTATGACTATTCTTTTATGGGCAGTGGTGGGCTGTTGGACAGTCTAAGAGAAACTGATGTGGCCTTCAAAACTTTAATTCTGATGATCTGAAAACAAATCAGTAATTTATGAAATGGTTATCACAAGGAAAACAAAAGCTCATTAAACAGTTATTTAACCCTTTGAGCACTGGAACTCTTCTGGGTTGCCAGCAAAATCAGTGCTCTGGAAAATAGGTGTTGACATCTATGCCACATACTTATTCTCCGAAGGGTTACTTTACTTATTATTAAGAAAACCTATCAGCTTGAATTACTGCAGCGCTAACAAGCAGGTTCTCTTTTTCAACTGGGAAGCCTAATATTTCATGCCAAGATGACATCTGCCGTTTATAATTGCTTGAAAAAGACAAAGAATCTACACTCAATCTCCACTGTAAACTCATGTCTTCTATCTTTCCCTCTGATATCCTGCACTTTCAGCCTCTGAACTATTTACTTCTAATGCATATAGAAATATTTAAGTCTAGAAGTGACAAAGATAGACCTCAGCAAGGTGATAGTGACATTTGGTGCTCACTTTTTTGATAGAATTTGATAGATTTTTAGGCACAAAAAGCTCTTGAACTGTGTATGAAGTAATGACTTCTGCCAACAAATCGAAATAATGGACATTGTTTTAATATATTGGCAATATAGCCCTGATCCAGCAAACCCTGACAAAGCATGCAGTACTGTCTTTTTTTTTTGTTTGTGTGCTGTTGATCACAAATAACTCACAAATATAAATAATGTAGCCTGAAGGCATTTTTGTATGAAAATCAAATTAAAAAGAGAAAGATACTTGGAGTCATTTTTTAAAAGTAAGTGATGGTTTGTATAGCGTCAACAGGAAATGGAAGAAAAATGAAGGTTTTCTTTTAAAGTACCTTTTATATAGATGTCTGTGTTCACATCAGCTTTAGAGGCTTCTGCTGTACAGATCACTGTGCAGCATTTGCTTATTCAACTAGAAATTAGAGAAGTCTCAGTTGCTTTCTTTCACACTCACATCTGCCTTTTAGGTACAACTACAACTAATGCATGCAGCCCCATGCATATTGCCCTGGCTTCATCTCCCTGTTCTCAGTGTGTAGCTTCCCCATGTAGAGGAGGACTCAGAAGAACGGTTCTGCCAGGGACAGATCTTCCCCTAGCTGCTTTATTATCCAGGGGCAACACAGTTATTCTGAAGAATCACAGCAGAGCACTTATCCTGGTTCCCTCTATGGTACAGAGATAAACAACCAGCTCATGCTATTTTTCCTATGTGTCAGTACCTGAACTAATAATATATGTTAGTAATCCATAAATAACACATATTTATGTGTAACTTTCATAGAATCACAGAAAGGCTTGAGTTGGAAGGGCCCTCAAAGATCACCCCTTTCCAACACCCTTGCTGTGGGCAGGGTTGCCACTCACCAGGTCAGCCTGCTCAGGGCATCATCCAACATGGTCTTGAACACCTTGAACTCTGCTGGATAACTGTGCATTAAAGGTATTGTTTTGTCCTGGATTTCTCATCTGTTGCTCTCACATTTTTCTATGCTCTATTTTTCAAGATTTTCTTGCAATTAAAAACCTTTCTGGAGTTTATCCAGGAACTCAATGTGATCACATACTGTGTGATGGTGTGCAAAGCTCTGCCCCTTTACACAGCAAGCAGTTTGTCAATGGGGTGATGTCCCTCAGGATAAAAGCTCAGCCTGATAGGCCCTAATACTTGGAGAAGCTACAGAAATGATTCTCACTATTTTGCATTCATTTTTTGATAGTCATTTTTTCAGAACCGTGAGAATCAGAATGAGGAAGGTGCTGAATCCACTGTTACCTGCCAGCCTAAAACAGATGGGCTTCAGGAAGAACTAGTGATGAACTCAGTTTATAGGTGCTCTCAAACTAGGTGACTGCTTCCAACAGGACTTCTAATTCAGAGCTGTGTCTGGTTGAGAGGTAAACAGCCACCACAGAGGCAGCAGCAACTATTTTGTATTTATTCAGTTCAGTGATTACTTTTAACAGAAAGGGTATGAGCTAATTTGCAAAAAGCAGGGTAATCCTGCTTCCTGTGATGGCAGTTTTGTTCTGGAATCACTATAAAAGGCAGCCCCAGGCTGATGTTTTCTCCAGGGCTTTTAATTTAATTATAAGATCTTAGACCCAATGAACTTTCCTATACCTTCCACAGATGATCATTCATTTATCTCCTGCCTTGCTTTCCTAACAATACTGGACGTGTGAGTGTGAGGGAGAGATCCACAGTTTCTGGGAGCTTGTACACAGTCTGAATTCTCATAAAATAATAACAACAAATGAAAAATGCAATAAAAGACATGGCATGGCTTTTACTAGCTAAATCTAATTTATAATCCAAAAGCTTCCTTTAATATAAAATGTCATCACAGTAAAGACATGGTTATAAAGCTAATAGCAAATGCAATGAAAGGAAAGAGAATCCAGTGACTTGTTTGCATCTTACCAGTCACTTTATCTCCCCACAGAATTATATCGAAGAATAAAATTAGTATTTATCTGAGTTTTTTCCAGTGTTCAATGGAAAATTAAAATAAAGGAAAATTTTAAATAAAGGAGAATTGAAAAGGTGGATCATTGGCCCATTTTTTATTGGTGTTCATACTGCTGTTAGCAAGAGGAGGGATTCATCTTAGTACAAACTCACATCCGTATATCTGTCATAGTCTTTGCAACTCAGGACCAGTTTAAAGAAGAATGCAAGTACATTAATCATAGAATCATAGAATTGCTCAGATTGGAAAGGACCTTCAAGATCATCAATGTCCAGCTGAAACAAGTTTAGAGAGGTTTCAGTTATCAAATTCCAAAACTGCACTGCAGGAAGTTTCATTTCATGGATGCTGCAGGTAAAGATAATTGTCACTTTCCTTTCTTGCACACCGTACTCCCTCATTGTGAGCAAAGGTTGAAGCAGTGCAGACATGGAATGACATACAGAAATCTCACACCTTAGCACCCCTCAGCTCCCCTGCAGGCAATAAATCACTCAGCACTGATGGTACTTCTCTCTTCTCAGCCCTTCAATGGCTGTCTCCAGGATTTCCTAGAGATGTGATCCAAATTACCCTGTTTAAATTGAGAACGCTTTGGATTCACAGAATCACAGACACAGAGAATTATAAGGATTGAAAACAACCCCTAGAGATCATCTAGCACAACCCCCTGCTAAAGCAGGCTCCCTATAGCATGATGCATGGGTAGCAACCCAGGCAGATCTTGAATGTCTCCGGAGAAGGGGATCCACAACCGATCTGGGAAGCCTGTTCCAGTGCTCTGTCACCCTCACCATAAAGATGAAACAAAGTTTTGGAGTCTGCTTATTGGCCTGAGCTGAGTACTCAAACTCCCAAAAATGGACGGTCACAGCATCTGCTAGTTACCAAAGCCATATCCTTGGAGGATTCAGGGGGCATTGGAATTCATGAGTCACTGTTAGAGGTTTTGCCATTGTTGTGTTCCTCAGTTTCTCAGCTGTGGAAAGAGATCAGAAGAATTTTTCTTTCTCCTACATGCTTTCTGCTTTATCAGTTTTGTGCCACTCTGTGAGATTTTTATCCAGGGGAATGGATTGTGGTACTTTATACCACTGACATTACAGAAACTACCAATCAAACTCCCCATTAAAGTCCTCATTAATATAAGGGCAGAGTTACTTACATTCTACCCACTCTCTGAGGTGAGCAAGAGTCTGTTTTTATGAGATTCAATGATATTTAACAAAATAACAACCTGACTTTGGTCGGTTCAGTCCCTATGGTCAAAACACTAACAAAGTCTTAATGCCTGATACTCCAGATACTCTCTGTTCAGTCTACGTATGTGACTAGACCGTGAACAGGCTAGAAGAAGCTGATGATACTCAAAGTTACTTTCTTTAGGGTCATTTCAACAATTTAGTTTATTGGGTTTGATTAACAGATCCAATCTGCAGATTTCCAGCTGACTATAAGACACAGGTTTCAAGCTGGAGATGAGAGTTATCCAGTCAAATCCCTAAATGTCAGGGACATGTGGGTCTTCTGCCAGATCGCTGTACAGTTGCAATTTTAATACAGAAGCTGAATCACAAGGCAGTTTTTATATCACTGCTTGTGCAGCTCGGAGCCGTCTTTGAATTCAGCAGGCACAGAGGTGCTATGGATTGTAATGTTAAGTAATCTTTAACAGCAGGGGATTAAGGAAAACATCAGCATCAGATGGCAAATATCTCAATCCATAATTCCACTTTACATTCACAGCATTAGTGTTGCAACAACTCTGGGAGTGAAATGCAAATTTTGGAAAATTTCCCCAAAAGAAAATACATTCCCCTTTTTCACTGAATTGTTCTTAAACAGACACATTCTTTATTTATTACAGTTACCATCCTCTCAATCAGAGGCTGAATAAGAGTTTAAAAAAGCCATAGCCCTAATCTATTTCTGACGTGAGTTTTATGAGAATGAAAAGAAATATTTTAAAGCAGAGAGAGAATATCTTGGCTCAGAGGTAAACATCAGTCTGTCATTTTTGTTTTGAATTTCAGATGACCACTGTGAACCATGAGATCCCACTCTCCGACTGCTTCTGTTAGTCTCATGCCATAAATATTCTAAGCTGATAGAAGCAGATGTTCTTGTTTGTACAGACAGCATCAGAGGTCACATATAGTTTCCCATATAGTTCCTATCCGTGAGAAAAAAAATAACTTGATTTGTTATATAAACCGAATTGCATTTTATTGCAGTGTTTTCCTGTCACGTAACAAGAGCTCAGGTACATACGAAGTTGAAAATTATCTGTCAAAGACATACCTGGGAATAGGATCAGGCTATAAATATCACCTCATGACACCAGCCTGCCTTTTGGAAGTGCCGATGGAATGGGGAAGTAGCAATCAATGTCAGGACACGGAAAGTATGCTTGCAGAAAGACACCATAACCAAGAGAGAACACTGTATTTTAAAACCATCCGCTGTCCTTTTTCTTGGTAAGTTAGCTGCAATAATCTCCAACAAAAAGTGCCCTGAATAATGAATGCGAAGAATTGGATGCTACATGGAGTATATGTAATAGGGAGGGGGTGGAGATGCAATTACTGATAACTACTCTGAGACTGTACAGAATGCAGAGCGTAGGCTATATGGGCACCTTGCCACAATTCTGAGTTAACACTAAAGTTTTGCTAGTAAACCATGACAACTGCTGTTTTTAATAAGTTCAGGAATGGAAATGTATCATTTTGCCACACAGCATTAGGATGTAGAGCACTTGAAAATTTGGGATGCTGTAGCAGCCGAAGAGTGGATTGAAATGACTGGAGTGAGGACTTATAGGTTGTAACACCCTCAGGAGGATTTCTAATACACTGATCATGATGCATGAGTGAGAAACATTCATCTGGCCCCAGCTCTAGCAACCTTGCAATATCCACAGCCCTGGCCATTGCAGCAGAGCATCAGTACTTCCCACATGTTCTTGTTTGTTCTTGTGTGAGGCATCCACAGTAAGTAGAGCTGAAAGGTTCACTGGGATACCAGCTCTGGGGCAGCAGGCATTTCAGAGTCATAGAACAATTGAGGTTGGAAAGGCTACTAAGATAATCTAGTCCAACCATGTTCTTAACTACCACATCTACATGTTTCTTGAACACCTTCAGAGATGGTGACTCTACCTCTTCCCCAGGCAGCCTGTTCCAGTGCCTCACCACTCTTTGGGAGAAGAAATTTTCCCTGAAAGTCAGCATGAACCACCCCTCATGCACCTTAAGGCCACTACCTCTTCTTCTATCAGTAGTTACCCAGGAAAAGTGGACAACTTCCACCTCTCTACAACCATTCTTTCAGGATAAGGTTTCCCATGAGCCTTCTCTTCTCCACTACCCCCAGCTCACCTGCTCATTGCATGGTGGTTTCTCATCCAGCATCACCAGATCCTCTGACTCATACCCTGGTGCATGACACTGGGACACTGGGAAGCCCAGCCTTCTATCTCAGTGCACAAGCACCTCCACCTTGCATCCTGTGTCCCCCCTTCACCCAGCCCCCAAAAGGGAACTCATGGGGATCCCTCCCTAGCTGCTGCATATCTGAAAGCACCCACAGAGTCTCCAGCCTGCCTGCAATATCCATTTCACCACTTTTACTTTTTACACGCTGGATATGTCTGGGATTCTACTTCCTGCAGATAAAGCTGAAATCTCATTGACAGCAAGATGCAGAGCTAAGTATTTCTCACTGAACTGTGTATGAATTAGGCAGTGCAGTAGCCAGTCTCACATGAAGCAGTCGGTAAACCGTATCATGATGGCAGTTTAATTAGCACATACCCAGCTGACTACTGCATGGAACCAGGACCTTTTCAATTGGTGTACGTTGACAAGGCAAAACTCACCAGTTAAATGACTCTTCCAATTAAGGTCTGAAAAAATGAGCCATCATAAGCAAGCTGATGTACAGGAACATGCCATTTTAGTGGAGAGTGACCAAAGATGACCCAGCTGTTTCTGTAAGCAACACTGTATTGTCAAAACTTTCTGCAAAGCAGTAGTAAACAGCTCACTTGGGACATGAGATGAAATATTGCTCCCACTCACTCTCTTCCAAGGCTGCAGATTATTCTTGCAAATCATTATACCCAATGTATCCTTGCATCAGGGGATAGTGAAATATGTTTCAGCTCCATTTCTGAATTGGGTAGCTCTTCCCATGGGAATCAGGTAGACACTGTCAACTTTTGCATTTTTTTGCATTTTTTCTATACACTTTTTTTTTTTTTTTTTTTTTTTTTTTTTTTTTTTTTTTTTTTTTTTTTTTTTTTCCACCAGAGACACACCAGATAAACTGATCTAACAGCTTGCTGTCACAGGAGTCCTAGTGCATTCCTTACCCACATCTCCTCCTGATCCCAAGCATCTGCTGTTCCTCTTATAGAAGTCCTAGTGCTCACTTGGCCTCGCTGTAAGCTGATTTCATTCATTACTTGAAGAGGAAACCAGAACAGGGCAAAATAAAATGAGCAGTTTCTTCCAGACTCTCTTAAAGTTCTGATGAGGACAATAATGAAACAGCGTGGCTGTAATGGAACTATGTGGAGTGGGACAGTGCGGCTGTGAGCAGGAATAAGAACAACGGGGGAAGAGAGCGAGAGAAGTGTGATTGTCTCTTTTGGCAGCAGCGAGCCAGCACATCAGACACCATCAGGCACCAAGCTTCACATTCAGCTTCTTTGCAGCCAGCAGCTCTGTTCCTACAGCACAGCAGAACTGAAAACCTGTGTCAGGTACTGGCTTCATGTACTCACACTGGCCAGGGGACTGCTAACTACCTCTAATTGCTGCTGGTGGTTCCAATGCCAGTAATTTCAGGGCAGGGGACAGAGCACAAATATTTGAGTCAGGATTTGCAGATGGCTTTCACCATCTCCATTCTGGAGGGGTTTCAGCCATTGCTTAGCTCAGGTGATCACACATGTATGGGCCAAAGGAGGTTTTAGTTTGGGAAATGTGCTGTACATTGCTCACTCAAACACTTATGGCTCTAAGGCAAAGAGGCAAAGTAAGCCTGGCATTCAGCACTGCCACTTTGTATTTCATGACTTGCTTGAAATAAGCTATTCACAGCCAAGCCATGCACACAGTGACAAACCATTGTAAAAATGACTTGAAGCACAGCTGATTCATTCAGTTGCTTTATGGGGCTAGGGAAGATGCATGAGCTGAGTCAGAGGTTTATGCCATGGAAGGATGAAAAGACAGAACTTCAGAATAACCTGCCATTTAGAGGAGTAACTCAGAGAAATCTACCTGCCTGCAGGTAGCAAAGCAAATGGCACTGCCTCTTGTCATTTCTAAGGACCCTTGGTACTTGTTATGGAGATGCCTGTTCCATACATCCATTTGTGAGCGCTACACAAAATTCAGGATGGAGCACTCATAACTGATATCTTGTCAAATAAAATCAGATCAATTGATTGTGATCAGATCAATTGAGTGTAATCCTTAGACAACAGAAGGATCTGCTTTATCATCTCACGTTAGGAAAAGAACAGATACCCATTAGCAAGATAACTCCACCACTTTTCATTGCATAGTTTAATTTAGAAGGTGTAATCAAGAAGTTATTACTCTGCTACACATCACAAACGCTATTAGGGATAAATACATACGCATTCTGAACTGGAAATATCTAATAGAGGCACTATACAGTATCCACTGAGAAAGGTAATTCCTATTGATTTGTCCATTAAAAATGATGGAATTAAGCACTGAAACCAGTTACAATGAAGCAACAATATTTAAATCATAATTAATTGGTTAAGGATATGGGTTACATTTTAAAGCACCCTTAAGGGCATGAGTTCCATCCAGAGGACTATTACAGTAGTACAGATGGGGTCCAAGCTTGAAATGAAGCAAACTACATTTTTTTTAAGGGAAGATGAATCCAACAATATCATATAATGCATAAAACAAGGGCTGCCATGCAGCAAATTTTCAGCAGATCTATGAATGCCTTGAATATAGCTTAAAGTAAGTTCAGACACACTCTGAAATGTAAGGTCCTTTCCTCCCAGGGCAGACAAATAAGTGTAATAGCGCATGCTTCTCTTAATCAGGATGTGCGTAATCAGGATGGCGCCTTATTAGGATACGTCCCTGAGAACCTGTTTAGCTTAATGATAGTGAATGGTAATGACAACTGCTTAACCGCAACAGTATTAGCAAAAATTTCACTTAATGGGATACATGCAGACAGTGTCAGGAGGGTTAAGTGGTGGTTAACTAAGTGTGAAATTCTAAGCCCATGTCCCTTAATGAAGAAATCCTCAAACAATAATTAAAAGAAGAAACTGAAATGAACTGTAATGATCAAAATTTGCAGCCTCCTGTTTACAGACAGCTCTTGAGTGCTATGTACACAAAAATGTGCTTCAGAAAAATAGCTTATTTGTCTCATTGCTGAACAGATTGCTATTTCTCAGTTGCTCTCGTTATTTGAAGCAACTGATAAACAATTTTTTTTCCAAAGAACTCTTTAAGTGAACCTGACCTGAGGCAGTTCATTGCAAATCACAGACTCACTGAATCTCCAAGGTTGGAAAAGACCTTCAAGATCATCCAGTCCAACCATCCACCTATCAATCACCTACAGTTCTCACTAGACCACGTCCCTCAACACAACATCCAAAGTTTACCTATTCCACAAATGAATTGTTTCACACAGATAAGGAGACCATACAATAGGTTGCTGGTCTTTGGCAGGATGGACATAGATTTGGGTTCAGAATGAGTAAAGTCAAGAGACAGATTTGGAATTCACCATCTGATGATGCTCTCCCAGATTGGCTTATATCTTCAAGTTCAGTGAATATTCTTCAGCAAAGCCATTTGCCAAAAAAAGTCAAGCGATGAGAAATAAGCAAAGCTGCACTGGCAGACAAGAGGTGTTGTGCTTCACCATTTAGTGGCATTTCATAGAAATTTATTTCTAAGAGCTGAGGGGTCATTGCTAGTTCATACCCAAGGTGATGGTTAGGCTTGAGAGCAGGGAGATCAGATCTAGCTTGGTCCTTCCCCTTTTTCTCATCTTCTACATAGCTCCTTCCACAGTCATCATGCCCAGATGCCAGGCATGCCACTATATAAAGCTGAGTTCCTTAACATGTTCCTAAGCCAGGCTGCCTTCAGACTGGGGAGAAAGATGGAAAAGAACAGCGAGTGCTGTTTCTGGGTTACCAATTCAATTCCATGTCTCATAAAGCAGGATCTCAGGGAAGCTGCATTGGTGCCCTTCGTGCTAGCTAACAAAATATTTATATGACTTGGCATCCTTCACACTTCTTCTTTTATGGCTGCTTCAAATCAGGACAGCTTAATGAGGGACAACAAGCGGCTGACGGATGCCCTCATTAATGAAAATTTAGTGTACTCTTCCTACTGTGATATTCCTCCCTTTGGTATTTTGGAAATAGTTGGCATTTAAGATTAGCTGCTGAGCTGAAGGCTCTTGAGATTCCCCAGCATACAGGTCAGATTAATATTATGGAGCTGGGTGAGGGATAGCTTGCGAAGTATGTGGTCCAAATATTTCTTAGCTGAAGTTTGCTATTCAGCCTGTTTGACTGCTCCTACGCACAAAAAAAAGATTCAATGTAAAAAAAATTATTTGTATGCATGATATGGTCAATTTACACAGGTGGAAGAATTCTTTTGGAGACCTGAGTCCCTCATCTGCTGGGTGTTTTCTGCTAGTGCAGGCACAAGGTGGAAGGATGAACACACCTAAATATCACAGGGACACAGCAGGGGCTGAGCTGTACTCAGCCTCTGTCATGAAACACTGCTTCTCCTTCTGAATTGACTGATTACATATACCTGTGCAACATCAGAGCTTCAGCAAATTGCCTTTATGTCAAGATAAATATATTTAAACAATGTGGGTTTTTTTTGTTTTTGTTTTTTAAATTTAATTCCATGAACATTATTTTACAAGCATTTCCAGTAAAAAGTAAATAGTTAATATTAATGATGAAAATGGAAGATGGCTGCTTGCTTTTGTTTTTTCTTTCCTCAGTGAATTCTGAAAGTGTATTTATTTTCTAGTATTTTATGTGCCTAGTCATCATCATTTGCAAAGTAAATTGCAACATAATTTACTGATGGACAGGTAATAAAGACTGCATACAAATATGCACGTTTCTTATCATAAGACGTATCTTCCCTGATGATTCTGCAGATATGTGTCACTGCAACTGTAACAGTGGGTTTGGGGCATCATTCCTGTACTTTATCCAAAAATGGATTGAAAAAAAAAAAAAAAAAGTGGATGTGGTAAAAATGTTTCATTCAAAATTCCAAAAATTCCAATTCTTTTATGAATAAAAAAATGATCAAATGAATTATCAAGAATAAACAGTACATAAATTATAACACCGAATTATAGAAACATATCATTGAATACATTTTGATAATGAGAAATCATGATTATGCTGCTTTCAGAGTACCAAAACGTTACGTTGCATTGCTGCTTTCAGCCATTTGCCTGTTTTAAACTTTGTACAGAAAGAAATGTTTTCCTTTTGCCTTTCATTCTGGTTCAGAACATGAAATTACCCTTGATTTCTCTCATTGTCTCTTCTAGCAGTGGAATTAATTCTGATTTTCCAAGCAGAAAACCAAGGCTGAACTTTTTTAAGAGAGCTGATGAGAAGGTCTGTCTGACTGCAGAACTTCTCCTCGTGCAGCAGGAGTTCTGGACGTGGCCCATTCATCACTAAGAGCACACAACCCTGAAGTGCTCTGACACACTGCAGACCTGAGTTTTCCATAGCCCTGGATATGCACATATTGTGCCTCAGAGACAAAGGCTGTCTTTTTAGTGGACAGCTGTGAAGACTAAGGTTAATGGCTCTGGAGACTGGACTCCCAGTGTTAGCTAGGGTAGCAGACATCACAGCAGTGGGAGCTGATCCAGGAATGAAATGCATTCACTGTGCAAAACTATAAATTATGCATGTGAAAAGTAATGCAGATAATAGAACATTATTGCATAAAATAATAATTTGCTGCAAAAACATGTGAATCCATGTGAATCCAATTGTTCCTCCTCCTGTACTTACTGAATTTTATTGGCTTGACCAAGATAAGAGCACTGCCAATTTTCTTGGTGTTATTATATGCAGAGCATCTTTAGATGCACATGGATCCTTTCCAGCATACCACTGCAAAAATCCATGTATCCACCTAAGTGAATAAAACATCACAAAGGCAGTACAAATTTACACAGTCACGTCACATTTCTGAGTGCAGCATCTCAGTAAACAGAGTCAGTCTATCTGATTCTTGTCTGTACTTTATGGGAACAGGACTCCCTGTCGCTCTGGTGGGACCAATACAGAAGGTCACAATCAAACTGTTGTTTAATGCTGAGGACTACTCAAGCATCCAGTCTATTTTCCTACTGTAATGAGCTTCTCCAGTGAAATAAAAAAGAAACACGGTTCCTTTGGCATAGACATTTCTGAGGATTATCTTGAAGCATTCCTGAATTGCAGAGGAGACAGGAATGATGGAAAGACACACATTGCAGCAGCGCAGTCCCCATGCCCCATAATCTAGACGGGCTCTCTCCTGCCCAGTAATCTCTGTCCCACACCGGCTATGCTGCTCAATCCGCGGATCAGCAGCCTGGAGCACAGGGGCACTGCCTGTAGAGGCTGTGGGGCTGCAGGGGAGGAAGGGATTGCTCCGACAGACGACTCGTAAAGTCTGATTAAGTGATCTGCCGCCGGTGAGTCCTTCAGTGACCTGCCTGCTATTTCTGTGCCTAAGTCATTCGTGAAACAGCCCCGCCATGTGATGCCCTTGCTGACGCAGGCACACACCTACTGAGCAAGGTGGCCACTGGCTTTCGTCTGACAGAGAGGGAAAAGCCAGCACACCTGTCTCCTTTGGCTCATTTCTAATCCATGTTCAGACTGGACTGAAATCAGAGGTTTTCATTTAACTAAATACAAGGATGGGGAAGAGAAAGAGAAGAAAACAACAAAGAGATTTCAATATCGTTTTCCAATTCTTTGATCAATTTGAGATAGTTTGCTTTCCATGGCAGAACTGTTCAAAAGAATCAAATTATCCCTACATATTGCACTTGATCTCTCTTTTCATCCACTTTTGTGGGCATATTTAAAGAAAACAATCAAAAAACTACCTACAGAATAGCTAAGATATCCGTACTTCTTAGAGGAAGATGTCCTGGGAAGGAGGTATTACAGTCCCAATAAAGGCAACTGCTGCCAGTTCCAGAACAAAAAAATCTCCTTTCATGCCCAGAAATGTGATCTCTTGCACTCCAGATGATTCAGTACCTTGCACTGCTTCATCTTCTTCCTGTGAAGTATTTATCTGTTTCAGTATCTGAGTCGGAGTTATATTGGATGTAATTAAACCAAGGCCTGCACATGCGGTTTAATTCCTTAATGAAGATTCTCACAGTTGTAAGTACTGACACAATTTCTTCCTTCAGAGAAAGGGGAAATGAATGTGTTTCTTGAGTGTATTTAATTCTGTAATGAGGTTAACATGATTAACCCCCCCCCCTCCCCCCCCAGAAGTACTGAGGAAGTCATTAGCACAATCAGAAAGCCTTCCCAAAAAGGCAATCAGGCTTCTGTTTGTTACTCAGTCCAGTCCTGTGCATGGTACCTACCTTCATAGCCTGCACAGTCCAACAGTAACTGTGCTTCTCATTGCTACTGAGACTGGGGCATCCTTCTGACAACCATGCCAGAAGCACCTCCTGACTATGCTGCACTGCTGTTGTTCACATGTAAGCCCACCAGAACCATCTTCAGTGGTAAAAGTAGTGATGATGGCTGTGAGCACAGATGCGTGGCCCATCCTCCCACTGTTAGCTACCAAAAATCCCTTCTCATGAGATATCTGGTGGGAAAACAAACACCCTTGTGAAAAAGCACATCAGAACCTTGATCTCTCCTGTTGCTTTGCATTGTCATACAGTAACTATGTATATTTTTTAATTATTATTTTATTCTAATACACCTAAATGTTGTCTGCAACCAGATTTTGGGAAGCCTCTTGTAACCTCTGGAAAGGTTGAGGGGAATCCTGCTAATAAAATTCTGCTTCATAGTGCCTACACTCAGATGGTTACTAGATTTGAATTTCTAGGAACTGAAAAAATAGGAAAATCCTTTATGTATTTTGTCAGTGTCAGTGTCAAGGTAGGTCTTCCACAGAATCCCCTCTGCTGTGACTTCCGAGTTGGGGAATGCCCAAATCAGAGGAGGCAGAATATTTAATTCCAATAAATAGGCTTTACAGTGCCTATGGCTGTAAAATGCCTGTTCAAAGTAAAATCCTCTGCAAAGGTAATTACTGCTCCTGCAAGTTTCTGTTCAGCAACCAGATCTGATGACAGACTGGTATGTTCAAAAAACAGCATTACCCACAGAGTCAAGCACCTGACCAACATGACAATCCATGACACAATTAAATCAATTTTCCACAGAGTGCACCCTGAAGAATTAATCAGATGCAAAAATTCCATTAACAGTCTCTTAAATTAATTGCATCCCCAATTTTCTATACACAAATAGAAAATGTATCCAGTATTGACAGACAGTCACTACTGTGTCTCTGGTATTTACCATAGTGCCATTAATCATGCTCAGGTTAATTTTCATGTAACTATGAAATGTAATCCTACAGGCTCTCACTACAGTTTAGTATTAATTAATATCCACTTAATGTCAGGTACTTCTTGACTGCCGAAGGTAGATCTGAGGGTAGATATATAGAGATGCTTCTGTGGTCTGTCTCCTATCTAATACTACAACACTGTATTCAACAACTCTAGAGGAAAACATCCAGAACCTACATTTAAGAACTATCTTGCAATGTAGTTTCTGGATATCGCCCTCTCAGAATATTTCTAACAACACTGCGACCAGAAAAATGGTGTTAACTCATTTCGTCTAACTTTAGTCCTCCAAAGAATAGGCATCTTGTTCTTGCCCTGTGTTCAGCTGAAGCAGAGCTGTTCTTTCCTTCCTAGTGTCTAATATGATGATATCTTTTGGCTTTAGGAGAAAAACAATGATGATAATACATCAATGTTCTCTGTAATCAGTGATACTTCCAAAGGACGTTTCATTCGTATTTTATGAAGATTACTCTTTAAAGGGGACTACTGAATCTGAATTGCCTTATTCTTGTCCTTGCTCCAGCAACCAAAAGGAGAAGAAAACCATACTTCTAAGATTTCGGTTTTATTCATACAAAGCTGGGAAGACTGGCTGACACACCTGAAGGCTGTGCTAACATCCAACAAGAGGAGGACAGACAGGAGAGTTGGGCAGGGAGGAACCTGATGAGGTTTAACAAGATCAAGTGTAGAGTCTTGCACTTGGGGAAGAATAACTGCATACATCAGTACAAGTTGGAGGATAACCTGCTAGAGAGGAGCTCTGCAGAGAAGGACCTGGGAGTCCTCGTGGATAACAGGTTGGCCACAAGTTAGCGGTGTGCTCTTGTGGCCAAGATGGCCAACAGCATCCTGGGGTGCATTAATTAGAGCGTGGCCAGCAGGTCGAGGGAGGTGATCCTGCCCCCCTACTCTGCCCTGGTGAGGCCACATCTGGAGTACTGTGTCCAGTTCTGGGCTCCCCAGTACAAAAAAAGATTTCCTATAAGGAGTCCAGCAGGGGGGCACAAAGATGATGAAGGGCCTGGAGCATCTCCCTTATGAGGAAAGGTTGAGTAATATAGGTCTGTTCTTTTCTGGGGAAAAGAAGACTGAGAGGAGATCCGACAAGTGTTTATAAATATCTAAAGGGATGTAGGAGGCAAGTGGATGAGGTGGTGTGCAATGACAGGACAAGGAGTAATAGCCTTAAACTTGAATACAGGAAATTCTATACTAACATGCAGAACTACTTTACGGTAAAGGTGATGGAGCATTGGAACAGGTTGCCCAGAAAGGTTGTGGAGTTTCCTATGGAGATATTCAAGACCTGTCTGGATGTCTAACTGTGTGACCTATTGTAGGTTATTTGCTTTAGTAGGGGGGCTCAATGGTCTTTAGTGGTCCATTCCAACCCCTACAATTCTGTGATACTGCCATTCTGCCTTGTGCTTTTGAAAATTAAATAATTTCCTTTCCCAGACCAGTTAAGAAGCACAAGGAAGATAACACGAATGCAAAAACCTCCTTCAGGAAAAAGGAACTAAAACCTGCCCTTCCTGGATTTTCTGTTTTACTGTGCTAACACAGAAAGAGCATTTGCAGTTTTTCCTTACTGAAGATCAGGGATCAGTGGATGCTCATCAGAAGTGAAGGCTGACCCCAAGACAATTCACACACATCCTCACAGCATTCATTCCCTTTAATGGGGACATGCAATTGAGAATTCGTAAGAAATCTAATGGTAAAGGCGGTGCAGTTCAGCAGGGGTGCTGAGTTAGGACACTCCTTCCCATTTCAACTATTAAAAGCACCTGTATGTAAGGCTGAAACAGAATTTGGACTCCTTGTGCTGCAGCAGTCTCCTTCATGGCACACTGGCTGTCATCTGGAACTACACTGGATTACACTGGTTGAAGCAAGTGTTTCCTGAGAAATGACTTCTCAAGCTACTTAAGTCTACATTGACTGACTGAAGGAAAGGAAAAGAAAGTCTTTGTTTAGAGGATGGGAGTACCTTAACAAAGACACAGTATGTAATTATGAGGAAAAAAAAACAAACAAACAACAAAACATGTACAGATTTTAGTATTTTGTCAGGGAGATTAATAAAACGAATGAAGGAAGGAAGCAAGGCAGATGCTATTTCAGTTTTAGAGATATATGTTGGAGTCTCTCAAAAGAAGTCTTACTTTCCTAATTGATGCAAATTATCCTGGAAATAAACATTATCTGGAGGACTGAAAACTAGCATAAACACAAGCTGATGATGAATGACGACATTTCAAGCCATGAGAGGATGACAGGAACCAGAGCAAGGCATGATTATTACCATGTACCTACCCTAGACAAAGGAAATAAAGAAATCTGTATGTAGTGCAAAACGAGGGATATTCAAGTGTTGATAATAAAGTATAACACAAAGGGGTCTTCAAATGATTAGAAATATGTACAAAATGATAGTGAAGTACAATCTTCTCTGGTAAAACACAGAGCCATACATGAATAGAAGCATATTTTAAAGTTTATCTACATGTAGAAAGTTCCCTGTAACACTGCATGGAATAATTACATTAGGAAGACTACCAGAATATGTCCTGTGTGCAGTCATTCCACTTCAATTGCAGAAAAACTTGTTCCCAAGGGAAATTATGGCAGAGTAACTGGAGGCAGCAGTGATGCATGGCAGACAACATGGCAGGGCTCCTCTGCTTGAAGGAGACCTACAATTCAGCTGGGGAGAAAGCAGGAGGGCTACAGAGCCTTCAGATGCCATTGGTGGTAGCTCTGATGTGATCCTGCAATGCAAAATTGTGTTGAGGGCAGAGAGGATGGGTGCAAAGGAGATGCTGTCCCCCGTTCTTCCTTTACATATCCTCATCACAGGGCTGCCCCACAAAGGCAGCACTGAGCTTCGCTGGCTGCCAGAAATGCTCGGTGTCACAGAGAGACATGTGGAAAGAGGTGGTGGAAAGCGCTGACTCACGGGGAGGGAGAAGAGAGTGAAAGGTGGAGCTGGCTAAAAGCAGGCTGAGTGGGGAACCCTGTAGTACTTTATAAATACATGACTCTGGAGATGAATTTTCTTGGAGTGACACTAGAAATCATAGCATGTAGCTAAGAAAGGAAACATTTAGAGTAAGAGCCAGATAAAACTTCCTGACAAGGAACAACATTAGCCTTGGCAACCCCAAAGGGAAGGGGAAAAGATGAAAACTCACTTAATATGTGGGAGGCTGTGTAATCTGATTTTCCTGACTTGAAGGAAAGGTGAATTCCCAGCAGGGTCCACATCATGTGGAAAGTAGAAGCACATAATAGATGAGATTATGAAGGTGAGACAGAAAATGGCTCTCAACAGAAAATGAAGCAGAGAAAGAGAGCAGAGAAGAGAGGGACTGAAAGAGGGGAGAACTAGGAAGTGACAAATTACATAGAATAATTACATAATTGGTTACGTGGCCACAGAAAGAAAAAAGAAAAGCTAAGAGCACAGGCTTGGAGGATGCACATGTCACATGAATGCTCAAAATAATTTAATGCTGAACACCTGGAGATGAGGCAGTTCCACAATGCTTTGCTAGATGGAAAAGTATCAAAGCTTTGGCATTAGCTGCTATTTCCTAGCTGAAAACCGCTGCTGACCCTTGAGACAGCATTACCTCTGCCATGAGACAGATCATGAGCACAAAATCCTTCTGCTGCTCCTCAGCCTCAACGTATGACAGGCACATGGTGGGGGCAGGGAACGGGCAGTTCATGACTATGATAGATACAAAACTAGGGGATTACACCCACCTGGATGATAAAGTGGCACTTTGCTCAGTTTATCTGGCTAATATTCCGCATCACAGCATGGAAACTGTTCTCAAAATAGGTTTCTAATTTCTGTGCAGATTAAATGCAACCAAGCTACTTTACTTGCTGATAATTTATCTAATACCTCTTAGCAGTGTCGTCACATTCACTACAATGAATTGCAGGAGGAGATACCAGCTGTCCTGTGGAAATCCAGAGAATTACCAATAAAAGAGCAACCTTCATGGATTACACACACGTTGGTACTGCTCCTCCAGGCTGGCAGCTCCAAGTCCTTATTTTCCAGCTGTCACATCCATCTTGTGCTGGTTAAATTCCTGTGCCACATCATAGCTTAGCTTCATCCCCCTGAGAAAAAGCCTCAAAATACTGTGAAAGATCAGGGTTTGTGTCACTGAAGGAAGGGAAAGGCTATCCAGCTTTCAGCTAGCTGAAGTGTTACCAAAAGTTAAGCAACAGTGAGCATCCAGAAAACTTCCCGCAAGGCACAGAAGTGAAGTTTTAAATGGCGTTTTCAGTACATCCATAATCTTGTGCAACTGAAGTCCTTACATTTCTGAAAGCACTGAACCCTTTACACTCACAGATCAGAACAGTGTATGCTTTGAAATGCTGTCAAAATACCTTTACAGGCACTTCTACAAGGAAGAACAATCTTGCTGTTAGGTTTAAACTCTGCAAAACAGAAATATTTCCTTACCAGTTTATAATCTCACATATATCCGTGTAAATGCGAAGCAGTAATATTTTTACTTCAAAGCCATTACTCTGAATCTGTACGGCTGAAACTGGGCTCAAAACCAAGTTGTAAAGAGCTGTGAAGGAAAAGGTGTATGAGACAAAGGAGCTGAGTATTAAATGGCATTTTGTATTTCAGAAAATAAAGAGCACCCCCAAAGCAAAAGTAGCTATCTCAGTAGTTCAACAGTGTGCTCCATGTCCCTACCACTGAGAAATATAAACTAGAAGAGAAAAACCAAACAAGCAAATACTTCTGGTTTGTTTTGAAAAATGAACGCATTTAAAGGACCACTTGGCTGAGTCTAGAAACTTCCCTGCAAAATAACAATGCAGGCAATGACTCTTCTGAGAGAGCAGCAACGCCATGAGTCTGGGCTTATCCTGTCCCAGCTTGTTCACAGCTGAGGCACAGGAGAGAAGCAGCAGAAGGAAGTGAAAGCCCAGGGACTCCTGCAAGTCCTTAAGCAGTGGTGACAAAACTGTTCTGCCTGCTTCTCCATCTGATGGAATTTTTATATGTTGTCAGCACACTACTTTCTGTCAGAAGCGATACAAGTTAAATTGTTTTATAGCTGAGAGAATCATAGAATCATTAAGGTTGAAAAAGACCTTTAAGACCATCTAGTCCAACCGCAAACCCATCCCCACCATGTCCAATGGCTATATCCACACATTTCTTGAACACATCCAGGGATGGTGACTTCACCACCACCCTGGGCAGCCTGTTCCAATGCATTTCCACTCTTTCTGAGAAGTCCTTCCTAACATCCAACCTGAGAAGTAGCTGGGGGATGTCTCAAAATCTCTTTCTTAGGCAGAGAAAGTCAGATATAGGTAAAGAGAAGATGTGAAGTGTGAAGACAGTGAGAATCACAGAATCATGGAATTGCTCAGGTTGGAAAAGACCTTCAAGATCATCAAGTCCAACCTCAGCCTAGCCATACCACCCTAACTCTAACAACCTGAGAAGCCATATTGCTCCTAGTTATCTACCTGTTATAAATGGCTGAGCACAGTTTATTTATTATCTATTTTACCTTATTCATTATTTTGGCCTTTACTATTCCAGACATTTCACAAAATGAGCAAAGGTATTGTCCCATTAAGCACTCCTTGCTTAGTGGGAAACGGAAATTGCTTTAGTAAAGATGGTGCTGTTACTAACCTAAACAAACAAGAGCAAAGCCTGCTTCTACAGTAATGCCCAAAAGATGTGATGGTTTGGTGGTAAACACTGCTTGCTGCAGGCCTGTCTGTTTTTTTTAGGAATAATAAATGAAATATCAGAGGGTCCAACATGTGGCGAGAAGCCAACACATGCTTTGAACAGATGCTTGTTAGTAGACTGGGTAGTTCATTCATGTTGAATTAAACTGTAAATCAAGGAACTATGAAAGTGTGGGAGGAGTGGATTAAAAATTTAACAAAAAAGCTTTAGCTTTCTTAATTCCATGCTCTGTCACGACCTTCCATCTGTGCAAAATGTGTGGGTGTCATAGAAAAAAACTGAAAGGGTAGGGTGTTAAAATGGTTTATGCTGGGACTTCTGTGCAGCATGACCAATTCCCGTGCTTCCCCAGCAGCACCATTTTGGAACACCTCTGCCTTTCTACAGAATTATCCAGACATATTTATCACCTGTCAGACAAAAAGTGATTTAAATAGATGGACCCAAAGTGGAAATAAAGACCTTATCATGCTTGAAAAATACCATTTATTTTAAAGTGAGGTTTTCTACTTCATGAACGCTGCTTTGAGTAATAATAGAAAATGGTATTTGATGTAAGACTCTGCCAGGTTGCATTCAGACAATTTTAGGCAAAATAAAATTCACTCTTTAAGAACCAACAAGACAAACAGATTCCATGAGAAATGACTGAAAGAAAAACTGTAAATAAACCAAGATTGTCCCTTTAGTTTTACTCTCAGAACAGGTCTTGCTTTCACTGAGCTCCAGCTACTGATTGCTGCTGATCAAGGGAGGCTGCTCCCAAGGAGTACAACAGAAGTACAGCACCCAGAAACAGATGAAACTAACCCCGAAGTGCATACATTTATCAGTCAGATGAATGGTTTTAAGTGCAAACTCCTGAAACGCTAGCATATAATTCACATGCCTTCCTAAATTGCTGGAACAGTCATACATTTTAATTGCCTGCATACTCAAGTGTGGAGGCATCAAAGAATACAGACTAGTCCATCTCTAACCATAGTGCCACTTTCTTTGTAAGGAAAACTGGAAAACTTCACTTGGCTTTGAACATAGCAGGATTTGAAAGCAAAATGACTGGCAGCCACACTGTTGTCTAGAGCAACAAAAGCAGTACCAGCAAGTATACACTGCAACAGGTTCTCACACACAGCTCTGTTTCTGTCATGTATGGCTATCTACACATCCTGAACAACTGCCCATCTGGACAAAGTTAAGAAGGGTAAACATCACTTGGCAACAGCATTGAGCCAAACCAAAATGACCCATGGATTCTCCCTGCTATACAGGGATCAAAATATGAAAGATGGATCAGTGTTCCCTCTTGCTTCAGAGCATGTTTAGGACGATGTATTAATCACTATCTCCTGCTAACTCCTGGGTCAGGTAAATCAGAATGGCCATCTGTCTGGTGCTTGGGAATTTCATTAAATCTCTTCCATATTTCTGGTGCTTCATTATCTCTGGAGGAGTTTCTCACACTATTGGCAACCACTCCAGCTTGTCTCTGACTGTGAGACCATTCACCGCATCAAGGAGGGAGAAAAATAAAATAAAAACCCACTCAGAAATAGCAAATGATAATAACTGGCACAAGCATCAGAATATCGTTTTTTCTCTCTCTCTCTCTTTTTTTTTTTTCTCTCAGTTTGTAATGAAAACAAAAAAGAAATAGTCATTTGAGATGTGGGTTGTATGTGGGAAAGCCTGGTCCTGGGGTGGGGAACTGCAAGTGGATACCAATAAAAAAAAATGCAGGAAGAATCAAATGGAGAGAGATTTTCCATTGAAAGAGGAAAAACAACAGTAAAAGCAGATGATAATTCCATCTCTTCTCCTGTTTTTAAATCTTGAGTGCTCAAAATGCTTTGTCAACCTCAGACTTAATTGCCTTTCTTTCTCTGTGAGCTGGATCCGTAGCCTCACGGAGACAGTGATTTAAATGGATTTTGTTAAATTCAATGTTCTCTAGGCCCTGATGACCCTGCTTTGTGAGAATATGAGCACTGACTTACTGGATCTTCACTTCTTGTAGTTTCTGAACTTGTTGAAGTTTATCAGGGTTTGCATTTAATACACTTTATTTCAATGCTGATCTAAGGTCTGTAAGTTAATTTAACCCCTGATGGCTTCCTTCAAAAGTAAACCAGATCAAAAATACACTTTTTTTTTTTTTTTTTTTTTTTTTTTTTTTCCTGATCTTAATTGTACTTCAACTAGTTCCAATCCCCTACCACGGGCAAGGTTGCAACCCATTACCAGACCAGGTGCACAGGGCCTCAGCCAACCTGGCCTTGAGCACCAGGGATGGGACATCTGCAGCTTCTCTCGGCAACCTATGCCAGTGCCTCAACACCCTCTGAGTGAAATATGTACATCCATATTGCAAGGAAGTAATTTTTCAACTACATCCTTGACCATAACACTAATAGTTTCAATTGCAAAATGTTTGCACTTATACTGCATTCATGATTTTGTTTTTCATAATGTTAGCAGTTTTAGGCTTGCTGCATCTTACATCTGATATATACTTAATAGAATCAAAGAATCATAAGGTTGGAAAGGACCTACAAGATCATCTAGTCCAACTGTCCTCCCTTTACCATACCTACAGAAAACCCCTAAACCATATCTCCTAGCTCCCTATCTATACGCTAACAGCAGCCATCAGGGAATATTTACATTTTAATTGATAAAAGTGCCAATAAATTGGAGCTTATCTTTGGAGCGATATAAGGAAGAGCAGGTGACTGCTATTTAATTTAATGGTACCAGTCAGCCCTTTCCACTCTGGCTTTTCTACAAAAAAATTTGCTCAGTAGAAGTAGGGATTTTTTGTTGTTGTTGTTGTTTGGCTTTTTTTTTTTTTTTTTTTTCTTGTCATGCAAATAACTTTGAACTAATATTCCACAAATTTATTCATGAAAGGCTTCAAGTCCTTTTCAAAACAATAATAGGCTTTAAGTGGTTTATATGAGAACTGGATTTTCCAAGCTTGGAAGCCACTGAAGAAAGAAACAATGCTCAGAAAAAAAGTTGAGTTCAACAAAGTCACAATCTGAACAAAAATGGGTCTAATTCTCACTGCTAATTCTCATCACTTTCTGTCACTATGTCAGCATTATGAATTCCTTAGCATAACTATAATACATTCCCAGACCTTATGAAGCAGCCTTATCACATGCATGACAGGTAAAGAAGCCTGGATGTAAATGCAAATTGCTTTATCCTGTTTGTAAGTTCCTTTTAAGAGCCATGGAATGAAAAGGAAATAAGGAAATAGGTGTCCAAGGATGGTGCTTGTGAATATTTGTGTTCCAAGTGTCTGAAACTCAGAAGGCTGTGAGAGCTCTTAGAGGGCTCCTAAACACCAAGCAGACCCTCAGCCAAGCAGCTGTAAGATGTGGTAACTCTTCAGCCCAGAGCAGTTTGCAACTCAGCAAGAGCCAAGAGCAGGGAGAGACTCCTGCTCTTCTCCAAAGAAGTTCCTTGAGCTTGTGGCAGTCCTGCTGCGTGCAACTAAGTGTGAGTCAATGTGCTGTCTCTGGAATCTAAGCTGAAGTGTTTACAATGAATGAGTGAGCAAAGACCTTCAAGCCAGTTCTGTACCATCATAACTCCCCAAACAGGAAGCAAGAAGTTAAGCAATTAGCTCAGCTCACCAAAAGCAGCTTCCACCTGGAGAAAGTAAAAGGTGGGGCAAGTACTAGAGTAGAAGCCAGCCTCAGACAGATTTCTCCAGCTTCTTCTAGAATGACTAACCAGGGAAGAATGACTCAAATAAATTCAGTAGGTATCTTAAAGCACATTGTTTCTGTGTGCACTTTGTATTATTCCAAGAAGAAATTTCAACTGATGTCCCTCAGATCATCCCTCCTCATTGCCTGAGACCTTCAATTTGGTCAATATAGCTCAGAAGAAACCTGGAATCCAGGGTTAGCACATACACTTTCTTTTCCAGTTAATTAATTCAACATGCAAGACAACTTCAGATCCTCTCAGAAAACATAAAATGGCTTTAAAAAGAAAATAATATTTAAAAAAAAAATAAATGATTAGGCTTCTGACTTCCATGCATTTGAACCAACATTTTTAAGTTTCTTTCCACAAACATATCAGCTAGAAAAACACTTAAAAATTACAGCAAAGATACTAACACTCACTTGTTTCCAAGATTTTCACATCAAATATCACAAGATCTGCAATGAACTGTGAAGATGTGGCACCTCTGTATGCAGCATGACTTCTGGATTTCCTCAGAATCCCCTGAAGAGTCCATTGATCCTTTGGTTTATCCTTGAGCTTATCATATGCAGGAGCTCCTACACTTCCCCAAATGCACACTTTCAGTTAAATTTCTGTTAAGCGCACAGAGCTAATCACAGCTTATGCAACCACAAATTAGGCAAGAGAGAATATCTACCACTTCAGCTTGGCACTATGCAATGTAATCGATATTTTCAAAGCATTACTTCAGCAAATGATGCTATTTGCCACAGTGCACCATTTAGAGATGAAGTTAAATGTTTCAAATCAAAAACCTTGTAAGAAATATTTTTATGCAGAATATTTCTTGCATTAGCTGAAAGCATGTGCAAGGTTAAAAGCTCAGCTATGAGAAGGGAGCATGTTATCTTATATAATGGCTGCAATTTCATACACAGTAATAGTAGCTGGACTATCCAATGGCCAGCTAGATATCTAACTGGTCATTAGCATTTGTAGTAATTATGAATGCAACACAGCCATAGTAAGTAGCCTTGCTATTCTCTCTAGGTTTAGCTGAAAACTTAGGTCTACAATTTCGTATTTCAAAGCAAGCTAAGTGGAAATAAGACCTTTATTTACCCATCTGTCGTGCCTCCAGCCTGGGAACTGTGTATTACTTACGCAACACCTAATGCTGCTGTTTATACTAAGACAAGACAAAATGTCTCAAAATGCTTTTGCCTGTCACAATGAACTGCAAAAAAAGAAACACCCAGAAAGTTTTTTTTAGAAGATAATTGAGCTCTTTATATATACTTGGAGGAGTGCCATTCATGTATATTTGGGGAAATACAGTTGTCACTAAGAATAGAGCTTCACTACAGATTCCTAGTTATTAGAGACTAAAATATAACGTTACCATAAGATTATGGGAGGCCATCAATTTGATTCAGCTTCCACCAGATTTGAGGTTTCTCTTTATCTTGTGCTGGGAAACCCAGCATTTGGGGCTGTTTGGGGAGGGTTCACCTGTTCATCTGCCTGCTGTCAGCTATATTCCATTGCCCCACGACACTGGGAAATGCATGCTGGATGTGCCATGTCTGGCCCATACATGCCACATGTAGGGATGACTGAAAATGGGGACTCACTTCCCACCTCTCTCACAACGTCAGTACGCACATAATTCCTTTTCTAAGGATAGGCTTGAGAAGAAGATCCTCAGATAAGTCTATTATCAAATGCAGAATCAAATAGATACCAATATTTGCATTATAGATGGGATGCACATGTTGCACCTGTGGGCATGGTGGAAGAAGAAAGATTTCCTTCATCTTCTGACATCATAAGATCTTGTCTTTCACAATAAGAACATGAGATGTGTTAAGCTGGCATTTACCCTTTCTTCCCCTTTACACACTTCTGTATTACTTGTTTTATTTTCAGTTTAGGCAACTCTCATCTCCTGGGTGCACGGGAAAAGCTTATTAAAAATGAAATTAAAAAGGTCATAAATACCGAGTTTTCTTTCCAGTTTAAAGTACAGAGCAGCTGAACTTGAAAGTGAAGGGCCACCCAAAATCAGACATTGATTTTTTATACAGAAAAATGCCAGTGAGATCACAGAGATATAGATGTCTTACTTTTGAAAGGATTTTGCTAATTTCCCTTGAATACTAAGCAGCTTTGGAGACTGATGTTTATTCCCTTAAAACTGCAGGAAGTCGGTTATTCTCTTTCTCTTTTCTCACAGTCTTCTGCCATAGTTTGCAATTTTGAGATTTTTTTGAAGCTTTTGCAGAATTTTCATTGGTACTTCAATACTTCTATATTTTTTGCAGAATTTACTGAACACAGCACATCACTCTTGAACTTGAGAGCTATATTTAGAATAGAAATAACCATCTGAAGGTTTTTTTTGTTTGTTTGTTTGTTTTTACTTTAGAAATATATATATATATACTGGAAGATCTCTGACATTTTGCATTTTTCCTTCTTCCTTCAGATATTTCAGCTAGTGCTGACAATAACTTAGCACTTACTTACACCACCATGTAGACTGATTAACGAAACTTATCATAAAGAACTATGCTAAGACCAAATAATTGCAACACAGAAGTTTTATCAATGATTTTTTCCCCCTGTTATCCCTCCCTCTCCTATCACTTGAATCATTGGGTCCAGACAGTCTTCCATTTCCCCATCGTGGACTGTAGTGGAAGAAGAAATGCTCTTTGGTTCTCCAAACTGGGACAGCTGGTGTCATCCCCCATGCCCCTGCCCACTTACTGGCTGGTTAAAATGCTGGCTTTCTGTTAGTTTGCTTCTTTTGCAACCCTAATTGCTTCCATGCCTGCATAAAATATACCTAATTAGGCCCAAATAAATTTAAATTTGACATTCTAATGTCCCAGTGCCTCTGGATTGTGATATCATGAACCTAACACAATGACAAAATGACAATCAGCTGCATATTACAATTCAGACTTTTATTGCAAATAAATCTTGAAACAATAGCATGGTACACTCCATTTCTTAATATTGTTTGCTTTTGCTAGGCTACCCAATGGTTCTCACGAATCTGAAAGAAGATCAGTGCTACAGCATTTTAAAGGGTTCACATATACTTCGAGCAGAAGTTGAGAAATGAATTACAAAAGCATTTGTATGTTTGGTTTAATGAGGTTTAAAAATATCTGCTCATGTTGCAGACCTTTTAAAATGTATATTTGATTACTCTTCTCTAATAGAAACTACCCCTCCAAATTAGATTGCAGTTGTCTGTTGCATATAAAGAGGAAATGAGCACGTATTTAAAGCAGGTTGGAGAAAGACTAAGGGAGATGGAGCAGATTTCTGATGACCCGATAAAGCTTTAGTTTAGCAAGAGAATTTAGTTGATAGTTACTGAAGAGACATTTTATGACTGGAGAAGTATGTGGCACTTAGAAACGCTGAAAATTGCTGTTTTTATATGGGCATTATGCAATTATTGTCCTAAAACACGTCTTTCACTTTTACTGCATTGTTTACTAGGGTGGCTGTAAATTCTGAAAGGTCTTTTCATGTGAATTATATTTAAAACTTACAAACTTAATTTGTAAGTCACCCTATTAGTGGTGTGTATGAAGCTACATCCCCGTTTGGAAGGGTCTCTTCTACTATCCTCTGGGGCTGTAGGGCAGATGTGTAATACATGCATTTACATATAGATATATATGTGTATCTGTATATACACATTTGCATGGATACAAGCTTTTTCATCCTAATTTTTTGTCAGAAGAAAAAGTATTGAATATTTTGCCAAGATTTTTCTAATCTCTAATAAAGTATATATTCCTGAGAGAACTAACTGAACTTCTAAAGACTTTGCAGTGCTTTAAGCATTGCACAAACACAAGGATTATGAGATTGGGTGAGAGCTGTCTCCGTGCAAGCACTTATGCTATATATTTTCCATATTTCAACTATGACTTCTCCTCAGCAAGTATTCTTCTTTCCTAAAAGCCTCTAATTTTCAACATTTTCAAGTCTAATTACTTGAGATTATGACCTGTCATATCAAGCCTGTGAGCTTCACATCACTTATTTACATATAAAATAGACAGCAGTGTATCTGCTTGAGAGCAGGAGCCCATCACAGTTCCTACAAAGCCAACAATAAACTTAGATTTCTTCCTGAAATCTGAGCATGGGTCATGGCTCAAAAAGCTATCATGTTCAGAGCCTGATTTTACATAATCACAACAGGGAACTTACTTAATTAGGTCAAACTATTTTGAAACAGAGCAAAAACACTTTTCCAAACCACTGAGACAGCTGGGTACTCAGTGATGGGTGAAGCCAAACAGAACACCAGGAATTTTCAACAAAAGGAACCCACTGAGCATGTTTGGGAACATGGCAAGCCTAGGAACCTGGGGCAGGATGGGCAGGCAATTAATAGGCCAAAAAAAAACCAAAAACTCATCGAAAGACACCTCCACACTTAACCTCCATCCCAGAGGTGGTTGGGAAACATCAGAAAGCACTGACTCAGATTGCTCACAGCTGATGCTGGCAAGCATCTACTCATGTAAATAGTGCAGTGAGTTCAGTAGGTCTGCTGGTGTGAGCAAGAGCCTGTGGGATACCAGGATACACTGTTAACCCTCAAACCAGTGTGACAATATTCTGCACCTTTCCAGAGCCTTTTATTTCTGGTTCTAAGACACAGGCACTTACAGCACTCCTATTATTATGAAGTACTTGGCACATGGGAATACAACCACAGCTGATACCTCTTCCTTGCATTTACTGTGAACAGCCTGCTACTAAATTGTGAGTGTAAGCCTGGAAGCGAGTCACAAATACCAAGTACCTGGGAATGAAATGGGCCATTTTGCAGCAAACACAAACCTGGAAACTGACTGACAGGAGAGTGAACAATGTGCTATGGGCAAACAGTGAATCTAAGAAAGGGTCAAGAAAAGTTTTCTGTGCTGTGAATACATATTCTTTGAAATAGTAATGGATAATATCCTCTTGTGATATCAGTAGCAGCTGTCAGAGGCCAACACTGGTGTTTCAGTTTGCAGGCTTGAATTTAAGTAAGCAACTTTCACGCTTATGACCAGAAAGTCGAAGCTATAAATGCATCAAATTTTGTTGGCTCCACAGACATGCTTAACAGTGCCAGGCCTCAGTGCCTTTGCTACACGTGGCAAAGCAGGGCTCCTTTTTGGGATAGTTTTTGGGACTACTGCATATTGACAGCTCCTGAGAAGGCTGGTGCTAAGTGATGGGGCTGGAGTCATGGATAAATGGATTTGCTGACTCTCTGTCTCCAGCAGCAGGCTTAGAAACTTTTCAGTGAAAAATATTGCAGGCTTCAACAGGAAAACACTTCTGGTCTGTGAGACAAGGGAAAGCCAGAGTGGGGAAATCCCACGACAGAAGGACACGTGTGCAGGATGCTCTTTCAGAGGGAATGCACTATCATAAGAAGCACTTTAAAGCTGTCAAGTCAGAGTGTCTAATGTGTTATGCCACAATTGGGTTGGTGTTGTCATTACTTTTTCATGTGGCATCTCCCTTCTCCCTGCACGCTCATGTCAACTGCGTGTTTGCTCAGGGGTGCTGCAACCTGCTCCTTCCTATGGGACCAACAGCACTGGAGCCAGGGGAAGGTGGACAGACAACAACCGAGGCTGAGCCCACTGAATGGGCAAAACCTTTGCAGGGAGGATGCAGTGATGAGATGTGACAGAGAGATCACCTGCCATATGTACCCACACTGTAGAAGTGCGCATACAGTGTCAGACTTGGGCCAGGTTTGGGAAAGACATGAAGCAAACCTGCAGCTCTGTGCTAGACAATGAGGGAGCTGCACTTAAAAATAGATACGGGATGATGTTTGAATCTCTGTTCCACCTAACCAGAATCTTGCATTTGTATTCAATAATACTAATACAAGTCCATTCTTAAAGCCTTTTTCTGACTTTCTGACCTTGAAAGCTCCATTAAACACTATAAGAATTGCACAGTACTCCTTTGTTTGGTGCCAAATTGAGTGGAGGTTGGGAGACTTTCAGCTTAGATATCACTTTGATGTTTTTATGGTTCCTTCAAATGCAAACCCAGAGGAGGCTGGAGGGCTGACACATCCACAAGGAGCAGAACCAAGCACAGATCTCACAAAGGACCCTATGAGAAGTCACTGCACAATTCATTGTGGTGCCGCTGATCCCAATTTTAAATATACATCTCCGTCACACACTCTTGTTAAGCAGTGTTTTTCAAATTCCTGCTGGAGGTTAGATCAAAAGCGCTGTCAAGTGGTTTAAAACGTCATGTAGTTGTTTTAGAACTGTATGATGTTGCCAGAGGAATGCTGCATATGAGGCAGTAGCTTCTTTCATATAAAAGTAAAAAGTGCCAAGAATCACTTGTGCTGGCTACAATGTACTGCCCAAAATCTGTGAGGCTGTGCCCAGCATATAAAGGCAGCCTGCAAGGTCAGACTACTGATGTACCTCCATGATGGGAACAGATCACAGAGGGATCCTGTCACCATCAGACATCCAACCTAATATTCCCCCCATGCCAGGGGCAAGTTTAGAAAACCAGAGACAGAAACACCGGATAACCTCTGACTCTGCCTACTGATGTGATAGAGATGCTGTGCAGACAGGAGGAAAGGAAACTAGAAAGAGACAGGCTACAAAATATGAATGACAAAGGAATTACGGAAAGAATAATCCCAATTGAGCAAAGGCTTGGGAGAAAAAAACACAAAATGGTATGGGAACTCTTGGAGCAAGGAAGAGAGGAAAAACAAGAGACTGGGCCGGTGAAGGTCAGTACAACCTGAAGAAAGAGAAAGAGGGAAGCATATGGGGATGGTAAAATGGCAAATGAGAGGAGGAGGGAAGATTACAGCGACAAATCCCTGCTATGCGGAGTATGCCTCCATGGCTCCTCTGTGAATGCAACTGCTTTCTGAGTGTGCTAGACTTAATTTGCCATGAATGATAGATTGCAGAAGAACTTTAAATTTCAATATGTACTGTGAAATGTTCCCTGCTCAACGGATCCTGAAGAATGGGGAAAATGGCAGGAAATCATTGCAAACAACAGTGAGTGTTATTTTGAGGGAGACATAATGGCTTGTTTGGTTTGACATCCAAAACAGATATAACTGCGACAAAGGCATTTAAATGCTAATCTGTCATTTACAGCGAGTAAACAAAAGCTAACATGCATAAAATCTGTGGTACTTGTGAAGGAGTGCACTAGATGCCTGAAAAACTGCTTAATTTAGAGAAGACAGACGTCTCCGCAGGCAGAATTTATACCTGAAATATATGAATGTTGAGAATAAAATTTAGGTACTCAAACCTCCATTTCCTGATGGTGGATTTGTATCATACAGTTAGGAACGCAGAAGGGAGCTGTTTTTCATTTGCAGTGTATTTCACAGAGATGCCTGAAAGAAGGCAAATATTTTTCTGGAGCAGTTTATATCTACTAAGAGAAAAGCAGTACCTCAGTCCTATCAAAATGTACCCTTACGTGAGAAAAGTAAAGAGATTAGGCACAGATCCTTAATTCATCATGCTCTCTCCTTTAGTATATCCTCATGTGCACACAGCAAACCTAACTCCAATCCAGAGACAAATAAAATGCATTTCTGGATGAGGCTGGAAGAAGTGTTTTGCCTTGGGCAAAGGTCAGCCTGTTTCCTCAGACACTTCTCCCAGCAACTCTGAAAAGCTTGGAGAACATTTCTGAAATCACAAAGCCTGCCACCAGCCTCAGGAGTGTCTTACATACCTGGAGGTCACTGGGAATGTGCTCATGTCAAATGGCTCACCAGTCAACAGCATGATGGAAAGGAAGAGACTCCTGAGGTCAGCCACTCCAGTGACAGCCTCCAGCCACACCACAGAGCTGCAGGTTTAGACCCTCAGTTATCACTGTCCTAAAAATGAACGCACCTGAGATTTACATTAGTATCACAGCTTTTGTAGCAAGATCGCTATGAGTTTATGACTTCCTTAAAGCTTGTAAGAAGAAGAAGAGAGCGTAGAGGCAAGAGTGATCTATTGTAACGTACAGAAAATTCAAAAACCTTGAAATTATTTTTCAGAAATTTCCATTAAATTCTATCTAGGCTGTCATGACTGTTTGTATGTGGATGTATTCAATACAAACACTAAAAATGTCAAGAAAATCTCTACAGTAAATATGATCATGAATCTAATCACAAGCACAAAAAAAAAACAAAAAAAAAAACCCAAAACAAATAGCACCCCCCCCCCAAAAAAAAAAACAACCCAAAAAACAACAAAACAAGAAGCCAACAGAAAGAACAGAAAGAAAAGCATTTGTCGACTCTTTCTGCCATGGTGTGCTTATTATATACTCACATGGCTTCTATCACCCAACTCTGAGCTCCTCACATACACTGAGTAAGTTGTATAGAAAACATGGTTTACAGAATAGGAAAATATTTCAATTTCAGCTTGATGAGTGGCCATAAAAAAACAAAGAAATAAAACCCACTGCATTTCATAGGTCATTTTGTACCCACTTATATGTATCTGACCTTGACTTGGACAGAGAATAAATGGCGGAACTGGTTTTAGCCTTGGGCCTTCATTTCGTAACACTCCTTTCTCTTTGCATTATATAAACACTCTTCCATATTACAGGAAAAAGCTATGCATTTTCATTGTGTGAAGAACTACACTTTCTTGTGATCTAACACACCCTGTTTTATAAATATACGTGCCCTGTTTTACAGTTATGTAATGTAAAATGTGGTAGTGGAAATGTGAAACTTCTCTTGAGTGGGCAACTTTCTGAGGCCCTTCAGTTGGATGGTCATTTGCTCTGTGCCACAGGGAGATGCTGGTTCTAAACTCTTCCTAAACTTTTCCCTTCCAACATGAAGGAAGGCTATACCTTTCCTACAGAGAGCAAGCTTCAAAATGCACATCAAAGACATCTACCTAGGAATCTTAAATCACAGTTAAAAAACTGATAACCAAATCATCCTCTACTTCTCTTGAGACACTGATTCATGGGAGAAAACATAATCATCACTATCAAAAACTGATGTTCTTTGTGATATTCTGTGTGTGTATATTCTCTGCATTTGAAAACACTGATAGGATAAAGATCTGCAGGAACACCAAGAAAGTTGCCAGCTCGATTTCACATCTCCAGTTTCAAGGTATTCTAGAATGGTCTTAAAAATACTCTTTAGGATAAAGAAGCAAACTCAGTATTCAGTCTTACTCTTTGAGAGTCTGAAATCACTGTATTGGTTCAAAACCTTTAATTATGCATGTGAGGGCTTTGACGTTGCTCTTTCAACTGACAAACATAATCTCATAGCATGCTTAAGCCTCTCCACACAGATCTTACAAGCTTTACTTGGTTGTCAATACCCTCCCTTGGGTTTCATGACCTAGGTACAGTGAATACTTCAGGACATTCAGCACATGGCATCGGACATCTTGGTGACACCAAACCTTGCACACTGCTGTTTAATGACCTCCTGTATTATTTTTGGCTGTTGACTTTCTAAACCTATCAAAGCAGATTACAGCCACTTATAGTGTGCATGTCTTCTGAGTCCTCTGCTCAGCTTAATTCAGCAAGGAAATCACCTTATCTGACAGATATTCACTGTACCCCAAAATCTCTCTAAAATACACTGTAATCCTTCAATGAGTCTAAGAAAGGATCCACTTTCAAAGATAATTACACAAGCTGTTTGAAATGTCTTTTTTGTTCTTATTTATGTAAAGGACAACATTTTACTTCATTCTCATTATATTCGGTGACCAATTCACTGATGTCAGTGCAGTCAGATATGAATGCGGATGGCAGAATACCCCTTTTACTAATACAGTTCAAGGCCATGTATTTGAAAAATTACAAAAAAAGCAACATGACATATTAATGTACAGAAAACAAGCCAGGTGATACAGGTACACACATTCCTCAGTGAGGCATAATTTCATGATTATATGTAATGCAAAATTTGCTGTCGTTAGTACAGTGGTGTTGGTCTCATTTTAGACAGCCACTTCTTTTTTCCTCAGAAAGGTGAATAAGGCAGATTTGTTGTGAGCTGTTTCATTCCTATCCCCTCTTGTTACCCCATCTCAGCTGAAGAAAATATAATAAGTATATACATAAAGGTGGTAGGAAAGTCAATGCACTACGATTGCTCAAGCATTATCTCAGAAGATGTGGGCAGTATTGAACAGCACAGGTGGAAAAATACCATAGATTATTTTTTTTCATCCCTTTTGTTTGGATGTATCTTTGCTCAGGATGTACGGTTATAACCACCAATCAATCCTTTGGAAAAGAAGCAGAGCTGAAGAAAAAGAAGACTTCTCTAAGCAGCAGTTGATGTTCTGCATTAACAAAGAGATTAATGTGAGTAATGTGTTCAAATGTTTTGTTGTCTCCTCAAAGAGGGATGATATGCTGCATTTATGCAGGAAAATTTACCACCACCTGAATAAAATTAGACAGTCCACGTTTATGCTTTATGTCATTATCCTGGGAACGCTGTGGGAGTTTAAACCTCTAATCTCTGCATACATAGAGAAAGGATGAGGACTATTTTGAATAAATGCAAGTCTCAGGAACTTAAGTCTTAGCATTTGACTCATTTTTTAATGAACTCAAAACATAGGTGCTGGAACGCAAAATTCTAGAGCAGACACAAGAAACCAGCTGTACCATATGGGATTTAATGTATCTGCCAACCTGCTGTTTAACTTCTCTGGAGTCTTATAATACTATTAGCTGAAACAGACGCGTGAATGTGGTTCTCAGACGTCACTGCTGGGCTAAGGCACACGCTGTGCTGGTAAGCCCCAGCACTCTGGTTCTCTTTGCACATGCTGCTCTGACTGAGAGCTGCTCCAGCCCCTGACAGATATGCTTTCAAGTGGCCAGCTTGGTAATGGATAACAAAATGCTGAGAGGAGTTTTGATAGATCTCGACTGATATATTTTCTGATTTGCCTGAACTTTTGAATGCTTCTCTGTGCTCCTTCAGTTTTCTTCAAAGCGAGCTCAAAGTGCAGAGGCTTTATAGTCTACCAATGGCAAACTTAATGGAGGGAGGCAACAGCAGCTCTCAGTAAATAACTGCAGTTCTCAGTAAATGGTTTGTGTGGCTCTTCAGTAGTGAAAATTCTGATTTTTATCATTCAGACCTGTATTTTCATGGCAGCTTTGCATGTTGCAGCACAGTGTGTGCTGCCTCTGCTTTGTATCACAGTGAACTCAGAGAGGCAGGATGGAAGCACCTAATCCAAAGCAGTCAGTGTCATCGTGTTTGGATCCCACCTCACTGTCCCCAGTTGCCCTGTGTCCTTTTGGAACTGAGCTCTCACCATGAGCTCATGGTATAAAAAGGGGTGTGAGGCAGTATTAAAATGTAATGGAAAGTATCTTCATTTCTTTCAGATGCCTACTTCTCATCAACCTGCAAAATTAAAGTACCTGCTCACTTACCTGAAATGTCTGCCTGTCTGTCTGGAAATCTGATATCCTGTGTTCAAGGTCTATCATAGGCATTCAGGTTTGGATCATGAGAAATCCATGATGATGATATCCCTCAAATGGCCATAAGAGTAACTAAAAAGACTACTGAAAGCTACTTGTTCTTTTGATTTGCCCCGACTTCTGTGCTAAACTCATACAAGTGTATATAATGCATGTAAAAAAGTGTCCAGAAATTCCTGAGAGGTTGAATCACAACTTCCAAAAGGAAGAACAACTATTATCCCAGAGAGCATATGAGCAGAAACAATTAATTTAAAAGCCAGAATACAGCCAGGCTCCATTATGAGGCCGGTTCTGGATGAGGAAAGCCCTAGTTTCTCCTTAGTTTGTGTTATCTCTCCATCACCTTTCAGTCAATATAAAGACATTGTGAAGCAGGTATAGATGTTTCCGTTTCTCCAGGAAATTATTAATTAAATAGGTAAGACAATGATTGTGCATCACTTCCATGCACATCTACAACCTTGTTTGTGCATGTTTGTGTATGAGTGAGTTTGTGTGCGCTCATGACAATGGCTTTTCAGTAAAATTAACAAGGCAAAGCCCTGCAAGGCTAATTAGTTTCTATTGCACAAAACCTTGGCAAGAAGTTCTAATTTCCTCCAAATTAACAACTTGAACTGAATTTGATCCATTTCAGTACAAGTCAAAATCTTGCTCAATAGTTTTCAGCCATAGTAGGAATGTTAGTCCACAACAAAGAGTGCTGTTTGATTCAGACACATCTTCAAACGAGGGCTCGTTGAAATATTAGAGCCAAGGGCTTGAGTTCCATGCCCAGCCCTTTATCTAGTCAGAACAGCTGTGAATAAAACAACTGGTAAAATAAAGTGATTTTGGAGTTTTATTCACAAATATAAAAATAAGTAATTTCTGGGCTACTTCTGATGCTAAACCAATTCCTATTCTTTCCTTATGTAACAAGTCCTTTGATCTTTGCCTATTGTTTTGCTGTTTCCCTTTCAACAGTATTTTTTCTCAGGTTAGGCCTCAGCATCAGAAGCAGACCAGGGTTTCCCATTTGGAGTAGAACTATTTCTTACACTTCCTTACACTGTTAGTTCAATACACAACACATTTTAAGTGCTGAGAATACATCTGAACTGAACTATCCTGTGGCTAATAAAATAAAGTTACAGCAATGCAATTCACTTGAGAAAAATACAGAACACTGTCTGTTCCTGTATTGCTCAACGGAAACAGTAGTAGAAAAGTTTACGCAGGCTAGCAAATTATTCTTATGGCAGAAGACATATTTAGAGGCTCTGAATTAAAAATGAGCACATATGCTTTTATTCCTGGAAGTGTGACATCCACAGTATTGGCAGTTTGGGACCCTCTGTAATAGATTCTGAAGCAGTTTCCACCCTTCTGGAGTACCAGATCAATTCCCCACAGACGAATATGATGTAAATATGAAACACTTGGCACGAGCTCGACGCAGTCAAAGTGATTTGCTGTCTATCCCACCAGCATTTCAACAGGCTGTGAGCTACCTTATTATTCCCGTCAGCAGACTCCCAGACAGACAATGCTATGAGCTTCTGCTCCTTTCCCAGTGCTGTGGTAACAGCTAGCAAGATACTCAGACAAAACAAAACTAACCAGAAAAAAATCAATTAAATAGAGCAGTTTAATTTCAGATTCTCTGTCACTGAATTGAAACCAACCATCTGAGGGTACAGAGGACCTGGCTCTGCTCTTAAAGCATTTAAAGCATTGCATCGTATTTGGCAAGTAACTTTGAGAATGGTCATAATCAGAAATACCGGTGTGCGGGTGTGATGTTTGAATGCTATATGTGTGGTGTAACTTTTGAGTAATAACCGATTCAAGGAAAATACTATCTACTTCACTTCCATTGCCAGACCATGCTTTAATCTATGCAAACGTTCTCCTAGCTACTTCTAGATAGGACAGATTCATTTCTTAACAGCAAATCCCAGTACGCAAAGCTTGGATATTCTACTTCTAATACAAACCAAGAACTGGAAAAATCATAGAATCACAGAATGGCCTGGGTTGAAAAGGACCACAATGATCATCCAGTTTCAACCTCCCTGCTATGTGCAGGGTCACCAACCACCAGACTAGGCTGCCCGGAGCCACATCCAGCCTGGCCTTGAATGCCTCCAGGGATGGGACATCCACAACCTCCTTGGGCAACCTGTTCCAGTGCATCACCACCCTCTGTGTGAAAAACTTCCTCCTAATATCTAACCTAAACCTTCCCCATCTCAGTTTAAAACCATCCCCCCTTGTCCTATCACTATCCACCCTCATAAACCTCCTGTTTATTTGCTCCCTTCAAGTACTACATTACTCCCTTCAAGTACTACATTATTTACCCTCCTGTTTATATGCTCCCTTCAAGTACTAAAAGGCCACATTGAGGTCTCCCCAGAGCCTTCTCTTCTCCAAGCTAAACAAGCCCAGTTCCCCCAACCGTTCCTCATAGGAGAGGTGCTCCAGCCCTCTGATCATCTTAGTGACCCTTCTCTGGACCCACTCCAAGAGCTCCAAAAATGACCAGAGTAAAATGTCACCAGTTCTATAAAGGATCCAGAACACTCACATATCAGAGGATTTTTTGGAATTTTTTTTTTTTTTTTTTTTTTTCCTTATACGTAACATTTATATTATCCCTTTGTCACAATGTCTTTGAATCCATTTTAGTTTCCCCCCCCCAAAAAATGTGATAAAACCTTTTGATGTACTTCGAATTTCTGTGCCTGTGATTGCGTGGAAGGCCATTAACCAGCAGTGTTCTCCCAGAACAACTCAGTATGCTTTGACTGAGTTGTTTGAAATTTGAAACACTTACCTTAGAGACAGATGAATTACAAAATGTAGTATTTATGTATGGAACTATCAAATGAACTGATTCTGACATAAGTGAAATTTCAAGGACTAAGAAAACAGATGGTTCCCCCTTTGCTAACTTTAGAGGTGAATCATGGAAAAATAAAAGTGCTGTATCTCACCTCTGTCTTCTATCTAACCAAATGAATTGCTGTACTCTGGTGATGAATTTTGAGAGAGGGCTTACTGTTAGGTACATGCTAAATTTCAATGTATAAAAAGCAGCTACAAAAATCCACAAGAAACATAAGTTGATGAAAAGAACAAGATATTCCCTTTTCCTTCTGCAGACAGTGTCACAGTAAATTTTTATGTTAATTCTTACAGTTTCAGAAACCAACTACGAGAGTGTCTAAGAAACGATACGTTGTGTGCTTGTCACAGAATTACTCTTGGTATACTGCAGTGCAGCAGCTCCTGGAAGGGAGCATGACTGTCTGACCAGTTGCAAACCTGTTCTTAAGTTTAAAACAAAACAACACAAATCCAAAAGTTCCACAGCGTGTCACTTTTTCTGTCTTCCAGTATTTGGCTAAGTTTCTCTGGAATGCACTTTGCTTACTGCTGTGCACTTAAGCAAGGCATTGTAAACTATTAGCTGATGGATATCCACTGAGACAAATTTAACCATTGTTTATTTTGACACAAATTGAAGATAGCCTTTCCAAAAGGACCTCAAGCTTTGTGCCAAATCTAGCTCTTTCCTCTTGGTATTTTGAAAAAGCTGCAGCTTTCATCCAAGTAGAGGAGGATGGGAGAAACTATGTGAACAGCTGACCCTGCTGCCTCAATGGACAAGAAAACTGAGTTAATGTGGGGTAGGAACCAAAACCTGCATTGTCCTCCCTTTCTTCTGACAGCTCTACTTCTGTTAAGCATTTGGGAGCTGCATTTGGTGCTGCTGCACCATAAGACAGCTTGGCAGATCCTTAAATCCTAATGAATTTCATACTAGGTCCATACTGCTGAACCAAGGCACCTGCCTGGGCCTTGAACTCCTTTTGCAGTCAACAGATGAGGGCTTGATGCCCAAGGCTATGCTCAGCCTCCTGAGGTCCTATTTCTCTGGCTACCGGATGGCCCTGGAGACAACCAAATTCCTGACATATGCAGCATGGTTTGAATACCGAAGATGAGGTGAACTCTCAGTCCTCCTGCAGCAGTTCCCTTTGCAAGGCTGGAAAGCCAGTTCAGCCCCCAGCAACAAGACTCCTGCTGACAGGAGGGCTGAGCTCCAGCTGCTGCAGATTTTTCTTCATTGATGTTCCAAAGTAATCCAGCTAAGTCAACATTTTCAAGAAGAAATGGAGCATCTCAATATTAAAGCTGAGAACAAGATTTAGATACCTGACTAGAATTTCCAGTTTAAATGGTTCACCCTTATTTTTTCCACTCCACAATTTTTTACTATGAACAAACCTTGAAAAAAACTCTCCTTCCACAGGCTGCTACTTCAGAAGAAGCTGCAGTAACAGTAGTTCAGTCCAGAGTAACCTCCAGCTATAGAGCACTTGAAGAGGAATGTTACGAAGCAGGACACACTGGGGCTTATGTAAAAAACATCTCTTAAGGAACAGCTTACGTTTTCTTTTTCTCACCATAAGATAAGGGCTGGAAACTGCTGACACGGATTATAGTTGAATATATACATATTTATATACAGAAGCACAACCTTTTATACACATATGCATAAAAAGACAGCATTCCAGTTCCTTCCAAAAACAAATATTTGAGATACCATAATGAAAGAAGTATAAAGAGTCTTACTACGAGACAGTTTTATAGAATATTTTCCTAGCTATCTAATGTAGGATAAGGCCCTTTAACAAACAAACAAACAAACAAAAATAAATAAATAAAAAAATTGAGAGGTCATGACATACAAAAATGGAGCTAGAAGGACCCAGAATCACAGAACCACAGAATGGCTTGGGTTGGAAGGGAACCCAAGGATCATCAAGTTCTGAACCCCCAGCCACAGGCAGGGCCACCAATCTTAAGATCTGATACTAGACCAGGTTGCCCAGGGACTCATCCAACCTGCTCCTGAACAACTCCAGGAATGGATCATCCTCTCTGGGCAGCCCGTTCCAGCACCTCACCCCTCTCCCTGTGAAGAATTTCCACCAATATTGGCTAATGGCCCTGCTGTCATGGTGCTCAGACCTCTGGGCAGCCCAGTGCTGTGAAAGTCTACATGAGTGTAGAGTGATGTATCTGCATGTGGCCTACACCCCAGTCTTCTGTGTTGGAGTGTCGAGAGTCAGACCCGGTAGGAAGACTGGGCTTGTGTCAGAGCAGGGCTGGGACTGTGGGGCCACCTGCAAGGGGCTTGTGGGGATGGTGGTCATGGCACCCACCCCACAGCACTGCAGTAAGACAGAGGCTGAACCCAAGCCATTTGCTTCTGGGCTCCTGGTAGGAAACCTTTCATGCCTCTGACAGCTCTTTTGTCAACCAAAATTATATATAACGTCTTTTGGCTTTGTACAGTGCCTCCAGGCATTGTGCCATTGTAAAACGCTGGTGAATGGGATTACTTCCTATCATGTGACGTGCTAACACTTGAAATGTTCTTTTGAGTTCCCTTATATTTGCTGGAGTTGTTAGCCTAAAGAGCCAGACACCATGTCATTTTCCCTCACGCCTTATTTCCTATTGTTTGAGAAATCAAACCACTGCATATAATGTCGAGTGGTATTTCGTAAATGCCTTAAAATAGAGAAAAAAAGCCTATTCTTTTTTGTTTGATACCTCAATTTCTGTTGCATTTCATCACACTGTAATACTTAAGTCTACCAGGTAATAAATATTCCCTAATAACCCCTCTAAAAGTCTCTACACAGCAACTAAAATGTACTCTGAAGATGTTTGATTCTGAAGGACAATCGAGAGATTATTTTTCCTCAGCAAATTTCCCAATCACACACTGTGCTTCACTAGCTGCGTATATAATGAAGTCCTACAACAGCCATATTTCAGTAGATCTGTAGTGGTGGAATGGATTTTTTTTCTTAGGAAATTGCTGTGAAGAAAGAAAATTTTAAATGCAAAAGTCAAGATACAGAAAACGCAAGCTTCACTCATGGTATTTCAAGTATTGCCATATTTGTAATTTATCCTAAACCCAATACAAAAAATATAAATTTCATTAATGAAAGGGTATTGAAAAGTGTGGGCTTTGATTCGTGGTACAAAGAGTGAGGGAGGAAACCACTGGACTAATATTTTCTCTAGTTGTGAACTCATTCTCTATGGCTGTCAGCTTTTATTGTCACACATCTGTCTGAGGAACTGCAGGGATACAAGCAGAGGGGTAATTGCCTTTCAAATGAATGTTGGTTTTTAGCTAACCCCTAATGAAATCAGCATCCGTAGGACACAAGGAGCACGATATGAGAAGGAAAACTTTCACATCAGCCTTTCTTGAAAGCAGATCCAATATAAGACACTCCCTAACATTTGCCTGCTCAACATTTGCTTTCCACAAAGACTCTTACGATTAATGAGGGCTCGTTTTTTTGCTATTTGTCAATTATTCACACTAGCAGTCGAAAAACATTCTCCTGTATTTCCCAGTGCAAATATTTTATGACCCTGGGAAAGCCTAGTAGCTAAATGCTTTCAAGGCACAAAAAAAGAAAAAAAAAGAAAGAAAGAAAGAAACACAACAGACTCAAGAGATCAAAACCTGGCTTAGGCAAGAAAAAGCAATGGTTTCTCGTGTAGATCCAATGATGTAGCAAAGATGCTAACCAGCTGTCACGGAGAAAAGCAGCATTGTCTTCCACATTGTTAGGAAAGGGCCCCAGCTGTGCTTTATCACCAGCCTCCAAATAAGCCCAGCTACTGTGATTTGGGGGCCGGCACATTTCTCTTGACATTTCCCTTGGGTGTCTTTTTATAACCACGTTTCTGCTAATTAACTTCATCCGGAAGCTGCACGGAGTAACTGCTTCTCCTTCAGAGCCAGGATTGACAAAAAGTCCCTACAGTTGCACTTTGTTTGATCAACTGTTTGGGTAAGAACAGCACAAGGACAAGGATTCAATGGACAAAGTTAGACACCAAAATAGTACTGTTAACTTGAAACAAGTAAACAAACACAAAACTCAGCTAGAAGCCATCTGACCTTGAAATATCTCAAACATGCTCAGCAATGCCCTCTCAGTCAGAAAAATCCTAGCAGACCAAGGCAGCAGGACATGAAAAGGGTTGATGAGCTTTCCCATAAGAACATCTGCAAGAATGTCCATGCTGTGTCAGAGCAAAGGGTCACATAGCTCTTTACCGCACATCTGAAATGCCCAGTGTCAGGGGAATTGTAAAAGGGAAGAGTTTGGGGGGGGGACAGAGCCAGGCCCTGTTCAGCTGAGCCCAGTGACAGGACAAGGGGCAATGGGCACAAACTGTAACACGAAAGGTTCTTCTGAACACCAGAAGCACTTCTGTGTTGTGAGAGTGACTGAGCAATGCATAGGTTGCCTGGAGAGGTTGTGGAGTTTTCTTCTCAGAGATCTCCAGATCAGAGCACTCTGCCCTGGGTGTCCCTGCTGGAGCTGGGGCTGAGCCAGAAGGACCCAGAGGTCCCTGACAACTGCATCTATGCTGTGGTTCTGTGAGATTTTTCTCTGCACGCGCTTCCAAACACAATATGTGGGACTGAGGAAATCCAGAGCTGGAGGTGAAACCCTTCTCCCTCTATGCAATAGCATTCAAGGGTTCTATCCTTGTGCTTATGTTCACTGTTTTCCTTGCTTGGACATGAGTTCCACTTTCTGAAGGCTCATTTATTTGAAACAAAACCCTCCAATTAACTGTTCTACCATTCCATGTTGTAGCACTATTTGTTCTTATAATTGCTTATGTAATTGCACCATGACTTTATTTTCTTTTCCCCACTGTATACGTTCCTTTAAGGTTGACTCCAGCACATTTCCTCAGCTTTGTTGAATTTTCATGATGAAATTATTTATTTCCTGGTTACTTTTTATTTCCAATATTAAAACAGTGATGAATTTCCAAACAATGTGCTCATTACCAATAGTTTTTTTCTGTGCATATGTTTTGCAGGGTTCATTTAGGAGTTTAAAACATCTGTTCTTTGTGTCATGATGTATTGAAGGGTTTTTTGGGGGTGTTTTTTTTTTTTTTTTTTTTTTTTGTCTTTGTAACCTCCTTGATTTCCTTCACTTTTCACAAGCAGTTATGTCACACAGCTGTAGGTTTTCATTTCTTCTGCATCTGTGATTCTGTGTTCATCCTGACATAGTGAGCTATACATTCCATCCTAACGTATGGAACCTTAATTCCTATGGTGGGATTTAACTTAATCTGCCATTCATATATACTTCATAGTCTGATGTTAACAGGTTGATAAGTTTCCTTCCATTGACTCTGAAAATAATCTGCCCACAATCCTTAAAGAGAAACAGACATTTCACTTCATGTGCCTCATATGTTTAGAGTCATATAATTTGCACAGCAAATTCACATACATCGGTGTGTCTGTTTGTACATACCCGACTTAATAACAACTTCTCCAATGCTGATTTTTGTTACATCCATTAATTATCTTCAGTTCATTTGTTTGTGATATAAAGACAAATAAATGCACTGTTAAGTGAAGACTCTTTCCAAAGCTGCCAACTGCATCACTTCTCTTTGTGGACATGCCCAGCTCCAGCTTTTTCTGAGCCACAGAACATTTTCCCCTCTTTCTTTTTTGTAAATATGTTTAGCTTGTATTCAAGAATGAGAAAATCTTACAGGCAAAGCAAAAACTAAGAAAGTTAACTCCATTCACAGAAGATACATACATATTATCTAAGAAAATGCCAGACTTTGCTGAGCACCCAGAAGACCACCGCCACTTTGTGCTGCTCAGCTCCATGTGCTGCACCCTTGTGTTTTCCTCCCTCTTGCCCACCATGCACCCATCCTACAAGCTCTCTGAGAATGCTGTGCATGGTGATTCTCTGCTCACTGCTGCAATCCTCTTCTAAATAAGATTGTGATTGGTCAAAAGGAACCAAGTGACCCATTCAGACAGCATTTGCAGATAGGTATGACGAGTTATTTGCCATTGTAAATGTCAATATTGGTGTCTTACCTAAATAAGCAATAGCTTTAACACTTACCTTGCTCAAACACAGCACACATATTCCCTTTCAAAAGATGTTGACCAAGGGGTTTAAAGACACAGATCTGGTCCAGTGAAGCCTGTTACTGAAACCATCCAAAAACCACTAAGTGTACTGGTAGGTTCACGACACTCAGCAACATTACAGCTGCCTTAATGCATCCAAATTAATAAACTCTGCCACTCACTGAGATGAATAAATATGAGGGTAGCACCAGAACTGCAGCAGTTCAGTTGCCAGTCCTGGGACAGACCAAATGGAATCAGCTTAGGAGTTCTTACTTAGCATTCCAATTCTACATTTCAAATTTCGAAAAACAATAGTCATAATAAAAAATTCAACCTCAGAAGCTCACTGCTTGGCAGGTTTGCTTTTAGTATTCTATAATCCCACATCTTGACCTGACAGCGCACGTGACTTGCTTTCCGTGTGCACCGAAGGTGCATCAGCCTCTATAGAAAATGTTAAATTGCTTCAGCATCTTCTCAGTTCACAGATGTCTGTTGAATAGTAAAATCATTCTCAGCAACTCAGCAAATGCATCTTGGATCTTCATACCTTGGAAGCTTCTCTTCACAGCAGGACATATTTTCACTCACAAAACTAGTTGGCCATCCTGTAGGGCTTATGTTTTATTATAATGATCTTTTTGCCTGAGAAAGGAAAAGCTGGCAGCTCTGGGCCTTTCTAATGGGTAGTAGTCACAATAATACCTTAATTGGCCACTTGGAACCTCAGGTGAGAGGAAGCATTTCTGGAAGCATCTGGTGAGCAGGGGAAGCAAGATGTCTGATATAATTTCACTACTTTCCCTCCCTCCTCAGAGTGAGTGAGCCACAGCTTCAGCTTTGTTAAGCACATTTGTTTACAGAACTTGCAAATAGGTAGTATCAGGCAATCACACCTTAATACTACAGCTACTTTATGCATCCAATGCTATTACATTATGCGTACAGTAGCTAGAAAGCAACAAGGAGACAGCCATGTCAGAAATACTTATGTTGCTCTCTAATCTTACACTTAAGATACAAATTCGTGACACCCTGAGAGATATTATGATGAGCTCTGACTCCCCCTTAGGAAAGGAGTGCCAGGATCTTCACACACAACCACACATCCTGGACTGAGTGCCACTAAAATCCCTGTCTGCATGGAAGCAGCTCAAATAGCCATGATGAAAGTCAGACCAATGTCAGACACTCCTAAAGGCTGAGGTCGTTCTGGAAAGCGGGGAGGAGTGTCAAAAGACACTAGGATAAACCAGCATCTACACCATTACACAGACAGACTCACAACATAATGGTTAAAATATTTTGTTTACCACTAAAATGCATAGAACCAATACATCTGAGTCCAGGAGTCTTGTATGACCGAAAATCTCTGCCAACATTTTCAAATGAGATCATTATTTAATTAGCAACAATGCAGGAAGACAAACTGTCTATCTTAGGGCTAAATTATATAAGACCAGAACTGTAACTTTGATATGTTCATGCCTAACATGAATACATGAGCTGTCAGCAAACATGAGGGAACAGTTGTCTCCTGCTTAGTTTATATGTGGAGAAAACACTGCTTTGCTTTTACAGAAGGAGTAAGCTAACTCACAAGCAGGTTAGCTGTCAGACCTCTCCTCTCACTAGATAGATGTCAACATGCTGGAATGTTTGTGCTGTGAATTAAGAGATGGCAAATTGGAGAACCTTCCTATGAAATCATATGGCCACTACCTTTATTTCTTGACTAGAAGGCCTGACAGAAGAACTAAAAAGCTATGCAATATGTCTAGCTAGGGTTTTTTAAGAATTGAGTAATTACCTTTAGATGTAATGTATGTATGTATTAGTATCTGTTAGTATTTACACATATTTAGATAATTGGTCATTATTCCTGTCTTACTCCCTACCTTGTACTTGATCTTCTTTTCTGTCAACTTCTTCTAGCCCTGGGGAAAATATCCGATGACTTTGACTGACTATTTTTCTTGCATACTGACCATATGAAATCCCTATATGTCAGCCCTATAGATCAGAAACCAAGTTACCGAAATGGACACAAGTAATGATATCCAAATGATGTGTGTTATTCCAGCCACATGCATCTTGCTGCAGATACAGGTCTACCCTTGGCGTGGCCAGTTCAGATTCCCTGCTTCAGCCCCAGAGCAGCTCGTCCCCAACAGGGCTGCGGCTTTTCTGCCTCCACATGAAGACCTTGTGCTCAGCCCCCAGTGCAGGCAGTGTCTTTCTGATGCACTGAGGATGAACTGAGGCTCTCTGCATTGCTCAGGATGTTCACCTGGTGGGTTTTTTTATGGTCAGAGAACTCATCTGGATGTTATAGGCTGTTGTGCAAATGAAACAATATTCAGTGATGTAATGGCTACCATGACTTTGTGTAGAAAGAGAAGAAAAGCTGCCTTAGCTCTTCAGACACAGGCTAGCTCTGTGTTTTACTTCTTTTTGATCTATTATCTCACTCCACTTTTTCAGAGTACTGTAAATCTCCTTTAACAACCGTGTTTCAAAATAGCATCCTTAAGCCCAGGAAATCTACCTTATCTGTGACAACTCACTAAACAATGAATGATAAAATATTTGACATCACTGGATAAATATACCAGGCTTCTTCATTCACTGAAAAATCTATTTTCTTTTTTTCTTAAGCATTGGATCCTGTTTCCCTCTGCTGGGGAAGCTCCACCCTAGAATAGCTTTAAAACAACAGTTGAAGTAATTCCAGCTCCTGATGGACAGCATCCCTGTCTCAATAACTGGAATTTGGGCAAAGACTCAGAGCTTCTTTATTTTATCTTTTTTCCCCCATCTTCCAAGTTAAAAAGGGAAGGGGAAAAGGCATGAAAGAGAATTCCATCTCTGCCACCTGCATGCAGTGATGGAGGTGCGCTGTCCTTTCAGCCAACTTTCAGCTTGATTGAACAAGCAGAAGGCAACTGTGCCTGCACAGTGCCTGGGGCAGCCCAGAGGGATGGAGGGTGGGAGGGAAGGAAGGAAGGAGAGAGGACACTTCCACTCAGTGGGCAACCGTGCTCTGCTGGCTGCTCCTCTGTCACACACAGCCTCCTTTCTGGAAGCTAGCCCTAGCTAAAGCTAGGTTTTGTTCTCTAAATGAAATCAGGAAGGAAACAGATGATGCTGGAACTATAAATGATGAACTTTAATTAATGTGTATTGCTGGAAAGTAAATATCAGACACATTAGCAGGGATTCGGTGCGATAATGGATACTTCCAACATTATGCTTACGTTTTCATTTTCATACCCCATAAACTAAAAATTTTATTTTCAACTAGTGACAGAAATCAGCCCAAGAAGAAAGGAAACCTGTGAGTCAGACACATCAGCTCTCTTCAAAGGAAATTCATTTGCTTTCAGAAATGAAAGAGAAATATCCTCCGCACAGACATCACTAACATCAGTGACAAAATATTGTGGTTAGAGTTGTCACACTATTCAGTCCCTGCTGGTGTTAACAAACACTGAGAAGGCTTCCCAAGGAGTGCATCCAACCTTCTTCCATCCTCTCATCACAGAGAACACCCTTCAGTCCAGAGACTCTCACCTTCAATTCTCCATTCTAGTTAAAATTTTAAACATACTTAATTCATGCAAAAGTATGCATACCTGTTTGCAACAAGCTGCGTTGATTATATCTGGATAGAATGAAAAAGGTTCTGAAAACTAAGAGGAATTATTCACCATTTCACTATTACTGCAGTGTGTTAAGGTTCTGATGTAGTTTACAATGAAATCCATGTACATCTCATCGCTGGGCAGAGAATATCACTGCCTAAAATCCTGAACATACCAGGTCCACTGAAGTGTGTGTAAAGATTGACCTGAGGGTTAAGAGGTAGATAGTAAAAGCAGTTTTAAAATATAACATCATAAAAAAATAAAATGTGACTAGCAATTAAGGAATTAGTCATATCTGTATGTCTTCCGCTGAATTTTTCCACTCAGAAATGGCCACACTGAACCGTAACAAGCACAGGTGACTTGACCAAGATCACACTAGGGCAGGCTTTGGTCTGTTTAAACTTCCTTCTGGATATTTTCATTTAGCTAAATATATTGTTTTCCATGCAGGATATATCCCCCTTCCAATCTCCCTGCCATTTAGTGCTTTGTCAGAATTTCAAAGCTTCATTTTAATGTCTGTCTGAGATTCATGAAAACAGCTCCATACAGAAGGCTAAAATAGGAGCAGGACACACATCCACTACCATAGTAGGTGAAGTGGAAATATTTTTTGTGAAAATATTTCAATTCTGAGCAGTTATTGAGATGTCCTAATGTCCAGCTAAGAGGTCAATGGTCCTTCTTACGAAAGCTGCATCTAAACTATCCCCTAACTGCTGCAGCTATGAACTGACCAAGTGCAAGCAATTACACTGACCTTGCTGCAATTTCCCAGCTGACCACTACAACGGCCTTACAAATCAATTTAGATTCTTTTCCTTTGTTTTCCTATTTTGACAAATCCACTTTTTCTTTTTTAAAGTCATCTTAGAAAAACATTTTCAACACACAAAGTAAACCTATTACTTAGCATTCAGCTCACAGGATTTAGCTTGTATGCCTTCTAAAATGATTAGTAAGCTTGGTTCAGCTCCGTTTCCCCTATCATTTATTGACCTTTGAAAGAATAAACAGTAGAAATGAAGGGATTTCTCATTCTATTTCTTGTCAAAAATAACTGGTATTTTTTCTCAGATTCTGTCCTTCATATAATGAACTTCACTCTAGCATGAAACCACACATCATTCTATTTTCTTCTTCAAACCTTCGCGTATCATTTCTTAAAATAAAAGAACATCAGTCTAGCTTTCTTATCCTGTCTGCAGAAGCATTCATCTTCTTCTCAATACACAAGGTACTCAATGAGTTCACCCACAGGACCTTCAGCCTGACAGCTTAAGCTTGGAGGAACCATCTCCTTCATGGATCTGGTGCCACTCTCCTCACCTCAGGTCAGCACAGCCAAAGCAATCTGTGTTTCAATCAGCTGTAATCATGTAATGGACTGTAAAACAACACAGAATTTTGTATCGTACCATATGATCCACAAGTGGGTAGTTATAATTCTAGCCACAATACTGCAAATGGTTGCCATTCTTACAGTTACACTGTACCACACCAGCCCAAAAGGGCTCCTAAGTACAGAGCAGCTACAATCCCAGCTGCCAAACTGCCTCTTTACTAAGAAACATCTAAGTCACTCGTTGCTCTTCTTGAATTATAAGAGAAGCTGTAGGTCAGTCACACAGGACTGTGGCCATGTACCTGTATACTCTTTTTATATCAGAAGTTTTGCCTTTTTGTGCCTTTGTGTCTTTGAAGTCGATGGCAGTGTTTGGGCAGAATTTAGGGGCACTGGCCAAGTTTTCCAATGCTAGAATCTGACCAAATATATTTGTGTACAGATGTAGACTAAGATTTTTCCAAAATAGTTGTTTGGTTTTGTTTTTGTTTTTTTTTGTTGTTGTTGTTTTTTTCCCAAGTGGCATTTAAATTTGCAAAAGAATGTATACAACCAAGCTATATAATAAAGGTAATAAGTGCCATATAATGGTTTTGAGAAGATAATAGAAATGGAAATGAGTTCACAGAACAAACCTGTAATGTTTCTGAGATGATCTCTTGCAGTCTGAAAATGATCTATCTTAAGTACTTTAATTTAGCAATATCCACTGTTCCCCCTCCAAAAATTTAAAAAAAAAAAAAAAATCTTCCAAAAGCTAAACACAAGCAATTCAGAAAGAAATTACAGGGCTCAGGAAATAACTGATGTGAAGGTGAGTTGGTAAACAAAAACTGATGCCACTGCTGTCTGTGACAGAAACATTGAATTGATGGAAGAAGTTTGAAAAGTGGGACTATCTAGGAACTCACTAAAAATTAGCAATACCACGCATCAAAGTATACTGGTCTGACTGTCACCAAATAGTCATACCTTCCAATGGGTCCACTGAAAGTGAACAGTAATGCCTAAAGCTCTCACTGCAACTTGGGTAGCTTTGGGACAGCTTTGGTGTGTGCCATACCTGAACTATCTAAAGCAGTCTCTATCTTTGGTAGTTGCGTGAGGAGGGACCCAATGAATGAAAAAAATGACCCCTGAGTAACACATGCGCACTAACATACTGCAGCAGAGCTCCTTGGAGAAAAAGGATCTTCCTTCAAAAACTATTTTTTGTGTGCGTGAAGAATTTCCTGTTGGACTTTTATTTAACTTGCCTTAAAAGACTGGAACAGAAAAGCTGAGCTAATCCTAAAAGGTTTTTTTATTAGCCCAATGAATTACCAGTTTTTAGGCAAGAGCTTAGTGGAATACAACACCATTTCCCGCAAGCACTGGGTATAAACTGTTCTCAGTGAGGAATGAATCTGAGCCTCATAGATCAGGCAAGACTTGCCTGGCGTCAAAGAGTTCACCTAGTCATCCAGACAAGCATTTCCTCAGGCTTTAAGTTTGCATCCATGTTCTGGCACCTGCCTTTCTCTATGGTTTAAAATCAATTCTGCATGAATTTTTATAGCAAGTAGCAACAAGATGACTTGAAAATTAGTAAATACAATTCAGACAGATTGTTAGGAGAAAACCACTGTCCTGTGTACCTCCATCATCTCACACATTTAATCACTGTGCAATATTGTGAGTTACAAAATCAAATTTGTCACCATTGTACATACTTAGGAAATACGTGACTAGAAGTTCTAGCAACCCCTAACACAGATTTTGGAAATAAGAGCTACTCTGATTATATTTACCATTTCAGTGCCTAAATGTGCTTTTCACAGCCAACTTTCTCTTCCATTGCTGCTCTAAACCAGTAGAAGACCTGTCTCAGCATATGGAACACAAGAATACATGAACAAGATATTGTACAGTTAACAGGATGTAGGGCTTTTTTTTTTTTTTTTTTTTTTTTCTGGGTTCCTAACAGTGCAAATCAAATAAACTGAAATGAAATACACGTTCTTATTTCACCTGAAAAAAATGGCTATATTGCATGCCTCCTCAAAGAGAAAATTATGCATGCATGTAAAGAGCAGACTGTGGCATCTTCATATAAAGACTTGATGGGGATACTTTTTGGATCTCAAAGTCACTTTGAAACAGCTGTGGCAGTGACACATGCATGTTTTCAGTATTCCCTCAAAGGATTTGGGGTTCAGTACTATGCACCAAATACTTGCCTATCTTCATCAAGTAGAAGATTTATGAGTCTGCCATATGTCATGATAAACACTGTCATTTTGTTGTTATCGTTGTTGTTTTTATTTTTGTTTTCAAGAAACAGGTAACACCCAGGAATCTCTTTGGCTTTCTGGTCACCTAGTCACTGTTTCTCTCTCTTCTTCATCTTGGAACAATAAGACACTCACAGAGAATGGCCTGTTTGCAGGTTAGCTTACAGATTTGTTATGCTCTCAGCTTTATAAAAGAAAGACAGAGCTTGTTCATCTAGACATAAAGTGCAGCCCTTTGCTTCCAACAGATTTGGCCTGGATAATCTTTCAAATAACATCATCTTCATGTCATTTAATTTATGAGTATATGTCTCCCTGACATCTAGCTGTTTCCAAATATCTTAAATGTGAGAAGACAATGCAATGCCAGAGGCTTATGAAAACACGGAACGGAAGTACAACATTTTTAGGACATATGATCTGCCTCTCAGTGAAGGGAAAGGCACAGCAGCCTGGTCTGTCTACTCGGGCATAACACAGATCAAGTGACAAGTCACAGCTGAAAAGCCAGCTCGCCAAGGGCATAGCATAATGCACAAAATATGACCACCTTAACTAGAAACACTGCAATACATATATTAAAAGATTTAATTTTGGACTAGATTCAATTTAGGGTAACAAACAGCAGAAACAGGATGCAAGAATGAGTAAAAAATCAGTTAAATTGCTCTTTAAATTAAGAATGTGGCTGGGGTAAACTGAAATAATGCTTTCTATCTGTTACAGGTAAGGGCAGACATTATAGAAGAGGCTGTTCTCATGCACATTGTACCTTCCAGTAATTATCTGTAATACTGTATATTCTAAATCCTAGCTCACATTTCTGTGCAAGAGCTATTGTGTGATTCTGTGAATGGTGACACAAATGCAGACACATTCTAGAGCTACAAAGATGGTGAAAGGTCTTAGGGGGAAGACCTACAAGAAGCTGAGACACCTTGGTTTGTTCAGCCCAGAAAAGATGCAGCTGAAGGGAGGCCTCATGGAGGTCTATAGTTCCTCACAGGGAGCACAGGGGCGGCAGTGATCTCTGCTCTCTGGTGACCGTCAGGAGAATATAAGGGAGTGGCATGAGGCTGTAACAGAGGAGGTTCGGGTGGGATATCAGGAAAATGTTCTTCACCAGAGGGTGTCAGGCAATGAATATGCTCCTGAGGACAGTGTTTGTGGCGACGAGATTGCTGGAGCTCAAGAAGCAACTGGACAATGCTCTTAGTCATAAACTCTGATTTTTGTGTTGGACTCAATTATCCTTAATGAGTCCCTTCCAACTTTGGATATTCTAGGAGTCTAAAAGTCTACAGTTAATTTAAAAACTTCTTTCTGCAAAATATTACCAATTAGATCTTATTTTCAAATATCGATAATTAGTTTCTCTAAGTTTTAATACAACCATTCTTGCCTCTTTCACAGAATCACAGAATCATAGGGCATGGAAGACATTATGGAGATTATCTAGCCCAACCTCCCTGCTAGAGCAGGTTACATTCACTAGGTTGCATGGGAAAGCATCCAGGCAGATTTTGAATATCTCCAGAGACTCCAAAACCTCTCTGGGCATTGTGTTCCAGTGCTCTGCTGTCCTCAAAAGAAGTTCTTCCTCAAGTTTGTACGGAACTTCCTATGTTCCAGCATTTGCCCATTGCCTCTTGTTCTGTCACTGACCACCACTGAAAAATGTCTGGTCGCATCCACTTGACACCTGCCCATTAGATCTCTCAGTCTTTCTACATAAAGGCAATGTTCCGGGCCCCTAATAATCTTTGTGACCCTCCACTGGACTCCTTCTAGAAGTTCCCCGTCTTTCTTGAACTAAGGAGCCCAGACTGGACACAGTACTCCAGATACAGCCTCACCAGGACAGACCTGCTGGCCCAGCTTTTTGTAATGCACTCTGATACCACTAGCCTTCTTGGCCACATACAAGGGCACACTGATGGGTCATAGCCAACCTGTTGTCCACTTGGACATGAAGGTCTTTCTCTTCAGAGCTCTTTTAGTGTAGATCAGCCCCTGTACTGATGCATGCAGTTATTCCTCTGGGACTCTGAGCTGAAAGTCCACTTCTCAATCCACTTCATAGACGACTCATCTATCCCACACTTCCTAAGCTTACTTATGAGGATGTTAAAGGAAACAGTGCCAAATGCCTCACTGAAATCAAGGTAGAAAATATCCACTACTCTACCGTCAGCTACCAAGCCAGCTATGACATCACAGAAGGCTGCAAGATTCAAGCTAGATTTTACCTTGATGAATCCATGCTGACTATTCCTCATGGCCTTCTTCTCTTCCACTTGCTTCAAGATGACATCCAGAATAAATTGTTCTATCACCTTCCCAGGGATGAAGGTGAGGATGACCGGCTTCTAGTTTCCCAGCTACTCCTTCCTCTCCTTGAAGAATGGAGTGACAATGGCTTTCCTCTAGCCTTCATACACCTCTTCCTTTCTCCATAACCTTTCAAAGATGATAAAGAGGAGTTTGGCAGTCACTTCTGCCAGCTCCATCAGCACTCGTGGATGCATTCCATCAAGGCCCAGGTCTAGAATTTGTCTAGACAATCTCTGACCAGATCCTCCCCACTTTAACATAACTCATCATTAACCCTCTTTAATGTTCCATGATGCATCAATGAAACAGATTCATCACAGATTCAAGGAGGAAAGACATTTTTTCTCTGTTCATGCAATGAATGGGGATACAATCTGGAGCAGTGGTAGATCATCTGAATATGACCTCATTACATCTTTGCTCCTGGCACTGCTTCCATAATTTAAGCATCTCATTTACTATGAATTACATGTCAATAATAAACAAGACAGTTCAAAGGACATTTTACTCATTTTAATCTAACAACAGTTTTTAATAAGAAGTTCTACTTTGCAGCAAGACCTCTCAGCATAACACACACACACCAGTGGGAACCCTGATGTAACTAAGGAATTAAACACCTCTGCAGCAAGATGGATCAGATGGTAGCACTGTTCCTATAACACTCAGACTGACCAAAAATGCTGAATCATGAGTTACACAATACTTCACAAAGGAAGTAAAGAAGGTAAATAATCTTTTAATGACCCATTCAGCAGTAAGCATACACAAGCTCTTAAAATAAAATCAATTAACTGCTGCCAGTCAACTGTGTTGCTTGATATGATACTTATTGAAAAAACAATATATCCACTTATATTTCAAGATATTAGATCACTTTAGTTATTAAATATGAATGACCACGGTCAAATACAATCTCTTTGTCTCACATCACATTGACTGACTTTATCATTTAACACAAAAAATTACTTCCCCTTAAAAGCAAATAAGTATCCCATCCAGAAATTATGGTGATGAGATTCATGTTTATTACCAGTGACCATCCTCAGTGTTTTACCACAGCTTAGTTTCAGCAGCCATCTGTTTTTAAAGTATGGGGTGTGACAAAGCAAACTGTAGTATTCCTGTTAGCACATTCAAATAAAGATTTGTAACAGGGTCCTCATAAAATAAATCGAAACCAGAGGTCAAATAGAAGTTCAACCTACCTAAACATCAGCTAGAAAATACCACTCCTCTTCAGCAAATGCTATCATGCTATGAGGCAGTATAAATACTTGTGGGAATTAAAGTAGTACAAAAGCCATTCCTCACACTTTAAAAGTTACAGTCTAAATTCTCTGCCATGATCAACCCTGATCTTCAGATACACTGGGAAGCACCTAAAATATGAGCTGTCATAGAGAGAAACACAGCAACATCTGTATGAAATAAAACATTTTTACCTAAAGCAAAAGGTATAAAGGACATATGCAGGAAAAGTGTTTTGTTCACAAAACTTAAAAAAGGATGCCAACATAAGAAAATATATTTCTTTCTTTTGAACACTGTCTTATACACTCAGGGCAAACATTCACCTGTGTACAGACTCTTCTTATTTGTGGTAACTCGCTTCAATTCATCCAACTGGTTGAAAGTTTTCCTGAGGTCCTCCGAGCATTTCTGATTTCTTCATCAACCCAAATGGACCAGTAGAATTAATTAGGGTCTGCCCCTGAGCAAACTCAGCAAGATGGAATAAAGAGCAGCAATGGAACGCAGAAATGTTTTCTGTGACACTCGGCCCTGTTCTGAAGTCACACAATGACTCTACTAATTCTCTGTTATCCCAAGATCATTCTTAAGCTGCTCTAAAATGTCTAAATAGGAATAAGAGCTGATGTGAAACACAGGAAAAACAGTCATGGAAAATAAGAATCAGGTCCCAAACACATATTGTGAGCGCCCTCCCTCAACAAGTCAGTGTGACAAGCTGAGCCATCTATGTGTGAGACAGCCAAATAAATGTCAGTGGCCCGAATCCCCTCTACTTAATGCTGCTTATTCTTTTCAATTTATATATATAAATATAAATATATATATATATATCTTTTTTCTTCATAGAGTGTTAGTTACTAAATGCTGCACACAAACTCCTCACTATTTCCAGTCAAGCTTAGGATAATTATACCTTCTGCAGTCACAATCTGCTAGTTAGCTGACAAATTATTGTGCTTTTCACAAAGGAGGAATACTTGTTACAGCCAGCAATATAAAGTAAATAAATAAATAAGTAAATAAAACATCCTACAATAAGGACAAATGAGCCACGTAGAGAGAGGAACAGAAAAAAAACTTCAAATCCCACCAGTTTTCACCTAACTTTAAAGAAGGTAAACCCCATGGTGCAGAGGTACAACAGCCAATATTTTACCCTTCTGTGTATGGACATCAACAGGGGTTATGCAAAAATCAGGGACAAAGTGTGACTGACTAGTAATTTTTTTAATGACTTAACTTATTTGTACAACCTTTTGTATTTGATCAGTTAATATTCATACTGAGCTTTAAGAAAGAATTAGTTGCACATGAAAGACCTGTAGAGTCAATCCCAAGCAATTACTCTGCAGTTATATTCAAAGGGCCAAACTGTGATACAAAAAACTGAAACACAGAAAAAAAGGAGAATGATACTGATATTTATGGATAATACTACTGCAAGTTATTTAAAATACTCTCGCATATACAACTGATAATGAAAGATGATTGAGACAGTGTCAAATACCTCTAGGTGGAAATAATCTCTGTATTTTTCCTAGATATTCTACTTATTTCTGACCTCACTTAATATATTTATAGTATCCCATCTGCACTTGAAACATTCCATATTTATTTGGGATTTACTTCAAGTGAGTCTTATTGATGTAAAACAAATGTGAGAAAAGAATCAAGCTCCTGAATGGAACTCATGTGCTCATGTGCTAAGCACTATATGTACGGGTTAGCTTGATTCACAGTTGTTCTGAAGTAAAGCTCTTTGGATCTTAAGCTGAACAGACCAGAAAGAAAATCTCCATGGTGGATAAGACACTGGTGAACAAAAATGGATATACCACGAACACTTCTTGGGAGAAGGTCTATTCCTCTTCAGACTTCTTTGCCGTAATATCTCAAAATATGTTTGTTTGATTTTTTCGCTGCACTATATCTCAAAATATGTTTGTTTGATTTTTTCGCTGCACTACAAACTGTTAAGATAACTTCCTTCAGTTTTCACAAAATACTGGTTGCACACTGGTCAAAAATCTCAGGTGCTACTCTGGAGTCGAAGAATGCCAGCCTCTCACAAAACTCTTAATCCTACTTGGAAAGCTTATGAAGGAGGATGCAGGAAAATAGAGCCAAATCTTTCCTTTCCTGATCAAAACCCCTAATGAAATCATGGGGGGCTTTGCTGGAGAGAAGGCTATGTGAGAATTGCCATATCTAGAGGAAACAGTTGATCGAGATGAAGCACATGCTCATGCTTGCTAAAATAAAAGAACAAAACACATAGTAAAGTGTTCCTGTGTTGTACAACAGAATTTGATCTATAATGACCCTTTCTTACTGTCTAACCATAGCTTTTGTTCCTTGCCACATTTACTTGCCATCCTTTACCATTTCTTGTCATAGATGCTGTAAAATAACATCTGCTTCTCTGCTCCAGTCTTGCTGTGTCTCACCTTGCTGTAAGTGAAGTCAGTGACAAACCTTCACTGACTTCAAAAGAAGCACAATTTACTCTATGATACCCACTCCAAGCTGGAACTCCTCCTTTACTCAATAAGCTTTGGATCAGACCCAGAAGGGATCTTAGCAGAATCCATAAGTGGCAAGGCACACCCACATACCCAAACCACACTGGAGTGTTTACCTCACATTCCTAATCTTTTACAAGAAAGATTAAAAAGTAATCTGTTCCTGTCAACTGCTTAGGTGCTACACAGTACCTGAATGACAGACCAGACACTTCTCATATAGCTATGTACATAGCCATGTTTTCATGGTTTTTTGAACCAGATATGCTGCCCTATGCCCAGCAGACCTTCCACATGCTCTGTTGGGATGGCAGTACTAGTACTAGGGGAGAGTAGTCTTCATCCCTGGGATGTGGAGATCCTGGGCTCTTAGCTCAATACAGGATTCACAGGATGGGGGCTGGTTGTTTTTGCTCCTGCAGAGGAAGGAAAATGGTTCTGTCTCCTGTTTTGGGACAAACTTGCAATTTACCACATAAGGAAACAATAGATGAGAAATCTGAAAACGACGTTATCAAGACACTTGAGATAAGAACTGTGCCCAGAGCCTCACGCTGCCTGCAATGGCTCCAGACAGAGCACATTCAACTCACTCCAGCATATCCTGTTTTACATGCCACTCTGCTTGTTTGCTTGTGTTCCACAAGTCTGAATGTGCTGCAACAGCTTTTGCTCTTCTTTTATGCTTTGTAACCACATCATTCAGCCAAGTTTCTACAGCCTTCCTTCAGATGTCACGGGTGTAACTGACTAATTTTGGCTCATATATATGTTTACAGACCAAGAATTGCCAGAAAGAGAAATGAAGTGCATATAACAGGGTGACTTCCAGCTCCTAGAGTCACAGGAATCACATGAGATGGCATTAGCTTAGACAGAAGGCAAATGTAATAATACAAGCCAGTTATCCATTCCAACATGTACACGAGTGCAATGTGAAACTCCCTGTAGCAAGGAAGCGTAGAACATTAACATTCAATCAAAGCAGATGAGGGTAAGGGAAATAAAAAGGTAAACAATACATATTTAATCATCTTGGGAAAAGAAAGAAACAGCCACTTGCATTTGCAAAATCTGGCCTGCGCAACCAAAGGGGGATTTTCTTAAAAGCCCAGCTGGTCTAACAGCTTTCCAGCAAAATCACAATGAGGAATGGTGGTCCATGAAAAGGTGGGTCAGTGGCAAGCACTCATGCAGGTTTAATTGTTCTGTATTTCTACATTTATCTACCGAGACAAAGAGTGGCTAAATGTTAATCATAGACAAAGAACCTACTAATCAGTATTTTAGTTTTGCTCTATTAATCTATTCCATCTTGCTGTGCTGACTCCTAACATAAAACAGTCTTAGGGAAACACTAATTAAACTACTACCTTCTGTGTGTTAAAAAATAAAAATAAAAATGAGAATAGGCTATACAAACACACACTCCATTTCCTCTCCCCCAGAGCCTGCCTGCATTTACGGTGAGGATGCAGCTGTGGCTGTGCCATGTTGGGCAATGTCCCCACTCAGGCACAATGTCCTCCGACCTTGTGACCCCACCAGGAGCTGAGTTCTTCTGATCACCAGTGAGAAGCCAGATTCATGATTGCCATTCAGCTGCTTCTTGTTTTATGTTTGCAGACATCTGGGAAGGAGGGAGGTCTGATACAGGTCACATCTGGATTGTTCTAAACTGTGTGGACCTGAGAAGCTGATCCCTGACTCCTGCAGGCTGTGCCTCAGCTTTGTCAGGAAGTGCTGGGGGCCTGATGGAGGCTAACTTGTACCACAGGATCACAGAGCTCAACTCAGCCTCCTCGAACCCCTCCTGGCACACCTTATGCCCATCTGCTTCCCCTCTGCTCCTTCTCCTGGAGAGGAACATATGGCCCAGAATATGGATCTACAGAGCAGAAAATGTATTCTTATCACATTGTAAAATATACTGAATACACACTTTTTTTTTTTTTTTTTTTTTTTTTTCTTCCTATTAGCTTTTACTCTGGTTATGAACCTTATATTCTGTTACAACAAATGAAATTTGGAAAAAAATCAGTTATTGCTTAGCAGTTATGCAATCCACAATGAAAAGATAAAATAAAAATGTTGTGTATTGCATCTCAGTACCAAGAAATTGCTATTGCAAGAAAATATCTTAACCAGGACTGTTGTGTTTTTTTTCCACTCCACCAACATATTTTAATGCTTACCTTAGTCCAATGGAGTTGCATCCAGTAACAAATTAATGACATAAGAAAACAAAGCCATAGTTAAGCATAACACAAACAACTGCATCCTGAATGTTTTTAGTCTTGAGTGGTTCAAAATGGAGACAAGCTTCCACAGTTTTCCTCGTGCTTAGCAGTACCCCACGTCACAAAGAGAACAATGAAGTCCCTCAAGAAGCAAGGCAATCTTTCTTCTAAATAGTGCACCAAAATCTCACCCTGTGTGTACACAGTCCTGCAAGGGGAAATTTTTCCATTGTTTGCCACTTCCACCAGTTTGCCTGTTTAAAGACAGCAGTACTGGACCTCTCACTTCATGAGAATGTTTCCTCACCTGACTGAATATATATATCATATATACCTGTATATAGAAACATACATGCATACATACATATACATGTGTGTTTATATACATGTGCCTTAATACTTTAATAAATTAGCTCTTGATTGAAAAAAACACAGTATAAGAGAAAACACTGCAATCCTTTCCCAATACATGACATCCCATGACAGCCAGCAGCTGTTGATGATGCTCTTTGATTATCTTATCATCTAGCACACCTTTTGAGACAAAGACATCACATCTGTATTATGCCTGTAATGAAACAGATGTCAACACTGTCATGGATAAATGTGGGCTTAACTGAACATGTTTCTCATAACCAAATGCATTTCTAAAAAGTAACCAGCATTCTCCAGACACAATTTTATCAAAGAGTCAATGTGAAGTCCATTAACAATTACACAGACGTTTCTGTTTACATACGACAAATGCAGCATTTGCCTAAAATCAGCTGAAGTCAACAGGAATCCTTCTGCTGATTTCAGTGGGTTTTAGAACAGATTTATGTGTATTTGCTTCATGGTAAACGGATGTTTATATTCTTTTTTTCTTTAGATATTTCAGTGAAAGTTATTGACTCACACATGCCAGACTCACAACTGATGGCATAATTTTCTCATGTCTGTGCATTAAACATACAATTTATCCTACCTTTGCTGCCACAGATGAGTTGGGCTTCTCCAGCAAATCCCAGAGCTTCTTCCTCTTCTCTGGGCAGCACGTGTTGTCAAACTCTTCCCCTTCCCTCTCTCGCATTGTTTCTGCCTCTCTCCTCAGCTCCTCATTCATCTGTTCTTTCTTTTGATGGTATCTTGCCTGGCAGCAAGACTCTAAATATATCTCATCAATCCCCCAGTAATCAAGCTCCTGGCCAAAAGAAAGAGCACACATTTCTTCCATCATATGTAGTTTCCCTGTCCTGTAGAAATTCAAAATGGAAGTGAAAGCCCCTGGGTGTCGATCAAAAAAATACTCATTTTCATTTAGATTATAGTCATCACATACTTCCAGCAGTGATTCATGAGTATTGCAGTCTCTGAGCTTTCCTAATCGTGTCCTCGGAAGTCTGTCCAAAGTCCTCCACAGCACTTCATGGTTGATCCCACCGACATTTATTTTAACTCTCCGTGAGCAGGCTTTGCTCCTAATGATCTCCACTGGTTCTGGAGGGAGGGAAAGGGTCGACCTTGAAGACTTTTTGTTGATCCCTGGTGGAGCCTTCTCAGCCATTGTGAAAAGGGTGCAGCTGTAATGCCAGAGTCTTTAGGAGAATGAGCTTAGAGACTGCAAATGTCTGGATAGAATCCTCTTCAGATAGACTGACCCATTCCTGAAGCTGAAAAAGACAAAAAATTAGAATGTTGCAATGCAGAACATATTCCCCCAAATGAGCACTCTTTCTCCTTTCACGCTTTCATGTGCAGATGAAAATATAATGATGGTAATTTACTCTTTCTACATTGAGACTCCTTTGTGGTAGCATACAGAACCCCTGGAACAACTGGTATGAGTAAGTGTACTATATGTTTCAGTCAAGCTGAAATAATAACGTGAATTTGCTTTCATGAAAATCAGAAGTTTGTACAGAGAATTCACTTTGTTTTATCAGTTTCTGATATAGCCATATCAACTAAATCTGGTGACATAACAATTAATTTGTGAGATAAGCTAAAAGAAAGATTGAAGGAGTATCTATAAGGAAAAAACAAAGCAAAACAAAACAAAACAAAAAACCAAGAAGAAGTTGGGCCTCCCTTCTTTTTTACTGAAAATATCAAATCTGGGAGATCCATTCTGAAACTGAATGAAACTGCTTCCCATCCCAACCTCCAAACCTTGACTTACCATATTATGTCACAGTCAAAAATTGCACACCAAATAATTTCCATCCCGACAAGTCAAATCTTATATCTCCAGACACTGCTGATTTCCTGGCCTATTTGGTCTAAAGAATTCTAGCTCTTCTGAACCTAACTGAACAGTAATATTGGTTATATAGGCAAGGAATGTGCATGCTGTTTCATAGCTCAACACAGAATCACAGAATCATAGACTGGCCTGGGTTGAAAAGGACTTCAAAGATCATCTAGTTTCAACCCACCTGCCACGGTTGCCAACCACTAGAAAGGTTCAGAAAGGCTCTTTTCTGTCCCACTTGTTCACCTGTTAAGCTGCTAAAGGGAAATGACTGCATGACAGCCACCAGTAATCTCAGTAGTGTTCTTCATCCACACTTACTGTACATAGTGCTGCAAAGAACTCTGAAGTGCAGCTGTTCAACACCAAATCTGGAATGTCAGTATGAAACAGGAAGGAAAGCCACCCATCACTCCTAAGGTCGATTATCTGACACAGTGCTTAAATAATAACCTAGCAATGGTATCATGACCCAAAGGGAAGAATATTAAGAATGCTTTGATCGGCTTCTCTTACAAATCAGGAAGGTACTCCTTAAAAATTCCCATGAGTTGATGTCTCCTCCTCCCATTCTCTACAACTCAACAGTTGAACAGTCTGCGTCTCCTTTTGAAGTGCAGTAATTGCAGGTTTAAATAAGTATCCCATGTGAACACTAATTTGATCCTCTTTGCAGAATAAATACGAAGGTTGTGATAAGAGGAATTGTTACCTATAAATACATCAGGAGTAAATACCAGAAAGGGAAAAGGACTATTTCTATTAAAGGACTGTGATGGCATGAGAACCAATGGGTACAAACTCACCATGAAAGGAAGGTGGAAATCTGAAAGGAAATTAGAAGGTCACAGAGATCAGATCCTCATTAGAGCAGTGAGGATCCAAAATAACCCTCCTCTGAAAGTACTCAGGAAAAATCAAAGAATTATTTCAATAGGATATCTGACATACATATGACAGGGTGGACAAAGTTTCTAGTATAAAATTAAGATTGCTAGGACTTATTATAAATAACTTTAAAAGGTATCATCCACGAACGGATAAACTAATAGTAAGGCTCAGCCCCAAGTGATATTAACAGAGATATGATATTAACTGACTTCCAAATCCGAAAACATCAGGGAAAAGGAAAGTTCCCTAGAAAGTTGTCCAGTGAAGTAATTTTTACATTTATAGATATGTTTTCTGTTAAGTACATAATGCTCTGTCTTGTTAACCTCTGTACTGGGAACAGCCAAAACCACAGAAATGCAGCAAGAAAATACTTGTATTTACAGCTCAATTTACAAAGTCAGAAGAATAACAACTTCCCCCCCCCCCCCCCCCCCCCCCTTCCCCCATTCTATTTCTGTACTCAAAAATCAAAGTAGCCACCCAGATTTAAAACACAGAAGAATTCTTAGGTGCAGTAGAAACAGAGTGATAGCAGGCTGTACTGGTGAGCTAAGTAAGTTTGCTGTGGTTTTGTTCTTTTTTAAGAATTAAATTAGCAGCAAGTAATGGAATCTTGCAGCATCAGCCTAACAGTCCCTATCCTCTACTCTGCTTGCAGTTCCATTGTCAAGCTAAACCTACTTAAAACACATAAGGGCCAAAAGATTCTTCCTTCTGCCATTCTACCTCCAGCAATGCAATGTAAATCTCTCTTGATTACCTTTCTGCCTATTTACGTAAGAGTTTAAGCCAGTAACATTTACCTTCATTCATAAAAAATGTACTGTGGTAAGTTCACTCGCAAAGATAAATGTTGTATCAAAACCAAAGCCCTGACATCAGTAGGATTACATAATATGCATCCCTTTCTGTGGTGTTTTTTCCTTTCTTCCCCTTAGGCTCTGCTTTCTTTTTTCCTCTGATTTTACCCTCCTCCTCGTTGCCTTAGATGGAAAGAGATGTAGGGAGTAGGGGGACTTCGGAGCTGCAGCACAGGTGGCTTCCTTCATTCCAAGAACCATGCACCACACTGAAAGCTATGGGGAAACATCAACAAGCCCCATAGAAGAAGTTCATTTGGAGACAAAACACAGCAACCACCCTCATGCACCCTAGTAGAGGAGAGGACTCAGATCGTTACCAGGTATTGTCACTTAAACATTTCCTGGTGGTCTGTGATGCATTTATCCACCTTCTGACAGAGACCATCACATAAACACTAAGCAGCTGTAGGAGCATATTTCTGCATGGAAGAAGTACTCACGGCCTTTTATGAAAAAATGTTTCCAGACTTTAATGCACAATTCTGTTTCTCCCTTTAAAAATGTCTTACATAACAAAACACAAGAATTTAAGAAATTCATAAAGAGCTTCTGTCATTCTCCATGAAATCAGTCAAGTTTTCAGGCAATTCCTACGGAGCTTCACTTGTTTATTCATTCTTGAATCTCAGAGATACCTTCTCTTTTCTTATTAATGCCCGTTCTTGAGTATTAGCAATACAGAGTCAAACAGTAGAAGTCAAGCAGTTGATGTGATTAATCCTAGGTTAACTGAGCACTCCTTTGCTTTTCTGATTGCCAAACTGAAGATAGGCAGAGTACACATTGTTTTACCTTTCATGCAGTGTGGTTACCACACAGATTTGTTAAGCAATGCAAAATTATAGTGTCACCAGTGCTGGTCTACAGTTGATAAAACATTTTCTCATCTGACAGTATAATTATCAGTTACATCTTCCTACTTGAGGAAGTATGGCTTTTCTAAAAGAGCTTTAAAAATCCTGGCTAACTGCAGTCATATGGAAGTCAGAAGTGAAACATCATCCGATTTGCATTCAGACAACTGGATCCAAGGTACTATGTATATAGCTACATACCAAGGTACGTGCTCTCTGTCATACAGAGCTTTGGAAAGATCAAAAATGAAAAAGCTTCTCCTCAAATGAAAAGTCTTAGAAAATGAAGGTGATTGCCTTTTTATAGAGCTTCTTTCAACATATACAACCCATAGACTATATGACTTAAAAAAATTCTTCTGGTCTATTTCGTAAGCATATTCCTTCACACCTTCTTTTGCTTTCTGCTAATATATACTTTTTAAACTTCTTCCTGGGCAGCTTTTCCCACAAACCTGGATTACAGAGCCTGTCTCTAACTGTGCCATTAGCAAAAACATAACTAAGAGCCCCTACTTCAACTGCAAAAAATATTTAACTTTATAATCCACATTATGAATTTCACAAGAAATCACCAGATCTTTAATTGTAACAAAACTACACAATCGAAGTTACCTTAACAATTAATTAAATAACTATTTTGGCTTTTAGCTGCTGTTACTAACTTTCCAGACGCTGCATTTTTTGTCCTGAGAAGGTTTTAGAGGACATGAATTATATAGCCACAAATACATACTAAGAACAACTCCCAGTAAAACTGAGTTTCCTTCTTTGCAGTAATTAAATGGCTTTGCAGCTAAATACCAATAATATTGAATAAAACTTTTCCAAATCAAAACCAAATCTTTGTGTTCAGTACAAATTAAAACTGTGAAGACTACTACTCAGAAACCTAAGGAAAGCCAGCATGAAGGTGAGATTTCTTCCCCCACACCATATGCATACAGATTTTAATGGTGTGATTTCCCCCCACACCCATTCCTTCAGCATTACATGAATGGGTAATTATTTACCATTTCTTTTTATCTTTCTCATTCACTATTTGTCCTCTACTGTTATTTAGCATGTCCTGTTGTGAACCCAGCACTGTATGCAGTGATGTATTTCCCTCAGGGAGATCTCACTGTCCTACCTGAGAGCATCCAACGCATCCAAAAGTTTACTATCCCAACATCAATATCAGGCTATTATTATCCTTACTTTATAAGGGAGAAATGAAGGTCAGAGATGCCTGAAGTACCCAGTAATTTTGGCTGCTCAAATTGAGACAGTCGCTTCTTTTTCAGAGTCGTTAGCATTTTTATCACATTTGATGGGCACATCCACAGGAGCAGATGAAACCCTCAGGCAGAGGAACTCAGTTGCCTGTGCCTTTCCATGGCCAGGGCACTGCCTGGCACAGCGCAATTAGGACTTTCCCAAATAATTTGCAAGGATGGCTGGAGAGTCAGCATGCTTCAAGGTCTGCTCTCAGTCAGCTGTCTGCACGCAGCCATCTGCTTTGGAGTCTATATGAGTTTAACCACACAGACCCAGGTCACCATGCCAGCTGGCCCAAGTGCTGGGACTCTTCCACCCACTGGCCAAGCTGTACGCACATGTCCATGACCTTGCTCCAAAGAGATCTACATCCAGGCAAAAGAGTGCCCTGTCTCTGGAAACACAGCTTGGCTCCAACATGAAGAAAATAATTTGTTAATGCTACCAAAAAGTTCAGCGTAACTGAGATGTCAGGTAAGGGGTAGTAGCTTTGTTTAAGGCTGGAATACTGTTCCTTAACCACTGACTTCCCGCATCACATTTATCGATTCTCTGTTGATCTAAAAAAATATAAATTAATTAATTAATTAAAAAAATGAAGAGTTGCAGTTTTCTAATGGTGAGCTGAGTTATTTTAATTAATAGTGCTTTCTCTTAAATTCAGTCTTTAAAAAATGACTGAGATCATAGCCAAAGCTCTGAAGGGGAAGAAAAAATGTATCAAATGAGGTAATAATTACTTCAATTTCCCACCCTGACAGGAGTCACGTCACACAGAATTAAGAATTGATAAGCTGAAGGCAGAGAAGTGCCAGGAAACATGTCAGACAGTAATCCTAAGACTCACAAGCATTTCTCAGATTCACATCCATATGCAGGAGCACATGCATGCATGCACGACAAGGAAGAAGTTGAGCTTTGACTGTCCACAGCTGTGTCTGCACTAGGGCTCAAGTCCTTTAAGATGAGTGGCTGAAACCACTTAAAGCCACATGGCCAGAAGGGGCAAAGATGCAACTTGAGCTCATCACCCCAGTGATCAAGTTTCTCTGCAAGCAGTGGTTAGTGCCAGATCATGACCATGGCCAGAGCTGTGCTAGAGACCAAAAGAGCTGGGTTCTTCCCTGAGCTAATTCGAAAGTGCAGCTTTAGCCTTGTGGGCTTTTCTTACAGCTATGGACAGAATGGACTATGGAAGGCAAGACTTTGTGAGACTAAAACCTGCAAACCAATTCTGGGGTGTTAGTCTGGCTAACTGGTCTAAAAAAATTACCATTTCTATCTCACAACAGACCTCACAGATGATTTATTTTTGGTACCTGGATAATTTCACATTGGCTGTACGAGTCCCGGGGATCTGCAGGAAACATTCTAAAAAGATGGGGTCTTTTATAGATGAACTTTTCAAATCACTGACATAAGTCTGGTAGTTCCCTGTTTTCAAAGTCTTGAGTGCAGAAGCATCTTTTAGATGGATGAGCTGAACTTAATGAAGAGCACTGTGCTCAGAGGCTTTATATATTCCTTAAGGACCTTGTATAAGAAAAGCCAGACAGAAATAGGTGAGGAGACAGAAGACAGGAAAAGGAGGGAGGGTATATCTGATAGCGTATTTATAAAATTTTGCAGCCGTATAAGCTTGGTAATTTTGGTTTATCTGATATTTTAGTACACACTAATATCATTAATTACTTACTGCCACTGTCCTCCAGTGAAGCGTTGTAGGTGAGCCCTAGTCTCCACTAAGGGTGATGTGAACAACTTCAAACCAAAGGGCAGAACACTTGACAGCATTCAGTGCAATTTTACCTCAAGATACTGCCCTTTTTGAGCAGAACCTCACAGAAGCTGAGAGCAGGATCTGGAACACGCCTTCATGGTGGACTGAGGTCTCAAGAGAGCAGTGAATGACTTGACAACCTATTGCCCAGCTTCAGATGCCTGTAAAGCCAACACAGGCAGAAAGTTGCGGTGAGCAAAATAGGCCAACTGAGCGTGTCCTTAACCCCTTGGGCAGCTCTTCAAATACTGAGCTTTTAGACACTGTATCAGTGATGAATAGATGCTGTCACAACTAAAATACACCACATGACATGAACACTTATTCTGCACTTCTTCTTTAGCCCTGTGGACCACACGTATATACATCTATTCAGCACTAACAGAACTCATCTTTTCATCTTTTGACTTTTGGTTTGTGCTACCACTGCATGAAAAATGCTCACGAAGGCAGTGCAAAGGAATTCCATTGACCTCCTTATGTTTTGGAGCATCTGATATACTCTAATAGCTTCACAGTCTGTCCCAGTGGTGAATTAAGATCATCATCGGCCTTTATTCCTGACTAACTCTAGTCCTCTGTTTTTCCTTATTAAAATACTCTGCCATTTTGCTTTTGACAAGCGTGGCTATCTGATTCTTATCAAAAAATTACGGTGTGTTCCTGCTTAGTTTACAAAAACAGTTGCAGTTCATGTTGGAGTATCTCTTGGTGAGGATGTAATTGTCTGTGGTGGCCGCACTTTATGTTTACATTTGGTTGCTAAGAGCTAAGTTATTGCTTTTGCCAAAGATACTGTCTTTCATTGCATATTTAGCCTTCCCTGGAAATTTTAGAGTGGATGAGCTGTCACACAGCAGTACAAGGCCGAATGGCAGATCATTTTCTTTAATTTCAAACAGCCAGATATTACAGAAATGCGATTATGTAAGATTCTCACTTCAGGGCTAAGTCAGACTATGTATTTATATCCTGGCTGGCACTTTGGATCCACAGTTTTGATCAGTGCTTTCATACAATTCTTTGAGGATGTACAGATATGATATATACAGAATATAGTAATGAGTTAAATACATTAATATTAATAAGTTAGAGCTTTGACTCACAACTCATTTATTTACTAGCTTTTTCTATTTTTTTTTTTCAAATTGCAATGCAGTGCACGAAAGTGATGGATGAGGTTTTTAACATTCCTATTGCTCTTTCAGGAGGCACTGTTGTAACCAGATGTCCTAAAATAACTAGTTTTAGGGCTACTTGAAGCCTGAAATCTTCTATCTTCCTGTTAAATTCAATCTTCCATTGCTCCCTACCAATAACAGTGCTGCCAGCTAGCTGAAAGCACTGGAAAACTTCACAGATGTCTTTTTGTTCTCCTGAATAAAAGCTTGCACAGTGCAGTACTGAACTATTATTCTGCATTTCTAGGCAGGGAAATATTATACAGTATACAATATTATACTATATACACAATGAGTGATGTCTGAAGCAACAAGACAAACTGAGAAGCATCAGATTTTATCCCTTTTTGAAAAATGGTAGGCCTAGACCTACCTAAACAACAGATAGGAAGAGAAATGCCTGAAGTTTTCACTTAGAGGTGGACATATTTACTCAAGCGATGCTTGTCTCAATCCAATGATCCTACTACAGCCTACGTTCCTATCTCAGGTGCTTCACAAAAGCACTGAACGTGGAAGCAAGAAATCAAGGTCTGCATTTCTGGATGACTCAGTTTTGACACATTCCTCTGTACACGAGCGAAAATGTCCCAAAATGTCCCCAAGGTCATAACATCAGCAAGTCATCACAAAAAAAAAAAAAAAAAACAACAAAAAACAAAGCTTTTATCATAAAAAATTAAGACAAATGTCAGCAAAGACTTGATTTGGGAGAGTCCAGCCCTTCAGTGTTTTCACAGCTCAACCAATAGAATGCCTCAAAACAAACTCAATCTAGTCTTAAAAGTTGTCACATGAGGCCTGTGACGGTTTCTTACCTTATTCTGCCTGGTGGTTATTCAGAAAGCAGGAAACTTTGATTGCTGACCTTATCTAAGGTGGTTTGGTTCTACATACTGCACAGAAGTACAGATGGTTCGGGGTCTGGGTATGGGAGTGCTGTCCTTAGGAATTTCACTTTAACTCTGTAGGAAAGACACTTCAATTTCATAATGTTCTTTAGTCCTACCACGAATTGAAACAGTGTAAGTTTTGGAAAGCAGAACATCAGAACTAAACAGAATTGAACTGAAATAAGAACTGAACAAATGAGCACTCGCTATCATGCACAGTACCATGCAACAATGGTAGCTGCTGTAATTCTGAGGTTAAGACAAGATGAAAAATTTTATTTAAATGCTGTTGTAAGTGTATTCATTTACCTCTCCCAAGCCAAAATGCATTTTTTAAAAGTCACAGCATCCCCTTAAATATTTGCTTGATCAGAGCCATTAATTCAAGGTTCTTAATTTTAAACATGCAAGACTGGCATTCAAAGAAGGATATGGGCATCTGTAGAGTAGAATCAACACAGTGCTTCACAGTCAGAAGGAAACACTCTGAGCTCCCGTCCAGGCCCAGTATACAGTCAGGATCAAAAGGGAGACAGCTCCCCTGAAAAATATTTGACAAATGAAAGCTTCCTTTTATAGGAGACACATAAAGAACAGCCCTTCAAAAAAAAACAAAGAACAACTGAGCCAGCTCCGATGTATAAAATGGTCCTAGAGGTGGTGGTTGGTGGTAACAACCCATTTATGTAACTGCTTGGTTCACATGTCATAGGCTACTGCTTCTACCAATAAGACCCAGGATGGCAGTATGGATGGAAAACACCCACACAGTGAGGTGTGTCAGAAAGGGATCCATAGCTGCACAGTATGAGTAGCCCTTTGCATGGAGGGAATCTCACATTACGAATACTTGGTGAATACTTGTTTGCATCATGTTCATCTATGAAAGGCCTAAGAGCTCATTTTCCCACTTCTAGGCAAGTAACCTAACCACAAGACTACTGAACGAAAGCCAGATATCTTTGGTTCTGCAAGGAGATCAGAGCAGCCAAACAATCACATCCCTTCTCAGAGCAGCCAAACAATCACATCCCTTCTTTACCCCAAGGGGAGCGGAAGATTATGAGTACTACAACAGCTGCTTTAACAAAATGTTTAAATATGGGTTGAACTGACTAGCTATAGGTAGGCAGGCTTGTCTTAAGCACAAAATCCAATCACAAGGCCTACCCACTAAAGAAGTTTGCTCTATATCAGCAACAATGAGAGCAGAAAAAGCATGACATGGAAACATTCTAGAAGGCAAGACCTTCTAGATGGCACTACTGTCAAGGAAGATCGACTTTGTGCGCTATTAATCTCAGCAACCACTGGAAGAGCACGTACAATAGTGTCATTCGTAGCTTTGTTATTTCAAGGCTAATTAGTCCAGTTCACTGTTTTGCGTCTGCTTAAATGTACTAGCGGGATTTTTCCAGCTGCTGCAGCCTGCCAACACTTTCTGCTCAAACTGTCCCACGATCTCTCTGATACATTCAAATTCACATTGAACGTATGACAGTAATTTAAGGTAGGATTCATCAGTCATCTGAAAGTACAGCCAGCTGAGACAAGCTCATCAACCTCCGCAGGTAAACCAAAACCTCACACTTAAAGAGGGCAAGACACCACTTTGGTGAAAAGCAGCACTGTGGACTCAATTTGAGCTGTTGAGCTTGCTTATTATTTTTATCTTCATGTATTTAAAATACAGCTACTTTTCTAAAAGTTAGCAATTGATGAGATACTGGGAAAAACTGTTTTATGAGCTGCCCTGAGACATCTTGTTAATGTTCTGAGGTAAATGTATTCTGTATTTGGACTGTACTGCCATAATTGATTTCCCTTTCTTAACTTGTTAGGCAATCAGGGAGAGAAGCTCATCTCCAGTGTCATCAAAGACGATTATGTTTCAGAGCTTTGTTCAGTTAATTATCAGTCCAGCTTTGCATTCACTCCCTCATTACACAGTTCTACCTGAAGAGCTGATGTTTATTTCCTAATAGGTAATAACCGAATATAATGGCAGCAGAAAGAATATCTTGTAAAGACCGTGACTTTTTGGGGAGACCGGCATTGAGGATCCTTCTGCGTCACGTGTGATAACAGATATTCTTGACACCTTCATTTAGACTCCAACTGCATCTTCCCGTGCACAATTTCACAACAGACTGTGATCCCACTATCATGGAATCATGAGAGGCAAATTGGTAGACTGCCATTGCTCCTTGTCAAGATGGCAAGTGCTGCTTATCACAGCCTACTCCTTAATACTTGGAGCTGCATTATGCCAGTGTGACATATATTATTTATTGTCTAATAGACTGTTGTTTCTAACTCCTGCTGCTGCCAGCAGTGATGTTACTACTCCTCTTTACAGTCATCCAGAGGAGCAATAGCAACTTATAGAAGCCAGACACCTAAGTCAGAGCTGATCTGCCGTTATGGCTAAGTATAGATTTCCTGCATTAGAAACAAGCAAATTAAAAACCCCACAGATTTTAATGGCCTAAGACTTTTCCATTACGGTTTCAATATTGCTCTTGTGGTCACAATAATCTATGAACAAACGCATTCCAAATAATATTCATTATTTACTGATTACAGAGGTAATGTCATCATATTTTCAGTGCTGGTGAAAAAAAAAAAAAAAAAAGTAGCAGTACAGATCCTTAGCTCACTCCAGCTCTCAGGCCTTGGGAGAAAGTGATGTATTGCTCAGTAAATAAGTGAACTCTAACTCTAGGAAGATGTCAATGTAAGACAGAAGTTCTTTCGTGTGCTTTAATGAGCTTCAGGATGGAGAAAAAGCAGAACAGACTTCCACCTTTAACAGAGAATACAGATGGCTTTAGGCTTAATAGATTTTAAATATCTTGACTGATGCATGCTATTGCTAAATCTTTTATGGCATTTGGTGACTTACGAGGCTATACTGGGACTGTCATTATATCTAGAGCTGTGTAAGATAAGAAACTTTCAAGTTCTGGTCAATAAATGACCAGAATTCAGCTTCTCTGCTCACTTTTAGCATTTAATCATAGGATTGAACATAGATACATTCTACTTGGACTGAATTTGAGCACCACAGCAGTCTATTTATTACAGCACGCAGTGTAATATCCAAAGCCATATACCACTCAAGCAAAAGTGAAAATAATGAAATTCCTTCCAAATCTTTTCCATATAGCCTGAGAATTGCAAAAGAATAACACTGGGGGATTTACAGAACACTACATTTACAATAGGAAAAAAGTTAAGCTACACTGTGCCAAGCAGTTTGTTGCACGGAATCTCACAGAACGCTACTGTACATCTTTAAGAGATCTCTCTAATTAAAACTCGTAGTTATTCTGATTAACAGTTGAAATCATAGTTAGGAAGTAGACACTCATTTCTACTTGCTAGACTGTGAGTTAAAACCATATGTCCCCTAGATTTACTACAAATTATATTAAATACTCAGAAGGTACTATTGCAAGAATCCCTCCAAATATATTTCAAAGAATAATAATTTTTCTAAAGTCTGTATGTCTGCCCAGACAAAGCTGAGCTGGAATAGCTCGCAACTTTCAGCGCTTTCCTTTCTGGCTCCAGGCTTTCTTTCTTGGAGCTGCCTGTGGGAGCAGCAGGTCTGTGCTCAGGCAGCAGAGCCCTCCGGAAGGGTCTGCAGACAGGTCCTCCAGCAATGCAGCCCCTCAGCTGCTCTTTCACAGAGACCTTGTGCCTGCTGACCAAGCCCCTCTCCCCCAGCCCCTCAGCCTAGGGAGCAGGCAGCCCCTCCCCAGTAATGCTTACATAAGGACAACATGCGGAGCCCAACACTGGCTGCAGCGTCCTCCAGCAGGTAGCTTTAAATATAGCGGAGCCTTGAAGAACAGTTTACCTGCACATGTACGACCACGAAGCCCAAGGAAGTCACGTAAGATCACGATTTCCTTCTAAAAGTCCCAGCAGCAAGCTGTTGGCAAAATCCCAAATGTTGAAAGGAAAGCTGTTGCAAATCTCCACTCCTTGCCTTGCCTTGAATGGCAAGCCAGAATTTGCCAATTAACTTGCACTTTGGAAAAAAGGCTGAGCATGAATAAATAAATACATCTGATGTGGCATCCTTACAGCAACAGCGCATTTCAAAATGCTCAAGCCAATGGGGATGCTAAGAAGGAAGCACGCTGCCCCAAACACTGCTTCTCCTTCATCTCGAGCTGGAGTTGTTTTCACTTTTACTGTCTGTGTGTGTCTGAATGAGGCCACCCTGCTGAGCTCCGCGACAGCGTCCAGATGAGAAAGGAGGTTACAGCACTGTGCATGCTGTGGTGAGAGCTGCACCATATGAAAAAAAAGGCAGCTGCAAGTTGCAGTAAGACTGAGCTAAGGGTCTGTGCATTAGGAATTGTTTAAATGAAAGGCAGCAGCACTAAGGACCAGGAGCAAACTTTCTGCATGCGCTCCATTTCCTCTCCCTGGCAAAGACTTCCAAAGCTCTAACAGCACACCTTGGGTGATGGCAGACAAGCAGACCTCCCAGCAGCGCTACCGACTGCCCAGCATAGGGCTGCAATGAGCTGGGTTGGACTCTGAGCTCCTCACACCTTGCCCAGCCCTGAGGCTCTGCACGAACTTGAGTACAACTTGCCAGCAGAAAGCAGATAAGGTTTTCCCTTCTCCCCAGCCTGTCCATCCTTTCTGCTTGTCTTTTACTTCCACAGCAGCCTCTTCAGGACTACAGGATGGGATCACTGGGATCTTTCTCTTAGGTGTCCTTTAAGCAGCAAGGTCTGTCTACCTACATGTTTACTTAGGGCTGTACCTCCACCTGATGCTACTGACATTTCTTTTTTCACCTAAACATTTAAAAAGTGATGATTTTGGCAGCAATCCTATACAGATAGTCTTAGCTGCAATGAATGAAAATGTCCAAGCAACTGCATGTACACTGCTTATTTATATCTTAATTATTATGTAACTTGAATTGAACGACGTCCAACTGTGAATATGGTCCATACATTGTGGATATACGACAGTCCACCTTCACACAGCCACTGAAATGCTGCTAGACTGAATGGTTTGTAGGAGCTGTGTGGTGAACATGCACAGTTATAAAGACACTGGGGTGTTTAAAGCCATGACAGCATGCGATGTATCTATGGAGAGGATGTATGCCGATGTATTTTAGATAAGCACAGTGCTCCGGTATTTCCAGCTTTGGGAGAGGGGATTTTCAATCATCCCCAGGTAATTCAGATGACAGTTATCCACCGAGAACACCGGGGGTTTCTATCATCAGGTTCCCCGGCACCACCAGAGCATTGGAAACAAACGACGAGCCTTTATCTTTAAAGCTCACCCACGGCAGGAGGCAGAATACTACGAAATGCCATTTCCCTCCGCTTTAGCAGCGCCGAAGGAACAAAAACACAAGGCAGGCTTTCCAAAGCGCTCCAGCTTGAGGACTACGTTATCCTCTCTCACACTGAACCGAGCGGCCGGGGGGAACCCGCACTCCGGAACGGCCCCTCCGAGCTCCCCCCGCCCCGCAGCCCGGGGCTCCCCGGGGCTCCCCGCTCTCCCCCCGGCCCAGGGGAACGCATCCCGCGGGGGCAGCGCTCGCCTCCCTCGCAACTCGCAGCTGTTCGGGAGGCGTGGATGACTCGGGTTCTTGAAAAAAAATGAATAAAAATCTTAGAAAAAAAATAAAAATAATACAAGCAAAACGCAGCCCTCGGCGGGAAGAGGGATGCCCCGCCGCTTACCTTGCTCCGCAGGCGCCCGGGGCACCGCCGGGGGCTGGAGGAGGGATTCCCCAGCGCTGGCAGGGGCTGCTCGGGCTTCCCCGGGCACTGCGCGGCCGCCAAAGCCACGGCGAGACGTTTGTTTTGGTCGCTCCTTCCCGGGGAGGGCTTTGCTCTACATTCTCGGCTCCACATCACCGCCCCCCCCGGCACGGAGAGGGCTGGGGGTGGAAAAAACACGGTGAAGGCATCTTCCTCCTACCCCCCGGAGACGCGAAGCCGCCGAGCGAGCGGCGCGGCGAGCGGCTTGGGCCGTCGGGCGGAGCGGGGGGAGCAGGAGGGAAGCGGGGCGGGGGGGCAAGAAAAGCCGAGCCCGCGCTGCCCTCGCCCCGCTGTAATCCCCGGCTGCATGCGAGCTGCCGGCTGCCGGCGGCCGCCCGTGTCTGCGGCTGTGCGCGGCGGCGGCGGGGCGGGGGGGCACAGCCGCTCCCGGCCGGGGCACGCAGGGAGACCCCGGACCCTCCTGACCCCCCCCCGCCTCTGCCCGGCGACGCGCACACGCCCGTGGTACGGCACGGGCGAGGGGAGCAGAGCACGCACAGCTCGCGGCAGCCCCCGGGCAAGTAGTGTGTGTGCAACACAAATCCACGTGCACACGCAGAGCCCTGCACTAACCCCCGGCCGGGGATGCGCACAAGAAGCCCAATCTTCTGCCCAGCTAGGCATGCACGCTGCTTCCCCCCAGAAGAAACACAGAGCCTACGCAATACACACACACACACACACACACACTGCTGCCACCTCTCCCCAGTCCCACGGAGAACCAACACCCAGCACAGTGATTGTGGCTGACAGCCCCGGCTTGTCCGCGGTGTGGGTTGGTGTGGGGTGATGCTTCCTGGTAGATGTTGCGGTGCCCAGGTGGCCAGGAACCCCTGCAGGATGGGGTCTTGCTTTTATCGCCACGTCTCCATGGGGCAGCTGCCTTCCACAAAGGCTTCTGCTGCTCCTGCTGCTTCTTCCGCCTTCCCATAGGGCTTTATGGTTCTTTATTGCTTTTTAATGGGGAGTCCTTTATCATTCCTGATATTGTGAGGAAGTCTATCTCCCTCGTTCCGTGCTGCTCCTCTGTATTTTAGGTAGGGGGATTACAAAGCTGCTCTCCTTTTCAAGGTATCCTCTTTTACCTGGGTTTCATAATGGCTCCTCTGTCACTTTGCCCTCTGCATTGTATTGCTCAGGCTTCAGCTCTCCCTATGGCTCTGAATTCCTGCTTCAAGTGTTGCACATTTCTCTACTGGGATGAAGGATTTACAGCACAGCAATTCTCAGCTGCTGCACTTTTTTTGTTTGTTTGTTTTTGTTGTTGTTTTGGTTTGGTTTTGGATGTAAAGACCCCCTAATTATTTTGCAAGCCATCCAAGAAAGAGATTGGGCAGTATTGCCACTCTCTCTTCAATGAAAAACAACTAAAAAATAGGTTAAAGTTCAGGTGTTCATTTACTTTGTTGATTTCCCCCATTTTATTTGCTTTCCAGACTAGGCTGGAAAAGATATATAGGTTTTATTAAAGAACAACCAGTTTTTGTCAGCCTAAGTTCTGAAGCTTTCTGAATGAGTACCACAGCTTAAGATGGGCCATTCCTGGTCACCCTAAGTGGTGCTATATAACCTGTGTGAACCTGTAAAGGTCACCCTTAGAGGCATCAGGACTTCACGTGGTGTTACACACTTGAAAATCTACCTGTATATGTCACATCAGTGAGAAAGGCTCAAGTGGAGCTTCGTCTTCTTTGGCAACACAGTAGCTAAAGCGTGATACAAAGCAGCAGGAAACCGGAGTTCATTCATTCAGATGCTTGTGAAATAACCAGGCTCCCAGGAGCTCCACTGCTCCTCTACTGGTCTTCATGATGCAGTGAGTAGTTTGGAAGGCTGCACATCTTATAGAAGCAGACTGTATTTTTGTGAGATTTTAATATTTGAGGTTTGGGTAATTTTGCTTTAAAAATACTCTTTTATTTCTTATTCACACATACCCAGACTCCAAAAGGATTTGCTTATGGAGAAAAGTGTCTGAAGAGGAGAGGATAAGAGAGCTCCCACAGTTCCCCAGCTGTGCTGGTGCACATACTGTGCAGACACTGCTCCCCATTAAGCAGTTTATCTGCATTCAGAATGGAGGAATCATTCCTGAAAAAAAAATTTCTTAAAGAGCTAGTGTGTCCAAAGTGAAAATGCTTTTATTCTGGGAAAGAAATCTTACATACAAAGTGTATTATCATACCAAGAAATACACTTATTTCACTATATCTACATTATTCTATTTCCCTTCATAAACAAAAGCTAACTGTTCTTGCCTCACTCCTTTTATAGCACTGGGGCTTTTCTATTAACACACACTCATCTTCTGGTCTTACAGCAGTGTGGGGAAGTTGAAGAGAAGACTTTGAACTTCCTCTGTTTACCAGAAAAGAAAGATCAAAATGTATGGCCATGCTGATGACCAGTGATTTCCAGACTGTGTGGGAAAGATTCACTTCAGAGGAGTTTGGTTTTAGCTGGTCAGATAATGGAAGAAAGACACAGCTTGAATGAAACAAAAATCTCTTTCCTACTGAGCTTTCTGTTGAAGGATTTTTCCCCTCATTATAGCTGTGCTCTTCAGAGCATCTTTCATCAAAGGTTGTTCTCATAAACATGCTGGACTTCTTCCTTCTCACTTTACTTTTATAGATGAGCTCACTAGGCCTCAGTGAGGCCAAGCTTCCCAAACACCTCCAATAATGCCTCCTTAGAAGAAGAGAAATGTATGAGAGGAGGAATTTGAGCAGACAGTTGGAAAGATGCAACTAACTCTCGAATTGCAACAGAATCAATCAGAGAATCATTAAGGTTGGAAAGACCACTAAGATCATCCAGTCCAACCATCAACCCATGCTCTAGACCATGTCACTCAGTGTAATATCTACCCTTTTCTTGAGCACCTCCAGGATCAGTGACTCTACCACCTCCCCTGGTCAGCCTTTCTAATGCATTATTGACCTTTCTGAGAAGAAATTTTTCCTAATACCCAACTTGAACCACCCCTGGTGCAACTTAAGGTCATTACCTCTTTTCTTATGAAGAAGGATCATTCCAAAACACAATCTAACAAGACAGTTATCTTTTCCACTGCTTTTTATCCTGACCACAGCAGTGAACTCATATGATCTTCATATTTGGTTTGGTTTGAAGAAAGAAGAGTCAATTGGTATTTTTCATCCCCCTGAGTGCACTTATAGGACTGCTGGCACTGCCCAGTCACCTTTGGGATCTCCCTTAACCCCTCCATGGCCCAGGACACCATTTCAACTTTGCCTCAGGCTGACAGCTCCTCTCTCTCTAGTCCTTATGCCAATTCTGCCCTGGATGGATTTTGAATTCATCACTGGCCCTGTCAGTTCTGTTCCCAGCTGGAGCCCATGACTTGACTGTGGAGCTGGTTCATTGTGTTCTCTGTCTTGGATTGTTGGCAGACTCTCCTCAGCCCACTGGCTGTTCGATGATGCCCCATGGTGAGGGGTGAGAGCGCTGCCTGCAGTCAGAAACTTAAGCTCCCAGCTCACCTGCCTTTCTGAAGCAATTGGGCTTTTCCATTCCTCTCACAGCAGAAATTTCTGAATGGTTGCAAAAGACCTTCTCTGTGTCCAGAAGCTTTCAGAAACAAAAGCTGGGTCCTTACCATGGAAAATTACCAAGGGCCTCCACCTCAGTGGAGAAGGGAATGAATGGTCCTCTTGTGGACTGGGCTTATGGCCACTCCTCAACTTGTAGGAGCTAGAATTACAAAAAAACACCATCAGTAGGAGGGCTGTTGTCATCAGCACTAACGCTGGCTTGTCCATCTAAATGGTTGATCATTTTCTTGAGTGCAGTCATCACAGTTCTTGCAATGCCAAAATGTTACGCGGGGTGGTCTAGAACTATCTCCTGATTTCATAGTGATGAGTCCAACAAATGGTGGAAAGAAAAAGGGTCTGTTGTCATAGAAGAGCAAAGCCCATTCCAGTGCACTTTCTGTCACCCAGGACCTCCAGATAAAAACAATTCAAACAAAGGCAGATTCGTGGCCAAGTCTAATATTCTTTTAAAATAAATCACATTGGAAATAGCATTTGGCAATAACATAGCCCACCACACATCATACCACGTCTGGTCTGGATTAGGGACTTCCTGGATCATGGGATATGTCTTTCCTTCCTTCTGAATGACTGTTCATTATTTTTTTTTTCCTCTTTTTTTTTTTTTTTTTTTTTTTTTTTTAACAGGTTTTGGTTTCCCTTCATCAGATTTCTGAAAATCAGAATATGTTTTCCATCGCTCTTGCCACAAATCAGACTCCAACACATTTTCTCTAACATCTCAGGTTCTAAAGGAGCTCCTGTAGAGAGCTTCACCTCATTCATAGGATGCAGTGAGACAGCAGTTTCATTAGAGTTCAAAGTCTATTTGTAGATACATCTAGGAACGGCATGCTGCTGGACACAGGAGCAATAGTGGCAAATTTTCTTCCCCAGTACAGTAAGTGGAAACTTTCAGGGCTGAGTATCACAAAGACAGCAGTGGATGTGAGCAAGAGCATAGCCAGGAAGGACAGATCATGGGCAAGATGCCATTGTCAAATTAGCCACAACTTGGATGGCTTTTGAGGGTTGCTTTTCTTTTTGGCTGTTTGTAAAAATTGATTCATTGTTCCTTTCTTCTCTGGGTGGAAATTTAATTTTTTTATTCTGGACAAAGCTTGACAAGAAAATAGAACTTGCTGTCAGGGCTAAAATCAATTTTAGGCACAACAGAAACAGAAAACAAATTTGAACTAAACAGAGGCATATCAATATGATTATAGCTGAATCAGAGTTGTACAAACTGATTTATTTCAAATTTGGGCATCTTCTCCTATGTACAAGTCAAGTAGACAGGATTTACTGACTGGCATTTTTTGTTAAACAGACAGGAAGCCGGCTGAATGGCTGCTGGAGCTCCAGCCTGCAGCACTGGGATGTAGTGCTCTCCTTTGTGTAACGTAAGATGGAGATGATTTCTACAAACTCAAAAGTGCCTTTTTAACCTTCTGTAATGGATTCCTTTAACTTAAGTTTTGATTTAAAAAAACAACAACAGCAGCAACAACAACAAAAAAACCATATTTTGTAATCTTCATAGTTGCTATTCTTTTTTAACACGACCTGAATGCTAGTCCTTTCTGACAATTAAAACTTTATCCAATATTATTCACTGACTTTTAAACGGAGAACCCTTATTTTGACCTCATGCCATGCCACAGCCTGGGGAATCATTCAACACTGATCAAGAGTACCAGGTAGGGTATATCCCATGTGCAGACTGCCCCAATGCTTTTTGGAAGATGCAGTGGCTTGGTCCAACTTTATGACAAAAGATCGGCCAAGTAAAATGAACCTGCCGTTCTAATGACCTGGTGTTTCCCAATTATATCGTATAGAGGAAGCTCTGTTCCCCCATCCCAGCAGGGATAGGTATATATAGGTATAGGAATGAGGGGGCTCTGACTTCCCATGTGGCCCACCTCCTTCTCAAGTTTCTCCTTGAGGTATCTACCCAGGGCTTATTTGACAGGCAGCTCTTTGCTTTCCCCAGCGGAACGAACTGGGAGAATTTCTGGACTTTTTGCTTCAAAATGTTTCTGCTCTATGTCAAACAGGACTTAATAATGGATTAATTAAAAGTGATCCATCGTAATAGCTTAGGCATAATAGATTTTCCTGAGCAGGTTGAAGCCGAAGGAAACAAAAGCCAAGGACAAGAGCTGGAGGGAAGGATGTTCAGCACCCTTGAAGAATTACTTGCTAAATACCTTTCTTTATTAGCAAGGGAGAATGAAACACCCAGGAGCCAAGGATTTTGCAGTGAGAAGAAGCCAATTGTAGAGAGGAGGATCAGACTGTGATTAGTTGTGAGAGGTATGAAGCTTCTAATTATAAGGGCAATCCCCATGCTCCTCCCCTGCAGCCTGACAGAAGAGGATAGAGAGAGAGTGGAGAGATGGGGCCTGGTATCTCAGGGGTGAGCTCCCTCCATATCTCTCACTCTTACAGGTTCTTTGGGAGAACTATAGGGAGATTCATTTTCCTGTAAGAGAAGTTGACCTGAGCAATTCTATGGGTATCTGGGCACTGGTTACATACGAACAGCGCAGTCCTTCTCTGACACTGTAATAGAAGCTGAAGAAACAGCAGAAAGGTGAGTGAGCTTCCCTGAGATTAGGCTGATGCTGTGGTTGACAAATCAGATAAACTTATGCTGCCGAGAAATGTGATACATTAAAGATGGATAATTTGTCTAACAATTACTCTACTCACAAATTAAGTGTTAGGATTTGATACTCCCGTTCACATCACTGTTTTTGTTTTCAAATCGTTCTCTGTGGGTTACATCTTAGGTCTGAGATGCTGAAAACCTGAGGATAATATCTTTTTTAATGAAATTTCTTGATATCTCTGGCAAATCCAGACCCAAAATTAAGCCCATGTTTCTTCAGTTGTGACTAACACATTCCCTTGAACATTATTCTGCAGTAGGCCTGCCTTACACAACTAACAAGATAAAAGCTCCACACATTACTTTCAGCTATTTTTCAGGGTTTGTGCAGATATATATATTTTTTCCACTGGGATCTCATACTAATCTGATAGAGTAATAAAGTAGCTTAATTGCTTTCTTACTGTGGCCTTCACCCCAACAGTTCCCCACAGCCTTTTTATCACTTGTGATGCCTGTAACAGTACTGAGTGATGTGTAAATGGGGCACTTAGCGCAAGTGGAAGGTCACTGCACAAAGACAATAATGAAGTTGCTACCAGGCAATGGTTTCAATCTGTAAACTGCTTTTGGGAAAGAACGGTTTGTTGTTTGTTTTTGTTTTTTTTTTTTTTAATTAAAGTTGTTTGAAAATCAGAGTGTGTTGCTCTCACTTTTTTCAATCTGAGTGGCAGCTGCTCTGCTAACAAAACTGCCATCTCCCCTTATAAGCTGTAGGGGATTACCAGAAATGGTGTTGGAGGCTGAGTCCTGCCTGAACACAGACATGGTGAGCCTAGGTCAGGTTTTAAGCCTTCCAGTGTTATCAGGAATCACAGAATCATCTGAGTTGGAAGGGACCTTTAAAGGTCATCTAGTCCAACTCCTTTGCAATGAACAGAGACTCCTACAGCTCAATAAGGTTGCTGAGAGCCCTGTCCAGCCTGACCTAGAAAGTTATGACGGATAAGGTATCCACCACATCTCTGGTTCATCTGTTCCAGTGCTTCACCACCCTTATTGTAAAAAACCTTTACTTGCATCCAATCTAAATCTTCCCTCGTGAGCTGGGAATGGGAGCTTGGAGCCCAGAAGACAAACTGCATCCTGGATTACATCAAGAGAAGCATGGCCAGTAGTTTGAGGGGGGTGATTCTGCCCCTGTACTGTGCTCTCTTGAGTCCCCACTGAGAGTACTGCATCCAGTTTTGGAGCCCCCAACACAAGGACACTTAAGCCAGCAAAATTAGACTAGATATTAGGAAGAAAATATTTACTGTGAGTGTTGAGACACTGGAACAGGTTGCCCAGAAAGTTAGTGGATGCCCCCACCCTAGAGGCGTTCAAGACCAGGCTGGATGGGGTCTGAGCAACCTGGTTTAGAGAGGTGTCCCTGTCTATAGCAGAGGGGCTGGAACTACAAGATCTTAAAGGTCCCTTCCAACATAAACTATTCTGTGATTCTATGATGCTTTTAGTTTGAAACCATTTCCCACTGTCCTATCACAACAGACCCTGCTAAAGAGTCTATCATTTTTCTTTCTTCAAGTCCCTGTTTTGATACTGAAAGGCCACTATTAGGTCTCCCTGGAACCTTCTGTTCTCTGGGCTGAACAGTCCCAGATCTCTCAGCTTGTCCTTGTAGGGGAAGTATTTTGTCCCTTGGTTCATTTTTGTGGCTGTCCACTGGATTCACTTGAACAGGCTGATGTCTCTCCTGTACTGAGAACTCCACATTCAAATGCCTCACCAGGAGAGAGCAGAGGGGCAGGATCACCTCCCTTGACCTGCTGACCATGCTTCTTTTGATGCAGCCCAGGATGAGGGTGGCTTTCTGAGCTGCAAGAGCACATTGCTGGCTCATGTCCACATTACCATCCATCAGTACCCCCAAACCCTATTCATCAAGTCTCTGCTCTATTCTTTCATCCTCCAGCTTGTATTGACAGTGGGGGTTGCCACAACCCAGGTGCAAAGCCTTGCACCTGTATCTGTTGAACCTCATGAGGTATTCCTGCTCACACTGCCTGAGGTCTCTCTGGATGGCATCCCATCCCTCAAACATGTCAACTGCACCACATAGCTTGGTATGATCCACTAACTTGCTGAGTATGCACTTGATTCCACCAGCAATGTCACTGATGAAGATATTAAAGAACACAGGTTCCAGTAATGAGCCCTGGGGGACAATCCTCATTTTATCCTTGCTGTGTGCTTTTGAAAGCTGGGAGAGTGAGAACTCTTTTGGGCTTCTGCCTCACAGCTGCTAAACTGGAGGACAGCCCTGTTTATGTGGATGGTTCCCAGTTTTCCAGGGTTTCACTGGGAATTTCTGAATGTAGACCAGAATATGGGGATCAGCCCTAGCATGAGGGACTCCAGAGAAATGTGCAGATCACTTGAGATCCAATTAATTGATCTTTGAATGAAGTAGTTCTTTAAGAGCAACACAGTTCCTGGTTCCAAAACCACCAGCCAGGATATAGAGCTGATTTGGAGCCGGGCTTTAGGATGATAAAAGTTCATCAAACAAATATAATTTGAAATTAGCATCTTGTTACTAACATACTGGCTTTGCTAGAACATTTCAAGAAGCCCTATGTTCACAACAAGCTTCAGAAATAAAAAAACAGTAAGGGACATATTTTCTGAAATCATTTTGTAAGAGTTTTGGGGATTCTTATGGTAAAAACAATTCTGATTTAGATTCAGCAAACTTGGAGACAGTGGCTCTTTGTGCTTTGATAAATACCATAGAGTGTCATGTAAGTCACTGAAGTCTAATTTTGTTGAAATTACATGTTGAGTGCCCAGGCTTCCACTGCTCAGTTAACAGATTACATGCCATAATCTCATCTGGAATATTTCATTAGATATTTTTGTAATTAGTGTAATAGCTTTCTAGATTCCTGTGGAGTAGGATAGATGACATTATATTTAACAAACCCCACCATGGAGGTGCAGATCTACAGATTCACATTTTCCTAAATTGGCTAGAAGACATTTCTTTCTGTTCCAAAAAGAAAACAAACTATCTAATAAGCAAGACAACAAAACAAATAAGTGAAACAACAGCAGAACATGCAGATAGACACCCATCTCCTGTTCTTCAATTGCTCGTGTTGTAAATCAGTGGAAGAATGCAATAATGCTGCACAGGTACCACAGGGAAACACGGTGTCTCAAGGACTATGAGCCTATGTGGTGACTTAAATGTGGGTTCTGATTAGGAATGGAAGCCTTACAGAACTTGACTTTAAGGTTAAACAGTTGTTTTCACGTGGTTCTTGCTCTATTCTTTAGTGTCCTCTATCTCTTATCACCTTCAGTTGTAGTAGAACGGTACTCCCAAAAGCTCTATTACTCCACTCTCCTGAAATTCACCTTGTCTTGCACAACTGCCCTCAGTATCTTCCATTCATTGCTTTCTATTCTCTTGGTGTTATTAATGCACAGAGTGATCCTGAACTGTATGCACTGAAAGGCCAGCATTTCCACTAAATTAATCAAATAACACTAAAGGTATATTGCAGCCTCAGCATAGATGTTAATGTGGGTTCCTCTCCTCCCCTGTCAGTATTTTTCAAGGAACTTGATAAGTTGTTTGAAATGAGCTAATGGATTTAGAAGTGATGGAAAGAGGCTGTGGGGAGGAAAATGGACCTGAAAGGCAAAGGCATAGATTTTTCCTTGGGAAGACAGGCAGAGCTCTTATATGCAGAGCTGAGTGGGCAGAAGTATTATGAGGACCCTCTTGTTCACCGCTGAGTACTCCTTTGTATCACTGCAAAGTGACTTTGAAGAAGGTGTGACAAGCTGCAAATTTGGATTTGAAAAATACTGCATTCATTTTGTGTGGATTGAAGTAATTGCTCATAAGTAGCAGGAAATCGGACCTTGTACTTTGCTAGTGACATGAAAAGCAGATTTGGGTGATTATTTTCATTCTGTTTATTACATGAATTCACTTGCAAATGGCTTAGACAAATGTCTCAGTTTATGATTTATTTTTTTTTTCCAATCTGGTGCACGATTGCTTTAAATGTTCCTTGTTTATATTTCCTATTTGCTTAAGTGTGGAGAAGGAGATGCGTGGCAAGTCACTGTTGGCTTGAGATGCTCACAAGCTGTGATACAGAGGGGGTAAATAAGCTGTGGGGGGGGGGGGGGGATATAGGATATAGCTCTTTTTCTTTGCTTTCCTGTCATTATACTTTCCCGGCTGTCACATCAAATACACTCTTTACTCACAAAGACAGATGTTAATATCAAAAGTGTTACGTAAAGTGTGGCTCAGCTACAAGAACAGGTTCTTTGACTTGAATCTTTGATTTTGCAGGCTAACACAATAATTCTGACAGTAGATGAGATTTGTTATGAATACTACAAGCTAGATACATGTTGTCTTCAGTCTGATGAATGTTTGTGACCCACCAAGCAAGAAACCATTAGGTCATGAACTTGTGCAGGGGAGCCCTCCATGTGAACTCTCAAATTACCATTTCTACCTCTTGAAAAACAACCTATTTAAAGAAACTGACCATTATTCAGAGGAATTCCTGCCATCACTGAGATGCTTAACTATTCATTTTGTAAACCGAAGATGAACTGACAATTTTCATCAATTCTCTGGCTGGAAAGTGCTTTAATCTCTTTCTTTTCACACATGAGAGGCTGACTTTCCCTGAGGCAGACTCAGAAGCAGAGCAAAAAGATCTGTTTTTAATTCTGTAAACTAGAAGTAGTTTTAAAGTTCATACTTGTTGAAAACCGAGGTGGATTAGTTGAAGTCAAAGTCTACATTACTGGACTTCTGTTTGGATGCTTGAATAAATACATACCCCTAAGATCCTGGTTGTTTAGCATTATTAGGAGCAACATTTGAACCTCTTTATAAGGAGAATGCTTCCCAGAAAATACTTTATTTCTGTTAGTTATTATTGTGTATGTCTAATGGTTTTCACCATCATCTGAATATTTTAAGCAGGTTCACTCTGAGTAATGCAGATCTGCACTATTCTATTTGGCTTCTTTTAGCAGAATAATCCTTTAGTGAGTGAAAAGCCCTAAGGCAGCAGCTGGTTCCAGTTTTATCATCTTGTGGTTTTCATCAGGTAGTGGAAAATAATTCTGTAACTATGGAAAAAACTGCACTCTGAACTATTAGGCACCAGAGAATTCAACCCAGAGAAGCCCTTATAAACATCCCAGTCACTGAAAAGATTTTTTGTGAACATTACAATTACACTACAATCTGTAGTATCAGACACAGATCTTTAGGAAATTGGCCTTCATTGGTTCTAATGTTTGAAGAATTTCTGTTTTCTACATTATCTCTAAGTAGAAACACATTTAACGGCACTCATGCTTTTCTTTGCAACACAAAGCAGAAATGCATCCACTTGTCTGCAGAAGAGACATTACGTATCTAATCTGGCTCATGTGCAGGGTGCTGACATTGCTACAAGACCCATGGGACTGGGCCATTTTAAAGACTGAGTCCAACATGAGGAAACCTTCACTACCCACAACACCTCACAGCACCCGCGCTCACCTGAAATGGGGCTGCACAGATTTTCCTTCTCTTACTGCACAGATGATTGTTTTATCTCCAATTGGAGTACATCTACATAGGACAGCAAAAGTGCTAGGATTACTGTAGGCACAGTGCTGAGATGCACTGGCAGGGCAGCTTTCAGTACAGGGCATTATTCTTTATGTACTGCACATTTTTATTCTAGGCTCGCTCCAGAGCATGTCACTGCTTTAGGATAAGCATGAGACTTAAAGGTAAAACCATAGTTTAAATGATGGTGTATTTGTCTTTTTATTTAATAAATTGATTTTCAGTAAACAAGAGTGTCCTCGGCATAATTTGCTACTGCTTATCCACTGCAGACACTGTAAATGAGGCTGCCACCGCTGCTTGTCATACCGGGGCTATCAAGCCATTAATCAGTCCGTGGCTGAACTTCTAAATAAGAAGCATTATTTGCCTTGCTTCCTTTTAACACAGGCTTTGCAAATTAAATGTTTTAAACATGAAGAAAACATGTCATTTTTCCTGAATGGTTTCTCCACCAAGGCGGTTTATGTTTAGAAACAAATATGCTTATAAATGAGAACTTTATGGGCAAGACAAAGCATGTAAACTGCAACAAAAGAATACCTTGATTAAATATACTCAAAAGTTCACCATTATGATTAATGATTGTCTAAGCTTTTGAGAGTACCCCATTAACTGTATATTAAATCAAGAATGCTTTTTGAATACACTGCATTGGCAGATGTTTGTTAAATGTATCCAGTTATTATGGGCAGACGCATTTTCTCAAGTTCTTTAAGGCTTAATGATTACACATGTGCATCAGCCCTCTTACAGAAAAATCTCCCTTAATAAATACATTTTAGGTCTGCTTAATTTTTTAGGCTTCCTCAGCTGGCCAAACTTTAACCTACACAAATTTGTTATGCTTTGCTATATTTAGACAAGCAATTCTGCATAATCTGTCTGTACTCCTAGATTAGATATGACTCTTTTGAGCTTCTTTATTACGTTATCAGTCTAATGAACTGTTCCAGTATATTGATTCAGTGACATAAAATCTGTGCAAGAATTTGTCATTTGGGGCGTGAGCTGCTGGCCATACTTATCCTGATTTGCATCATGGAATGCTTCTCAGTGAAGGATAGAGGTAGGAACAGTGCAGTAACAGCTTCCAGCAGGGGAAAACTGTCATACTGGCTCTTAGGACACAGTGATAGGCATTAGAGACATCATCGAAGGACAGAGAACACGTGCATAGCATGATGAGTCACAGGTGCCTTGAAGTTCTTGACGAGCTGTGTAAATGTATGCATCTCTTAGCAACTCTAAGTTAGCAGAATCTGGAAGCATGGAGGTTTCAGCTGCTAAAGTCATGCTGGCATGCCCACATATGCCTTTACTAGAATCATATAGGGTATTCTTTGGACATAACTGAGGATTGAGATCAACATGATTAGCTGGGTATTTTGACAAACATTAAACTGTTTTGTGAACGGTAGATTTGAAGAAAGTGCCCTCATGAACACTTACAATGTGGAGTTTATTATGATTAATGAAATGTTTGATAGACATGAATATGAATTTATGATATATAAAATGATTTATGCTATATTAAATGTTGAGAAGAAAGTGAATTAGGTCTGTGGTCATTTTAAATGATTCATAAATATCTCCTAAAACATTAAGGTTGCTTTAAAATTCTTGTTTTGTTTTGTTTCTTTGTTTGAGAAAGATGTATTAACACCACTTTGATTTTTAGTTCTCCTTATGATCAGACTCTTTGTCCTTAGTATCGCACTCAAGTACCTGAAGAATGGATGGAGAATATCATGACAAGGCTAAAAAAAAAAAGGCTTAATTATATAGTGCTTAATTTGGAAAGTGGATCTTTCTAGCCTGAGAGCAGAATAATTTGATTAATTCCACTGTCAGTATTATGCCCTTACATGTGTAATCTCCATGCAACTATAGGTGCAGTCTGTCAAATGGCAGGTACTGATAAAAATGTCAACTCCATTAGTCAAATAGTGTAAAAGTTCAAGACTAGTAATGAATCATTTCCATTATCATCCTTCCCATCCATCTCTTCAAGTTTAGCAGCAAATTATTCTGTCTTTGAAACAAAAAAACAAAACAAAACAAAACAAAACAAAACCACCCAAAAAGGAGTCACACAAATAATCTTCCAGGTGGCATCACCAAATCAAGGAATTCTAGACTGATTCCCTTTTCTCCCACTGATCTATGGAAGGAGAAACTCCACAAACCACTCACATGTATTAAAAGGAATCAGGCATTTAAATGTTGGCAGGGTGTCTCTTTATTGTTTTCACTGGCTAATTTTGTATAGAATCATAGAATATCCTGAGTTTGAAGGGACTCACAAAGATGATCAAGTCCAACTCCTGGTTTCACACAGCACCACCCAAAAATCAAACCCTATATCTGAGAGCACTGTCCAAATGATCCCTGAACTCTGGCAGCTTGGGGCCATGCCCACTGCCCTGGGGACCCCGTTCCATGCACAACTGTCCCTGTGTTCCCCTCATGAGAAGCAGCAGGCCAACACGAAGCCTCCCATCAGTCTCCTCTTCTCTGAGCTGAACAAACCAAGGGACCTCCGCTGCTCCTCACACATCTTGCCCTTCAGACACTTCACCATCTTTGTAGCCCTCCTTTGGTTTTTCTCTTACATTTTGGTACACAAACTTGCACCCTGTGCTGGAGGTGAGGCCACACAGTGCAGAGAAGACAATCCTTCCCCTCACCTGGTGTCAGTGCTGGACTTCACACATCCCAGAGTACAGTTGGCCTTTTGGACTGTCAGGGTACACTGCTGGTTCAGATTCAACTTGCCATGAACCAGAACTCTCCAGATCCCTTTCCATGGGGCTGCTTTCCAGCTTCTCATCCCCCATCTTGAATGCATAAGCAGAACTACCCCATTCCACATGAAGAATCTGGCACTTGCTCTTGTTAAACCTCAAGCAGTTAGTGACTACCCAGCCTCCAAGTTGTCAAGATCTCTTTGCAAAGACTCTATATCGCCAAGGGAGTCAACAACTTCTCTTTATTTAGAACTGTTAGCAAACTTACTTGGTAAACATTCAAGTCCTGCATCTATATAGTTTATTAAAGCATTGAAGAGAACTGGCCCCGGATTGGAGGCTTGAAGACCCTACTAGCAAATATCTGCCAGCCTGATATAACCCCATATGAATTACTGTTATATTTACCGTAATCCTTTGTATCTGTTCTGTTAGCCAGTTGCTTACCTGTCATATTCTGTACTTGTCTAGCTGTAAGCTGGATGTTTTCTCCAGAAGGATACTTTTAAAAAACAGTATTGAAAGCTTTGCTGAAGTCCAAAAAGTCACATCTACTGTTTTCCCTTGCTCAAATAGATGGGTAACCTTGTCATAAAAAGAAATAATTTCATTAAACAGAGCTTCTCCCTCCTGAACCTATGTTCACTATGACCAATGACTGTGTGATGTGGGGGAATGTACTGCTAAATCTGTTACATACATGCCCTTCTTGATGCTTTTCTTGTTAGTTCAGTGAATTGTCCTAATGTCTTGGTCATTGTTGCATGTCTAAAGCTGACTTTTCTATGCGGGTTGTTTTGTTTTCTTTTCTTTTTGGCTAACCATTTAAATTGTGTGATTCCTTGGGAATATTTATACACATTTTCTCACTCTCTTACTCTCTCATTTTAAAACACGGAAGTCAGATTGCAGACAGTCAGCTGAATTTGCCAAGACTGGTATGGGGTTTGTCTGTGCTTGTGGCTCATTTCACAGAATCACAGAATTCTAGGGGCTGGAAGGGACCTCCACAGATCGTTGAGGCCAGCTCTCTGGCAAAGCAGGCCCCCTAAAGCAGGCATTTTCTCATTACTTTGTGAGAAGTCCCATTCAGTTTCACTTTATAGCACTTAAGATGCTGTGTCTGTATAAGATACAAGGAGATCAAAATGTAAGATGTCTTAATTGTGTTTATTCCATCACTTCACAACATGGGGGCAATTATTCACTCATGCCTGGAAATCAGGTTCTGTTGATCAGATGGAAAAAAAAAAAAAAAAAAGAACACTGAAAATGGTATAGGAGGGTGTCTTCAGAAAAGGGGATATTTTTGCCATGAACATTTCCCCTGTTCATTTAACAACAGGAAGATGCACTTTGGTATTTCAGAAGCTATACTATTTCCTAGTTGCAGTGAATATTAGTTCTTTTCCAAAGGAAAGAGGTAATGCATAGGAAAGCAAATTTTTAGATTATAAGAAAAAGAATATTGGACTGTTGTCCCTGTAATAAAATTCAGGACATCAAGTGAATGAGTTACTGTTAAATGAAACGTGGAACAATATCGATTGAAGCTGTTAGGTCAAGATATCAGAAATACTCTTTCGACACTGCACTAGGAATCACTGTTGAAATTGTGAAATTTGCTGGTAATAGCAACTGAGCTCATGGTAAACATTCTCTTTAACTCATGCCATAGTGATGTTAATTGCTTGTGATATCACTCAGTGATTAAAGCCTTCTGAGAACACATATACACAAAGGGACAATATTCTTGGTGATTTGTCTCTATTACCAATGAAAATGCACTGAATTTGAAGCTGGCTTGGTATTTACTTTAAAATATCTAAAGAAATTCTAATCTGTGGCCTCTTCTATTGTCTGTGAAAGCTTCAGAGACCTAATCTCTGATGGCTGTAAACACAAGAGCTATTAGACTATTTCATCATTCAACAAATGCACCAAGAAAAGCAAATAAATAAATTAGTATTTAGCACCTTTAAAACTGTGAGAGTTTTTCTGAATCTACGTTTACATAAATACACCTTAAAATTCAGGCCATGATCAGGGCCTTCATCCTGCAGGCCTTGTTTAAGCATTCCATTGCATAATTATTTTTCTTGTAGAAAATCTTCTTGATTGGTCATGGCTTTTATGGTCATCATACTGTTGTTTGTGTATCACTAAATATGTTTCCAATACCTACTTCTGGCTGAAAGTAGAGATTTTAGAACTGTCACACAGTAGCATCCGAATGCCAGATTCAATTCACGACGCTTTTTAAATCTGTTTTTGAAAGTATTGTATGCAAAGTTGGTATGCCCAAAATGACCTGTACGTATGTATCTTTTAAAAACTGCTCATTTGTTTCATAAATAAACATTGTTCTGAAGCTTTACTTGTAGCCTTCAGATGTTTACTTTCCTCAGGGAAGAGCACTACCAATAAATGCAACTCTACTTCTTTATGTAATTTTTTAATCCCTTGGGGAAAAAGCATATTACAAAACAAAGGAAGCAGTAAGTTTATGTGCAGGAAAGACACTAAATTACCTCCTAATAGTCAGTGTATTCAAAGTTATTTTAAGTAGGAACATTACTTGTTCTTGCCAGTATTTCATGGAAGGTCCGAACTGACATATGTGAGGGATTAAATAAGCCTTAAACTCCAGGAGAAAGAAACTGCACATATTATTTCCTTGTTTATGTATAGCAAAAGATGGTTGGAAACAGAACTGCCTCTTTCACAGAAGTGCCAAGTACAGGTGGTGCCCAGAATTGTCTGACAGTATAATAAATAACAGTTTCACAAAATGGTGACTTCTAGGGATACTCCATATCATATCAGTCATGTCAGATTATTGTTTGCAGTCTTGTCATGCTTTATCATTGACTCGTTTGAATAACCCATAACTAGTAAGTGTTGCTATTTATTAGTATAGTCTGAAGAGAGCTTGCAAAGGAAAATAGATGTTGGAACTCTTCAAAATACTCAGTTTCCCCTTACAAACTGGAAATGCAAATGTTTACACAGATATATTTGTCTGGAGACAAATACAGTTTCCTAGCACCTGCCTTTGATACATCATCTGTGGTGCTTGATAATAGTGAAGTACAAGAAGTACCATGGGAAATACTGCAATCTAAATGAAGCAATAACGAGAGAAATCTATAGGGAAGCAGTACAGTAATTAAGAACCTGAAAATTCTGACATTCCCTTGAGCAATCTGTGAACTGGAATAACCACTCTTTTTTTCACATGTAGCTAAAGAGAGGCCATCAATGAAACCACAGAATGAAAATGTTATTACACCACCCATTCAGAGTCATTTCTCAGTACAGGACTCTGCAGGATCTATAAATGCAATGAAAGGGCATTGAAAGCTACCGAAGAATTTGTCTCAAGATGAATGCCTTACTGCATTTTCACTATATTTTCTTCAGTGTCCCCACCATTACCCCACACACTCATGTTGTGGTTGGTAACAAACGGCTCCATCCTGTTGTGACTCAAGCAGGCCATGAGTTTAAATAATAATTTATTTACACCTGCTTCTTCTTTTCATGATTGTCACTTCCAGAAATAGTTTTCTTATTTTAACACACACACGCTTTCATGTACAGAAGTGTTCTGAAGGCACAACCAGAGATCAAATACGAACATTAACCTTCACCAAGCATAATTTCATCACCACCAGATACCATGGCAGTGGAAAAACATCATCAACCACTCACCATAGTTTATATTTCTCTGGGTCTTATCTGGTTTGTCTGAGAGATGCAAGTAGTGCATTGGAAGGAAAAAGCTCATATACTGGTTATACAGAAACTCCTCCAATTGGCACTGGAAGAAGCAGATAGAAGTGTTAGTGGTTAACATGTTCTGAAGATTGATATGTCTTTTTGATAAACAATAAAATCCCCAAAAGTAATTAAAAGATACTGGGAATGAACATGACTGAATAGTAAACTAAAGGTATAGTCTATGAGATGTTTGTTAGGCACAGAATTCTTTATGAAGGATTATACTTCTGAGTGCGTTTCATTTAATGCTAACTCTAAGAAGTTAAGGTTAAAAAATATTCATGATTTTAGGTGGTGCAGTGCTTCACTGACTGCTAATTGGTGTAATAATAATTATTCCCAGTATCTTGATTAGTGAGAAAAAGTCAGACCCATTCTGGGACAGGGAGGTGATTGTCCCCCTCTACTCAGATCTTGTGAGGGCCCATCTGGAGTACTGTGTCCAGGCCTGGGGCCCCCAGTATAGAAAGGATGTGGAGCTCTTAGGGCGGGTCCAGAGGAGGGCCACTGAGATGATCAGAGGGCTGGAATACCTCTCCTGTGAGGAAAGGTTGAGGGAACTGGGCTTGTTTAGCTTGGAGAAGAGAAGGCTCTGGGGAGACCTCATTGTGGCCTTCCAATATTTGAAGGGAGCATATAAACAGGAGGGGGAATGTTTACAAGGTGTTTTCAAGGGTGGATAGTGATAAGACAAGGGGAATAGTTTAAAACTGGAACAGAGGAGGTTTAGGTTAGATATTAGGAGGATATTAGGAGGATATTAGGAGGATATTAGGATATTAGGAGATATTTTATATATATATAAAATTAATGATATATAGTATGCATACTTTACAAGACATGGTAGGTTTTCTGCATTATGAATAAATATGAAAATGAATGTACTTAACAACTTTTTTTTTTTTTTTTTTTTGAGGCAATGTCAACATTTTGATTTGACATCAACACAAATTGCTCAGCTTTGAAAATTTTACTACAGAGACATATGTAAGTTGCAGTTCATCCATACTGTCTCATACATCGTGATGAGACTCTCTAGATGGACTCCACCTCCCATTAAATCTCTCTAACCTTCCATTTGGCTGAATTAAGGTGAATTAGGTTTCACAGTGCATCACAAGCACTGAATTGCCATAATATAAAACAATACATATACCTATATGTAACCCCACAATTATAGTTTTCATAGTTTAATTCTATTATGAATATTTACATTATTGCCCAAAAGAAAAAGAATAAAAAAATAAAAAAATCTACATGAAATTGTGAAAGATAATGTTCTGTAAAAAATATTTTCCCTAAAATTATGAATGAAGATTTTTGACTGACTCCAACATTTGCATCATCATGGATCATGCTTTTTGAGAGAATTTATAGTGTGCTACTTCCGCTCTGGTAGGTAAATGATATTTTGAGTTAGTGTACATGGAACGTCTCTAAAATATAAGAGCTCAATTCCAATAAATTCAAATGATCACTTAGTGAATCTTGGACTCGTGTTTGGCTCATTATTCTTCTAAAGTAAAGAAAAAATAATGCCTTATGTTGTGATATGGAACTCTATCAAATTGTTTCTTGCTTAACTGGATATACTGAAGTCAGTTGTATCCACAGTGATTTGGCCTGATGCTTATTAAACAGCAATATTTTTATCAACAGATGGATTTTATACCACTGATACCCTGACAAGTCATCAGAATGAATCTAAGATTCCTAGCCATAACACAATCCTATTTTAACTTTGGTTATTTTTAAAAACCAAGTTTAAAAAACATGATAAGCATCAATGCTTAATGCAAATGCCTAGCAATGCATGTTACCTGGTAACCAAATGGATGGTATGCTAGAGAGGGAAGTGACAATAGCAAGTGAACGTATGCCAGATCAGCTTCTAGCAGATACAGTGATGGTCACCATGGATTTTGCCATACTGAAAGAAAAGATCAGCATGACCTAGTATAAATTAAAGGAAGAGGAAAACAGTTTTCCTTTCATATACTCTGATAAAGGCAGAGAATGATCATTTTCTCTGATATCAGAAATTGCTAGAATTGTCACTTTTGTATCTATGAAGGAAGAAAATTCCCACAATTAGGAAATATACAATATTTCTCCAGTGAAACAAGCTTGAAAAATCTAACTGTAGCACTGCAGCAAAAGCTGGTTACAGTACAAGATTCTGAGTGATTGGCATTGCTCTTTCTTCTTCTTCGGTTCATTGGGAGAAACAGAGAACCCTTTCTTGAAGAAATCAGGACTTCTTTTCTTTCTGCGGGTTCAAAGACTGATTTCCTTGCCCTAGCCTTTCCTCAAAAAATAATAGGCAAACTGACTAGCTGGAAATTCAGCATGCCAAAGACATGAGGAATTTCATTGGGTTTGGAAGCTCTGTCACACAGAACTTCACTGGGGTCAAGATCTGAAGTTAAAATAAAACCTTAAGGTCAGTGATCATAGTATCAAAAGTATATTTTTTTCCCAGCAAAAAAACAAAAAACAAACAAAAACAAACAAAACAAAACAAAACAAACAAAAAACCCCACAACAAATACTTCTGTAAGATTTTGTTTGTTTGTTTGTTTAAAATGTTTTTAAAAGGTTATCAGAATAACCTATGAAATAAGTAGAAATCAAAGTGATGAAGATAGAAACTAAAATATTAGAGCACTGTAGGAATACTTCTATTTAGGGAAATATTGGTATATATTTTTTAATTCCCAGTGATATACAGGACAACCACAGTTTATGCTGCCTTTGAAGTGTTTGGGTTTGCAAAGCAATCTTAAAATAACTCCCAAAAACGGGTGGTTTTTTTTGTGTTTTTTTTCTGAAGCTATTCTTGGCTGCTGCCTTATGTTGCTTCATTTGAGACTAATGCTAGGAGTATAAGTGTCAAAGGCCCAGGTGAAGGAAAGATGACGAGTGCCAGACAGTCTGCCATACCTTTACAAAGCTGACATGCAGTTCTGGACTTCTTTTTTAAGTCTGCACCAATTCAAAGTTTCTGAGCTTTCTTATAAGCTGCAGAGTCCAGTTCTTTCCAAGTTCTATGGTAGCTTTAGAAATTATCTTGCTTACTGGGGAATGTGCTGTAAATATTGCCAGCTTAGCAATATTATTATTTCATCTATGAAACTTCAGGCTTCATATGTAGGAGTGGACTCCAGCTGTTAGCAGAGAAGGCTCTCAGTTGGATCACTGGCACAATTAGTGATAATTAGAAAAAGGCCAAAGCCTGGAAGAAGGAACAGTACCCCATTCCCCAAGGAGATGCTGTTTCACAATGGATGCTTTTTGGTTGTCTCTGAAGACCATGGGAGCACAGTTTGTGCTTTGTTAAGATCTGTATCTATCTGTTATTCAGTTATTTTCCAGATAGGTCAGTCTGGGCCATTTATTAAATATATCCCAAATAACTAATCAAAAAGCTTTTAAGAATGTTTACATGCAAGGGCAAGGAATAAATTATTCAGTATCCAAAATCTAATCATACACAAATTTCTGGATATTACTTCACTATGTGTTTGCATCCTTCAGCAGCAAACAGCAGGCACTCGACAAAGAAACACAGGGTTGTGCCATCCAGCTCTGCCGTACGTATCCAGTTATGGTCCTAGCCTGGCAATGATTTTCATACTGCTAAACTGCTAATTTCCATATAGATTGTGTAGGGAGAAAGAGACTGCAGAGCTGCAATTTGCAGGAGCCATTGAATATTGTGCTACATCCATCAGCGTGCAGAAAAAATAAAGAAAGGCAAAAGCTTGAAACAGTCTCTGACATGAGGTTAAGCATGTGCCTTATCAATGAAGTAGGGGCTCGTGACCTCTATTTAGCACTCATGATCAAAGGTTTCACCTTCCCTGGTCTGTTGAGATATTTCACTATGGGTGATTGTTGGATAAAACTCACTTTTGCTAGGCCTTCCTTCCAGCCTACTGCATCGCTAGGAGGACTCCTGTCCAGATCACTCTGCCACTGCCATCTGAGGATCCTGTTTTGAGCATGAGTTAGATGCTCCACCATCCTGTAAAAAGGTTTTTCTTGTATTTAGGGTCGACTGGCAACTCAGGCACCAAAATGATCAGCTAAATGTCTTTCCTGGTATACGGTTGGTAATACTTAGATGCTTGTAATCAGTGTTTGTGCATCAAATCATACCAGCTTCTGCTTTGTTAGTGGCATTACCAGAAAGTTACAAGTGAAACACTGCTCTTAGATTTTGGAAATAGGTCTGACTCATGGATCTACCAACAGTAGGAGTTTGCCGTGGGAAAAGTATATAAAAAGCAATTAGAATTAGAATTACTCCAACACTTGGAAGATAAGCATCACTTTTATGCTACACAAGTTCAGCTAATATTGTGAAGGCAGTCTTACAAATGTTTGCAATAATAACAGAGAATATTTGCAAACCCATTTTTGTCTGCAGTCTTTAGGCAGAGATCTTGACCTGGTAACAGTACAGGGAAGATTTATGCTCATGCAGCACAGCAGTCTCTAAACATGTTCCCAGTGTTATTTAAAGAAACTATATTCCTGCTCCACTGTGATTTATTTAATCCCTACATAGATTCAGCTTGATCTTAGCACAAGGAGGTGTTTCTGTCATTGCAAATGAAATGAATGGAGTAGCTTAATATTTTTCTTAATGAGAACACCAAACACAGATCTCCCATTGGAGCCTTTGGCCATAGGGATTTGTTTCTAGCAACATGTCATCTCCACTTCTGTTCTCAGTTACATTGATAGCATTACTCAAGTGACAAAAATAGCAAGATTATTGCTCATGTATGTATGCATTGGAGTTATTTGCATGAGATTGACAGGGAATGCCTGCCTGTCCCTAAAAACAAGCCAAAAAAGGAAAATATCTTACGATGCTGCAAAATGGCACGTGAATTACCTCACTTTCTCATCTCAGTTTGTCTCTCACTACGACTCATGTTAAAGACGCAGAAGAATACTCTGAAGCTTGAAATGGATCAACCGCTCACAGTCAAAGGACTCTGTTAAGCTTGTTAATCCTTGGAAAATAACTAAATCCGGAGGACAGTCTCCATTCAAAACAAGCTCAGCATTAAGATTTGTACATGGAAACATGCAGTCACACACAGATGCACACGCTTACCTATATATCCATATTTAAATGTTTGTTAGCATAAACATAAATACATGTATCTATATGTATTTTCAGTGTATGTACGTAGCTTATATGCATACATATTACATATATAAACAAAAATGTATTCCCAGGGAATGATGTAGCTTTGAAGAAATAGCACTTGTCTGCAATCATTGCAACCAGGCATTGTGGAGCTGCCATCAGGAGAGCTAGAATAACCATACAGGAGGTAAGATTATTGTGTCAATTTTAATGATCCAAAGTAACGGCAGAACAAGGGACAAAAAAAATGGTTTTAATAAAAAAATAATAAAAATGAAAAAGCAAACACAAGCAGAAGAAAACAAGATATAATATGTGATTTTGAAAAACACCTGCCAGTTAAATAAGTCTGGGCGTCCCCTTATTATCATGTCTGTACAGTCTTGTCTTCTGAAAGGTTGAGTATCTTCTGTGAGAAGTTTGAACAATATAATTTTTAATGTCTAACTATAAAGGGAAAAGAATCTGACAAACTTCAAGCATTAGCAGAGTTGGGTGCATGCCTACATGCATGTGTAAGGACTTGTGCATGTGCATATATATATATATGAGGAAGAAAAATAGGAGTCAAAAAATCTTAAGGAACAGGCCAGAAAAGATGCTTTAGTGATAGTCTTCTGAATCAAAAACTAACTGAGTCACTTTATTATGGGCTGAAGAGAGAGCTAAAGGCTTCCTGGTTTCTCTCTGAGCTGTATTTCGCCTGAGGTCATCAGAAATCCTTGCCAGTAGCGAGCATTAAGGAGTGGCTTGCTAGTTGTTGATGGTATTGAGCTTGTAGCAATAGAGGAGACAGCAGAAGGTATTAGCAAAGAAAGTATTTACCAGCTTCTCAGGCAGTTTCTGATATGTTTCACTGATGAGTCCCCCAGCTCTTGCCATTTTAGCTGTGATCCTGGTGTACAGTAGAAAATATGAATATTTTTCTGCCAAAAGAGAAACATCCTTCTTTCTACTGCCTTTTGTATAAATGAAACATATAGAAGAAATGATTGTCCTAGATCAGTACTTCTCTCTTCTACTAATCATGGCTTCTGAGAGGCTGTCAAGAGCACTGAAAAATAAATGTAAGAGTTTCTTTGAGTTGGCTCTGTAATTGTAGCTTTTCAGGCAAAGTGATTTTAAAGGTATGGCTCCCTAAGATGCAAGACAATAGAATGATAACACAAACAATCAGGTTACAGGAATTTATTAGTTGAGTACTTCTTTTCTTGTCCTCTGGTACATGAGACATCAGTTTACTTTATCCTCCCTAAAGCCCTCATTTCTAAATAACAACTCAATCAGTACTGAAGCCAATAGATAGCTACACATACAACAAGAATAGCCTGTTATAAAAGCAAGCACTAAGAAAAAATAGTTTTTTAGCTGGATAAAACCATTAGGTCTTATAGCTCAGTTTCAGTACTGTTTATCACATGATCTGATTGTCTGGGGATAGATTCCAACTGTGAAATGTCCATGTACAGATTACAGCATCCCCTACTGCCTCTGTATCTGCTTATTCCTTACCCTTAATGATATATTTGCTCCTCTTAATAGCTTGGATACTAAGATGACTTGGAGTGCAGATTTTCATGTAGAAAAAAAGACTCAGTGTCCCTGATGCCAACTATCAAAACAGTCAAGGTAAAAACATGCAAATAGGGTACTGACAAGGCCAGTCACTAACCGCTACAAGCATTTTTCCAAATTAAATCTGATTTACTCCTCACCTACACTGTTAATTTAGCCAGAAATGCTTTGATAATGAGGCAAGACATGAGCTGCATGACTTAAAACAGATGAATGGTAGCAGTGTGTTGTTACTCTTCTTCTGACACTGAACAGGGTGACCCTCTTCAATAGCCAAGGAATAGCACAGTGCAGCTTAAGTATTTTCCTGCCCTGTTGTTAGCAATACAGAGTTTTGAACCTTCACCTGGGACTATGTAAAGTAGTTATGCTCATTTTTGTTTATGCACATATTTAATTCTACTGTTCCTAACTCACCTTCAGTTTGTGGCAAAGTTCCCATTGGGTCATGAAGCTGTCCAGTGATGCCAGACTGTTGGGGAAACTCAGTGTTCCTTGGGCTGTGTCAGGGCAGCTCAGTTTATCATTCTGACAAAACTACTGCGTATGCTCACACTCTGACTACCCACTTTCTTTGTAAGTCAGTGCTTGTTTACACCTTTGTAACTTCTTGTATAAGGGTCACAAATGATGCATGGATATAATCCATACATGTAGAGGTATCTGTGTACAATTATAGAAATAAATGTTTAGCAATGTTTGTCTTGTTGTTGTTGTTGTTTGTTTGTTTGTTTTTTAAGGAAACAAAGGATCTTCTAATATCTTTTAAATGGTGTTTTAAACATTTCAACATATACTGTTTGTTAGAGAATTGTTTTAGGTGTATGTAGATTGTTTTCATATAATTGTAGAATGTTTAGGTTGGAAGGGACCTTTAACACCATCTAGATCTGAACCCCTGCTATAGGCAGGGACACCTCCCATTAGACCAAGTTGCTCAAAGCCACATTCAGCCTGGCCTTGAATGATTCCAGGCAGGGGGCATCCACAATCTCAACCCGTTCCAGTGTCTCACCACTCTCACAGTAAAGAATTTCTTTCTAATATCTAGTCCAATTTTGCTGGCTCAAGTGTATTTATATCTCTGGGCAGTCACATTTGGAAACAGTGATCAGAGGAAACTATGGGAGAGTTAGTTGTGTCCTGTTTGTCATTCATGACACATTAAATACCTCCTCTGGTCATTACAATTTTTACAGAACAGATCCACCATCACCTACTGCGGCAATTACCTTTAATTTTTACCTTGCTATAAATACTGCTGGGATTGCAGAGATTAAAATTCATATAATTAGATCTGCTAAACAATTAGGTGTAGTCTAAAGAGGGTTTAAAGTGATAAATACTTTTTACTAATTTGTTATTAAGGAGCTTTTTAAATGCTTTATTTGAAAACAGTACAGTGTTGGTTTTTTTTTGTTTGTTTGTTTGTTTTTTTTTCCTGACTAAACTGATAGATGGATGCTGACAGAAGTATTCACACAATTTCATGAAGTTTTAGCTCTACCATTTGGGAAGCAGAATTGTTATACATTCGTTATTGTTTCAGTATGAATATCTGATTTCTTAATGAGCTAATCAGCTTATTTCCATGTGAACTGGCAGAAATAATTTTTAACAATTGCTATTCCTGACACAGTCATTCATTATTTTTCTTTTATTCTCAGAAAAGTTATACTGGAAATGTCAGAATTCCTAGAAACATTTCCAGCCACTGAAATTCCTCCACAATTCTCACTGTTGGTGATAATTTTTATGACAATGTCATCTGTTGGTCTGAGCTATATGTGGTTCATTTGACATTCTAGAGATATAAAAAGGATCATTTTATTTTTAATGTAAATTCAACTTTGTATTTGTATGTACAAAGATACAAATTATGAAGAATTGTTGAAGGCAGGTTAAACTCAAGTGCCACACTGTTAACTCACCATTTCTGGCAACTATGATTATTATTGTTGCTGCTCAGTGTAAAGTGGTTCAAAAGCTGTTTCTTTATGATAGCCAGACTGGAAAAATATGACCTGAAAGTTTGTTATCATTAGAATCCAGATTAAATTCTTGTCCAAAAGCAATTGTCATTTGCTGTCATATGTTCAAATTCAATACTATACAATTCAACACTGCATGATAGATGCGATAAATGCTATAAATTTGGTGCTACAAAATGATAGGAGCAGTCTCATGACTGCTCACTGAGCAGTGCTTTTGCATCGGAAACCTGAAATGTTAGAACTAATCATTTGATCCTAAGCCTATTCCAGTTTTGCTCTACAGACACTTTTTTTTTTTTTTTTTTTTTTTTTTATTTATTCTGTTAGCATTCATAATGTAGTGCTAAATCAGTATCATCACATTTCCACTAAAGTACCATCACAAACATTGCTTCCAACAATTTGTTTTTTACTATTCAAAGCACAAAGTCTGCAAAGATGAGCCACGTGGTGAGCAGCACTAGTTCAGCACTGAGGATGGCTACAGAGGTGCGAGAGCAATAGAGCATGTCCATGGTTCTTGCTGCAGCCAGAAAGCAGAGAGATTTTCATGCAGTTGTCAGGGAATCCAAGGCCACTGAAGGGATTTAGGGACAGCTGATATTCAGGATGCATTTCATTGTTTTTATCTTCATGGTTAGATGTGGGAGAATTCAAACAAGCCAGTTTGGTTTTGGGGTTGGGGATAGTTTTTGGTGAGAATCTCATAACTAGCTTATAGTTTTACTTCCTTTAAACAGGTTCTGCTTGGTTCCATCTGACCAGATTCCTGAAATGCTGCCGAAGAAACAGTATTTTCAAACAGCAACAGACACAGATATTCTACGTCTCTGGGTTATGATTTGCAGCCCTCTGAAATTCAAGAGACTGGGATTAGAATCAGTGTCTGATCCTCTTGGTTTCCATTTTGGTTACCTTTTCACTTGTAGAGAATAAACCAGCCTTTTTTCATGTCCAGAAACTGACTATTTTACATGAATATCTATTTAAACATTATATTATAAAGGCAAGTCTAGACAATATTGAACAGAAACAGACCATAAAGGAACATGCCATAAAGGAAAATGGGAGCTGCCTCCTGCAGCTAAAACTAAGTATTAAAGATGACTTATGAAAAAAATCTGCATTAAAAAGAAATTGTGTAATGGACTGCACTATTAGTACTGAAATTAAATGTGAATAAATAAGACAAGGAACTGATTGAACAAATAAACCATTTTAAAAGGTCATTTTAATAGTTCAGAATATCTCTGTGAGATAATTTCAGAAGGAGAAAATATTTTGTTTTCAAGCTGTTTTGAAATAAAAACTATTTGTAGCTATATGAAATATAACTTCATGTGAAGTACAATGCTGGAATGTAAGGTAGGGTGCTAACAGGTTTGATCTCACCAAAAGCGCAGAATCAATTGCTGGCAAAGTGAGTGCAGGCCTTTTAGCTTTCTAAGTCAGATCAGTGAAATTCCATACTATTTTCCAGAGGAGATCAAAGACTTGGATTCTGGAATTCCAGACGATTTTGGTACTCTCCAGTCTCTAACTGCAAGTACGTATTTTACTGTTTGATATTTCTTATTGCTCTATAAATAAAGAAAATAGTTTCTTACATGCAATCAAGACCTCCTCCACAAATGGCTGAATTTCTCTGCCATATATCTAACACATAAGGCACAGCTGAGCACATTTATATGATTCAACATGTGGTATACTGTCAAACCTTTCTGAATAAATATACATGTGTGTGCATGTGTTTGTGTTTGCAAATGAATAGTAAGGCAAGAAATTTTTTAGCTGTTCACATAGTTGTGTGGGCAGCCTAAGTTGCAGGTTGGAGAGGAAGAGTAGGGCAGAAAATAGCATGTCACCAGTTTTTGGGAAGGTGTGAAAATCTAGAATTCAGATCTCCAATTATAGAATACAATGAAACTTTATATCTTCATAAAGATTATTCATTCATGGATCTACCCTTGATTTCTGTTTGCCAAGAAACTGCTGGTTGGATTCCTTTCAGTAAAGGTAATCGGATTCATATCATATTTTTCTGAGACATGAAAGAAGTCTCTTGACCTACACAGAGATTCATCCTCCTTACAAAACCAAACCACTGCTTCCAGTTGCAAATCTGAGTTGTATTGGGCAGTGCCTTGTTGGTCATCTGGTAAAACCCAAGAAAGGGCTGCAGTGCCCTTGCAATGCTTTGTGTGTTCACATTATTCTCTCGCCAGAATGTAGGGGATTACCTGTTCAGACATACAGTATTCTGTAAGAGTACAACTTTTGGACTGTTTGACACCAGCAGATCTGCATCAGTATGAAAATGTACCTAACTTCATTTACAGGTTACTATCTCAAGAAAAGTCAGTTCTCACTTTGGCTTTGATGTGGCCATGAGGGCATTTGATGTCCCCACATTATCTAAAAACTCTTAAGACTATTTTTTTTTTTTTTAAGAAAAAGTTTTTTAAGAAAAAGTTCTTCCACATGTTCTTCCTCATGTTCCAGGATGCCTTCATATGACCCTCTATGAAGGTTACCTCACATATAGACCACACAGAGCAGTCTTTTCTTCTTTTGGGGGTTGACTCCCTAGCATGATGGTTAGAATCCCGTTTGTTTCTGTTGCCTAATTAACTCTGTATATGGTTTGATTGCCAAAAGCTTCTACCACTCTGAAAGAGCATATTTCTGATTGTTTTATTGACTTTTTTCTAACTTTCATCCTAGAGGACTGAATAACTGAGTCCAGTTCAGTCTGAAATTTGAAATGTTCACAACAGTTTGGGCAAGGAACTAGAGGAATATTCTGATGTGGTATAAATTGTTACGCAGATCTAAAAAGACCTCTTATGGATCTTTTAAATGGAGCCTGAAGCTTCTGAACATGTGGAGATTCTCCCATAATTGATCACAACTGGGTGCGCAACAATGAATCGTAACATTACATTGGAAAATTCTTAAAACAGTCCAGATGGCCATAAATCAGTAGCCTGGTGTTGACTGCTGGCACTGAAAGTGAATATTTGACTTTAGGACAAGACTTTAACCTTTTAAATCCATGTACTAAAGCGGAGTACAATCACCCAGATTATTGGGATGTTAGTAGGCTCAGAAACTCATTAATGTTTACAAAGTTCCTTTCAGATTTTTATAAGAAGATACTATAGAATTTTAATGTGTCATATTAATAACAATGTCTTGAAAAATTTCAAATTCTTGAATACCTAAAATAGCTGATGAAGATCAATGAACTGATTAAACAATGGGAAGCTTCATCTAACACTGTGGTGAACATCACAAGTAATGGACGGGGAAATGCACAAAAGCACATGACGTTTTTACTGAATGCTAGAAAAACATACATTCATCAAGTTTACTCTGCCTGAACATGTCAGTGTTCTTTGCAATTTATTCTAGCTTTTCAGTAGTCCTCCAACAGAGGGGCAAACTGCTGTAAGAGACAGCAAACATCACTGAGTTATTTGGGGTCTGCACAGAAGACTGATCATCTATCTAGACAAATGAGAGGGAAAGACAGAAGCTTCAGAAAGCACAAAGCTAAGGAACTGCATGTTCTAAATTTTTAAGCACTAGGGATCCTGGCCTGCATTCTGGGTAGGTTGAAGGAAAATTTAAACTGTCACTGGGCATTGACTTTAAGGGATTTATAGATCACACTTTCGTTTTTCATTTTAGACTGACTGACAGAGTTATTTGAAGAGTAGATACTTCTTAAACCTCAATGCTCGTTGTAGGAATAAATAAATAAATAAACAAACACATATATTCCTACAGTGTTATCACAGTGATTGCTGCTGATTTTGAATTTGCACCTGAGACTAGGTAAAGATAAAAACCAGAATCAGATAAGAACGAAATGACTACTACCTACATGAGTGTGCAGAGACACTGGGTCTTGTGAATGGACAGAACATCTGGCAGAGACAAGTACAGATATCAGTCCTAGGAGTTATACAGATGAATTTGTGTTCTTGGTGACAGTGGAGCAAAAACAGGGGGAGTGGAAGATGAAGGAGAGAACTCTAGTCTGCAGTAATAAACAGCTATTCAATAGCCTCTGAGATACAAATTCCCTTAATTGCTGTATAATATGAAGAGAGAATGCATTGCATATTGCTCCCCTTATATTATAAGTGAAAACTGTACATCTTATAACTGATGTGATAGTCTTATCAGGAAGAAAAGTAGTAAGAAAAGTAGTAGGTTTTATCAGATCATCCTTTCTAATACTTTTTAAAGATGTTTGTATCATGCCAAATTTTATTACATCTTAGCTCTTTTTGATATCAAGCAAAGATTATATTTGAATTGAAATATCTGGGTGAAAACCAAGGAATCAAGTAAACAAACATTGGCAATAAATTTGACATATCTGGAAATATATATATATATATATATATATGATTTTCCTCTTCTAGAATTTTCAGAGCTTTTCTTAATATGAATTCCACCTCCATGAAGTGTGAAAACCTTTCTCCTTGTGTGGAGAATATGTGGTTCTACTACATATTGAAGATTTCCTATCTTCTTAATAAGGCTTGAATGTTTTACTACCATAAAATCATGCTGTCAATACGTTATCATGATATCTGCAGAAGGGAACACTACCTTTCTTGCATAGCTTTAATAATTTACTATTATTTTGCAGTCACTCAGATTGTTCCAATTTCCATTGGTGTAAAACAAAGAGAATTTGACCTAATGGGCCATATTTATCCCTACTATAATTCCACTTATCTTAGTGGCTTAGCTTGAGGGTAGATGTAACCTTAAATATAGTAATATTTGGTTTTTATGTAGAGATGAATTTTGATAAGATATTCCCACTAAGCATGTTTCTTTTCATTACAGAAAAGACAGTAGCTGAAATTTCCCTGATAATATCAGAAATAGGAATAATTTTACTCGTTCCTGTTTCAGTGCTTTAAAACAGATTTACAATTCTCAGAAGAAGGCTTTTTCATAATCTGATTTATAGTGATCCTAGGCACTTGGCTGAATGCGAAAGGGAGGGGGAGAGTAGGAAACAGAGTCTAAAGGGCAAAATCAACAAGGATTCATTTCTATTTATAAACAAGAACACCACAATATGATGCCTTCATTGGCAGTTGTTTCCATCCTGGAATGACATTATGATCGGTTGCAAGGTTTGAAATGAATTCTAAAACATTCAAAGAAAATTAGCCTTTACCGCTTCATTCAACTAAATCTATTCCTACAGCATTTTGTTTCTATGGAGCAATCCATACAGTAGATTATTTCTGTGGGATCAGACTGTTAATGATATTACCTATGATTTTTACAAGGATGTGCCAAGATAAAATTCTGCCATGTGTTACAAAATGAATACGTATACTAATAAAACACACTTGTTTGGCATTCCTCACCTTCCATACACTGTACAAACAAAAAATGACTGAATTCTCACAATGCTTTTGTGAAGAAGAGAAATAAGAATTGTGCTATATCAGTTTAAGTCTGTATCTGCATCCATGTGTATTTTTAATTGGCGGGTATTCAAACAGCTCCCCTCTGCCTCCTGTTATCTCTATTGCTATCCCAACAACAATTCAAAAGCATGGGAGACTGTTTAATATTCAGAAATTTAAAAGCCTTTGGAATCTTTATATATGACTATCAAAAAACCTCTATTGCAATCTTCCAAAACACAGACAGAAAATATCAAACCATCATCTTCTTTGAAAAGACATGACAGTGGATATAACACAGATTGTCTAAACTGAAAATATAATTAGTGCATTCATAATTTTACACACTGATAATTTGGTTGATATTGCTACAAACAATATTCTGTTTTTAACCATTTGCAAGCTGCCAGTAGAATAGGGAGAATTTTGGAGCCAGATTTTTCCTTGCAAGTGACTTTGTCTTGGTATGGTCTGATTTCTCCCTCCTGAAAGGGCAGAAAGTAGTAAAAGACAATAAAAGTAAATCTTAAAATAGGTCAGGATGGTATTTTCAAATTCTGTGTTGCATATATTTGCTTAGTATCTTTGTGAGATGCAACAGAACAATTCAAGGTATCATATCTTCCCCTCTTTCTTTATAGCAAAGGCGCAAAGGCAACTAAGGGCGCAGTGGTAGAATTGCTGCTTGCAATGCCAGAGGCCTGGGGTTCAAATCCCCCCTGTGGCGTAAGTAGCAGAAATGCTGCTCTGCTACACAGAGGGGCTCGAATCCCAGCAGTTGGACTCGATGATCTCTAAGGTCCCTTCCAGCTCGCACGATACTGTGATACTGTGATACTGTGAAATACTGAGCCTGCCATAACAATATCGAAGGGATTATATGTGTGGGAATCTTTTATGAATCCAGGTGGATTTGGGCACTTGCTCAACTGGATTAAGAAAGGAAGTCACTGTTAGATTTGGAAACACACGTTTACAAAAACTTCTATTTTTTTTTCCAAGATTTGCAAAGTATGAGCACCTTTGTCCCTGTACAAAGTGGTTGTGGATACACCCTATCATAAAGGCATTAGCAGGAGATTAAAAAAAAAAACAAAACACAACACAGTACATTAAATGTTTCTGTGAATTGTGAAAACAAGTACCAGACAGTGGACTAAAGTGGATGCCTGAGGAAATGAGGACAGTATATGTTTTCTCCCAGAACCTGGCTTTCCTTAACTCAGTCTTCCTAAAAGAAAATGTGGTTTTTGTACGTTTGCAGCCCTCATTGGAATCCTCCACTATGCACTACCCCATAAACTTGTGTAAAATCTAAATATTTTCAGTTCTCAGGAACCAGGAGATCTACAGCTTACTTTCGTTCCCTTGTGTAAAGAATGCTCGCACTCTCTCTTTGCTGGGGCCTGTCTGATCTTAGCACTACTTATTGTCCACCAGCTGGAGTAGACAGTGAACAGCTGATTCTTCTTTCCCCATCTGACAGACCATTTTACAGACCTTTGTCATACACTTCTCCAAACCAAAGAGACCTTGTCTCTTTAGTCATTCATCACCCAGTAAACATTCTATTCCCATGACCACCCTTCCCTCTTTCTCTCAGAGAAACAACTACAACAACCATATGACAACCTGCCCTCTGTGCCTCACCTGTTCTATGCACCAAACCTCACTGATACAAATTATGACACTGAAAAGTCACACTGGGCTCTCGTCAGTGTGACTCCTCCAGTGTTGTCCAGCTTCAGGGACAGCCATCATGAGCAAATTTGGGTAATACACATGACAGATGTTTGACTGAAAGTGGCAAGCACATAGATTGCTATGGTCTTCATCTGTGGGAAAAAAAAAGGACTAAGTTTCCTAGCAAAGATGAGATGGAGAAATGAATTTTTGCTAATATTTAATGGAAAAAATAAAAGGAAAACAAAAGAACACTAAATCAGTTTCTGGTATTTCACCTCCAGTTTACACAGATTTAAATGGATATGGACAAGAAAAGGTTGTGAGAATGATGGAAATCCAGAGGAGGAATTCTGATTTTGACCTATTTCTGCATAAAAAGAAGGCTGCTTTTAGCTCTCATGATAGATGCCTTGCCTGGAATTTTACCTGAGATTATGGAGTTTGAGGAAGAAGAAAAGACTGAGCGTGGTGAAACATATTACATCGCCATATGAATACGGTGTTGTAATTGTGATAGCTGTTTGAATTCTCTAGCAACAAAAGTTAGTAAGTCTGTACAGCATTAAAGCTTTCTGGATGCAAAACTAGTGGAGATTTGTCCCCACGGAAGAAGCCAGACAAGCACAAGCAGCCACCTACCCCACTGCCTTACACATCTAAAATATTCTTTTTGCAAACAATGAAACAGCACTCCCAGAAACAAGTTGCTGAAGTGGTTCGTACTGTATGAAAATCATCGATAAACCACTTAGATGATCATGGTCATTCCAACATTTAGAGTAATTTGTGGTAACTCTAGCTGAGAAAAGAAATTTCATCTGGCTGAAATTTATTGAAAATAATATACTTTCAGTATTTCATATGGATAGAACAGAAGATTAGCTTGAATTGCCTGAAATACTCTGGAGGAAGTAAGTGTGGGTATAAAACTGTTCAGCTGCTTTCCCTGTCTTTATTGGAGATGCAACCTGAAAATGATTACCATGTCCAAGGATGTTCTCTGAAAGAAGAAACACATTTTCTTTGTGTTGAGATTTGAAATTTCTGTTTCCCCTTAGAATAGAAACATATGCAAAACATTCTGACCTCTTCGTGCTTAGCATGGCAAACACATTAAGCATTTGTATTCTTTAAAGGATGCAGCATAATTTTCTAGTTACAGCATAAAATACAGCAACTTAGTTGGGCTGCAGGTCTTACAGGGAAGAATGCAGGAAAGAAATCCACCTAGTTTTGGGGAATAATTAATGCTTAATTCTGAGACTGAGATGGTGGGCAAAGAAAGGGCATCTGCACCAGGGTTAAAAAAAGTCAAGGATTAGTTTCCAAATCAAAGAGAAAAGCCACTTCTCAATGCAAATGTCCATAGTTTCCCACAGGCTATGGGACTTCATTCTTTTTCTTCATGAAGGGACTATTCTGCCTTCCTGAAGTTTCCTCCTTCTTTGTCCTGTGAGCTCTACGCCTTCTCTTGTATATCTGTATGCAAAAGATAACTAGAATGTGGCAAGAAAGAATTAAAGAACAGACTGAAAGGAAAAGAAGCAGTGTAGGAATGGCACGAGCACAACTAGCTTAAACAGTTAAGTATAGTAAAGCAGGAAAAGCTGCAGCTATGACAGCAAGAAGTAAGGAAGAGGAGAGCCATGTGGAAGTAATCAATAGCTATAAAGTGAGAGCTGAAGAAGTCGTGGAGAGAGAGAAGTGTGAGGATACTTCCTATTAGAAGCTATAGCTATAGATACATTAGAGACAGCAGCCATCCATCAACGACTCACTAATAAGGAAGAGAAACAAGATTTTTTACGTGCAACCCGTTCCAAACAAAAGGCACTTTGGGTTTCTCATTACAAAATGTGATTGATGTAGTAGTAGAAACAATTTGCACGTGGTCAGGAAGTGTCTAAGAACTAGAACTTTATCTCCTATTCCCAAAAAAGACTGGAATCTCTGGTAGGAGCCACATCTGAGGCACCGCCAGTAACTGATCTGGGGATGGGACATCATTTCTACATTGGTTTTAAATAAACCCCTCAAATGCTGAGGTAGTAAACTCCTGTCTCAGATGGGCATCTCTTCAGAGTAGGAAAGAGTTCAGCTTAAACTGTCGAGTAAATCAAACCAGGTTTATTAACCTGTATTGAATATTATATGTGAACAGAATCAGGTGAGAAGAAAAGAACTGCACAAACCAAAGTGGGTACCTACTGTTCTACTGGCAGCTGTATAGCTTGGGAACATAGGTAAATTATAATGTCTTGGATATCAGGCAAGGCTACTGGATCTATTTCATGCAACACTGATGAATTCAGAAGGAAATGAGAAATATTACTGCAGTGAAAATAGCACTGTAATCCAACCTGTACAGAGCTTCCCCTTGCTCAGAGCTGATTGTGTTTCTCATTTATGTGGGGAATTTCAGAGGCAGGTGCCCCACTCCTGTTGAAAGTAACTCCTTTAGAGCCCTTTGACAATGTAAACCCTAACAACTAATGCAGTTTTATTTAACAAAACCCATTTTACAACATGTTTTTTTCTCTGCTGGGTTCTGGTTGCACAGTCCTGGCCTGATTGTATTACAGTATCTGCTTTCAACCCTGTTTTCACAGTTGATGGAAAGAAAAGCACTAATATTACACAAATGGAAACTGCAGGTAGAGTTCTTCCACTGCCAGTTTTAAATTGGTCTGTATTTGGACTGAGCGGGTATAATAAATACCTTACAAGAAAGATTGTATTTTTTTCACAAGGCTTGATTTGGAGTTAGGGGACATCAGATAAAGGGCTCTCATCAATCATTTCTCTTTTGTGATATTAAAAATGAATGTACTGTGTTTCACAGCCTGAACAATTTAATAACTTCAATAAGGTCAGCGAGGTAACTAAAATTAAGAGTTGTGAAAAATGCCCCAAACCTGAAAAGTTGACAAGAAAGCAATAGAGAGATGCTTTGTATCAATATTGTCTTGTCTGTTTGACTGACAGTTCAGTGCTCTGGCAACCTAAACAGAGAACATTAAACAGGACAGCAGAATTAAACCCAATTAAATCAGCGCTTGTTGCTCTCTAGACGATCACATCATCAGCAATCACAAACAGAAGACATGGACAGTGTAAGAGAAAATACAAATGTAAGTAAAACTGAAAGCAAAAAATAATTATGGTCACTAAAAAGGGTCTGAAACTTGCAGGGCCTCTCAGCCCTTCCTTGGTGAACCAATGAAATCTGCAATGTCCAACTGTGTGATGCTGTGAGTTTATCTCAAGGTACGGCCCAGCCTTCTCAGCTCTTCTTTGAATGACATGATCTGTGACTCCACGGGCACACAGCCTGACCTGCCCTAGGAACTGCTCTGCGTGTTGCCAGATCTCTTCCCAAGAAAGATCAAATCTCATCTAAATAATGTACTCAGAGATCATTTTTCTAGAAGAAATCTGTTCTGATCAAACTAGATTATTGTGTTGTGATTATTAGATCTTGGAGGAATTCCTTTTTTCTCAAAACTTTTACTCCTCATACTTCATGTTTGCCAAAGGTCACCTTACAGAAATATTTCCGTACACAGTTATAAATGACCTAACTCACTTTTTCTAGATCCTTAATGAAGTTTAATGAGAATATCTCTTTGCTACACCTGACCACACAAAGCTATCCGGATCTATGTTCAGTTTATATTGGCTTGCAGAATTCACACAGAAAGAAGGAGGTTCCTGCCTTTTTGTCAGCTCTCCTAAATCACACTACCACTATTAAATTGCAAAAGGTTAATGAAGTCCAGACTTGTCTGTCAGACTCAAAAGTGGGAAAAATGTCAATTGCTGTTACTTTAAAATGTCATTAGCACATCTCTTTAATTATATATGAGGGACATGGCTATCAGAGAGCCTCCTGACTGCCATTAGTGAGCAAAGGAGAATTTTGAAGAGAGGCTCAAAGTCTCTGGCTAACCCCTGTGCATGCACAAAAACACACATATATGCATTGTGATCTTTATCAGTGAGAAGAACAAGCCATATAATGTGAAGAAAAGGGACAGAGATCTAAGGAGGACTGATTCTCAGGAGAAAATGTGAGGAGTGGAGATTTGTTATCCTCTACTGCAGCTTCTGAACTTCATTGGACTAAAACGGTCTGACAGAAGCCAGAACCTTACCCTGTACCAGATGAATACATATAACTTTCTGGTTTCCTTGAGAGCTGCCTAGTTCGACTCTTTCCATCTCCAGCTGCTTTGGAACTTAGCACTGAAAAGAGACACAGGAGAATAATACAAAGCTACACCAGGAAAAGCAGAGATTTATAAACATGTTTTATGGTCAGTCATTTATGATAAATGTCAGGTATGCCTGGAAAAGGGCTGTTCAAGGCTTGTGGCTGGAAACTGCAGTCCCTCACAATTTTAAATCTGCTCTCAGAACAGAACAAAGTGATGATGGATTGAGTTGGACTGAAGCAGAAAAATACCTACCTGTTTGATCTTGCTAATGTTCCTTCAGATTTATCCACCTCGATACACATGGGCAGTCAGTACTGTCTCCATGCAAGACTGCTCACTGCGCAAAGCAGCATTAGTCTCGAAGCTATTGATGAGTGTTGCTGTGAAGGCTTGAATGTCTTCTTACATTTGCCCAGAGCATGGTGGTTACATTTCTGACTGAAATGACATTTTGCCAAGTTGTCAAATGCCAGATTTGAATCCCAGCTCTGACCTCTTTGCTAGCCCCCATGATATCTCCTAGTATAAATCTGTTTTTAGCTGTTTTTACTGGTACCAAACTTGAAATAATAAATAAGGCTAAAAAAAAAATTCTTAGTCCAGATGATTCTAAACAAGATAATATTGGTGGTCTAACTGGATTTTGATGGCTATAGGATCTGTATAGAACCAGGGCTACTACCTGGGGCTGCAGCTGCTGTCAGCTCTGTGATGATGCTGTTGAGAGAGGGGAGCTCTGCCACCACAGCCCCCTTTCACGTGATAAAAACACATCTTCTGTAATAGGCAAGAGGCCTTAATCTTCTGCAAAGATGGTCAGTCTATAGTTCTTGCTAAATCCATCATCAGCATCCATCATCAGGGCATCATCTGTCGCTAGGCTGTACAGAGATAGAGATAGCAAACATTAAAGTGTTGCATGCTCACTGTGGTCGTGAAACTTGGCTAAACACCCTGGGAAGGGAGAATAACATTCCTGTTGAGGTACAACTTTCACTTATGCAACTAGAATCACCTACAGTCATTTTTATTTTATTTTTTTGTCAGACTCGGTATTGAAACAGCTCAAAATGTTAACTGCCAAAGGTTTTTATTTCCTTTTGAGTCACTGATGAGCAACTACAGAAATCTACTATATCTCTGTTTAATACCTCTGTTTTAGAAAACCTGGGTCACTATGGGGTCAGGCTGTTCTCCAGCGACAGGTGGTTCACAGGATCACCATGTGATACTACCTGGCCCTCTGCTAGTGACCCTGGAGAGGGTAATAGGAGTTGGCCATTGGAACAGTTTGATTGTAACTAGAGAGCCATCACTGCTGTTATTATATATACTCATCTCTTTTTACTAGGAAAATACGTGTTGTCCTGTTTCTTTGTTTTGTTTTGTTGTTATCTGGTGTTTTATTTTTTTTTTCCATTTTTCTGTTAGAGGAGCTAATTTTACCCTTTTATTTTGGTTATATTTTGCTAATGAGAAATTTTATGGTATAGGATAGCATAATTTACTGTAGTAGTGATATTTTAAATGTCTCTGTTTTCCAACTGTTCCCACCCAACATATCTTAGCCTTTTAATGCAATTTAAATGGCAGAAAATTTTACTCGCATAAAAAATCAGTATTTTGTCTCATAAAGCAATCTTGGTAGTATGTCTATAAGCAAGTATTCTCCTTGAGCAGAACACTGGAGTTTTTGAAGCCATAGATTTTCATGAGTTTAATACTTAAATCCTCATTAAAATGACTTTTCAGTCTAAAAGATCAATATAGGGAACTCATAAATGACTTAGGTGAAAGTGAAAAAAATGACAGTTGCCAAATACCAGATTTCAGCAAAGAGAACATGGCTAATAACTGCCAGATTCTCATTCCTTCATTTCACTAATACAGTACTTTGTATTAGTGTGTAGTACTTCAATAACAAATCTCACAGACTTAAATAACAAACAGCAGAGCTCTTGAAAGTAGTGGCAATGTTTAAAACGAATTACATTCCATTAGTTGAGAACACTAACTCAGGCTTTCAGCATTTCAACATTTTATTTTTCATCTCCAGAAAATTTCAATTGTTAATATGATTGCACATTAAGGAGAGAAATGTCAACTTGTGTTGTTCTCATCATTCTATTTGTTCTCACCTCTTGTGTTTTCATGGAAATCTACATCACACGATAATTGAAGTGAATACTTTTCAATAAGAAGCAGACTTTTTGATATACTGCAGACAAAGCATCTGAAGGAGCATTGTGCTGAGTTCACTTTCCATCTTCACTTGCTATGTTTGTCTTCGTGAGTCTTTTAGGTATCAACACAGTAGAATTAAAAATTGAAGATTATAGAAATAGTCTTTTCAGTTTATCAATTCAACTGGTGCGTGATCGCATGCATAGGTTGGATGCAAGTCCTTTTCAGTGCTCCTGTTTGAGGAAGAAAATGTTCCTGCTTTGGGTAATAACTATTTTGAGATCTGGCACAGAACTCAGATTCTTAAGAGATCATTTATATTACAAAGGCTCACTCTGTACTTCCTCAGTGCTTGGAGGCACATTTCAGCTTTCAAACCAAAATCTTTTTATGGGTTTTGAAAAAAAAATTGTGAGATTTACTTGGGATTCTTAAACTAAAAATAAAGATGAAATAGCAAAAAAAGACAAATAATATTCTTTTCTAACTGAAAGAGAAAGAAGGTTGGTCCATCCTTCTCTATTTTTCAAACTATTCTCTGAAATATATTTGTCACACGGAGTCTGTGTAACAGGGATTGTATTTCTTAAAGCCAAATGGGAAAATGATTCATAACGTCCTATTCAAGATGACAACTGGGTTGATGGTCTAGCTAACTACATATCTATTTCCAAATGTACTAAATTTAAATGGATGTAATCATAGTATTTAGTACATACGTGATGTTGCATGATGGCTAGACAGTTTAGATGCATTCTTACAATAGAAGAGTCTAGTCCACAAGTCTGCATTTACCCACACTGTTTAGATCTGCTATCATTTACCCTTTACATGTGGATGTTCAGTCCACTTGTACGCCTTGAACTGTACTCAATATGGCCAGTGAAAATAAACAAAGTGTGAAAAATAATTGAAGTGTGAAATACAGAATATGTCTCTTCATATTGCAAAAGGTCTTTCTGTCCTACTGCCTAAAAGCAGAATTTTGATCATTGGTATTGATTTGTTAACTTTTCAAGTATTTTATTTGCCCTTCCATAGAAGATGATGTATTGCTCTGCTTTAGCTGATACATAATCAAGGTGGATGTCTCTTTGTCCTTCTTAAATAACCAAAGGAAAGAATGAACCTCCTGTATTACAGATAAATATAGTTAAATGGGACAAAAATAGGAGAAAGGGAATCAGTTTAGAAGTACTTAAAGACATCCTTTCTTTTCTGTTGTTAGTGTTTGATTCCCATATTTTAACTGACTTAAATTATGGATGTGTATCTAGTTTGACACTTTGAATCATGTTTTTTAAGTTCTTTCTTCAAGCTCTAAAGTGCTTTCTGTATTTGAGAATTGCATTTGTCTCTACCAGTGAATAATCTGTTCCGAATGAAATGCTACAGATTCCTATGCTTGCCATAGGAAACTGCCCCTCCATGAGAAGCAAGCCTTCATGTCTTTTGAGATGAGGCAGAAGAGATGGGAAAAGTAAGTGCTACTGCAAAGGGAACATCAAGAGAAATAAATCACCCAGCAGCTCCTACTTATTATCTTGGGGAAAGCTGCTTAGGGAGGAAGCTGATACTCTCTAGGAGAAGCAAATCAATGCAAGCGATGGATAACTTGTCTCCAATCTATATTTAGGAAAACTGAAAGGGTACAGATGAACAAAGCAAGAAATGTGTAGGACCAAATGTAGCTCTTAAAATTAAATAGAATAATCACTTCATGGTTTTGATTTTGCTCTCCTTTCTCCTGGGTCACTGGTTCCTTATTCTGAGCCTCCTGTGAGGTTCCATGCGAATTCTTTCAATGTGACCAGAGCCCTCTTTGTGAACCCTGGAGGTGCAATCAGGTCTATAGGTGGCAAGTGAAATGACAAATACCATTTTGTATTTTTTCTTTCAAATAATAATCTTGCTTAGTCTACCAGGAGGAAGCTGTTAAAGGAAATATTTAGTTGTGTAACAAATGTAAAATTAGCAATAGCTTTCCTCTTGCTATGTCTGACACGTACCAGTGGCGATTATTTGGGAATGATTTAACTAATACAAAAATTCCACACTTTTTTGGGACAGCCTTTTTACAGCTGGTGTGCACAAGACACTGTAAAACCATTGTCTCAGAAATTTGTTAGTAATTGAAAGTCATGGCAGGAGGGATGCGGCAGTAATTGTTCAGGCTCTAGCACTCTATTGTCATAAGTTGGCCCAGTCTGTTTTTCTCTCTATTTCTGTCTCAGGCATCTGTGTGGGATACCCTCCCACACAGTGCTGGCTGCTGGTGGTGGTTAGGTAGGAAATGCAAGTGGAGACACCTTGATGATGTGAGAGATGGATGCAGCTGTAAATGTGTCACTGCTGAACCATCTGCACATGACTCATAACTGCTTAACGTCAGGGAAGTTTTGTGAATATATATATATATATATCCCTTGGTTCAATTAATAAATAAAAGGCTTTTCTTTTTATCTTACTCCTCTCTCATTACTTACATTCTTATTCTTCATCTCAGGGACAAAAGGTATGCTGAAGTGTTTTACTCTTCTGAAGGCAGCAATTCTTTGTGAAGTAATCTGCATGAAAAAGCCCTGGTTTTGTTAGGATTTTGATATTCAGGGGTTTTGCCTTCCAGTGTTAACTTGCAGGTTCCATGAATTATTTCTATCTCAGTTTGGGGTCATTTTAGGAAATGAAGAAAATGTGAAAGAGTCACTTTGTGAATCCATTCTCTAGCATTTCAGAAGTGCAAATCCTAAAAATATTTGATAAATATGTATGACAGCTTTATCTTTTTAAGTTTAAGCCCATACGGAATTTAGCTAGCTGCTTTGCAAATGTCTCTATGGTATTTGGGCAAAGTACCTAAATGCTGTCCAGTGCAAACCCTTCTAGCAAGTCTGCTCCCAATCATATGAGTGTCATAGCTTCATAGAATGGCTTGGGTTGGAAGGAACCTTTAAGGTCATCCAGTTCCCACCACTAGCTGCCCAAGGCCGTATCCAACCTGGCCTTGAGCACCTCCAGGGACTGGACATCCACAGCTTCTCTAAGTAACCTGTTCCAGCACCACACCACCTCTCTGAATGAAAAATTTCCTCCTAACATCTAACCCAATCTCTTTTCTTTTAGTTTAAAGCAGTTCCTCTTGTCCTATCATTATCAGAGTGTATAAAAAGTCAGCTTCCTTCCTTCTTAAAAGCTCCCTTTAAGTATTGGAAGGCCACAAGGTGATCTCCCCAAAGCTTTTTCTTCTCCAAGCCGAACAAGCCCAGTTCCCTCAGCCTCACTTTGTAGGAGAGGTGATCCAGCCTTCTAACCATCCTCAAAGCCCTCCTTTGTACCTGCTTCAAAAACTCCACTTTTTGCCTTTTCTGGAGGCCCCAGGCCTGGATGCAGTACTCCAGATGGGGCCTCACAAGTGCAGGGAAAAGGGGACAATCACCTCCCTTGCCCTGCTGGCCACCCCTGTTTTGATGCAAACCTATTTACAGTTGGCCATCAGGTTGCAGGTGCACACTGCTGTCTCATGAGCAGGTCTTCTTCCACCAGAACCCCAAAGTCCTTTATCACAAGGCTGCTTTCAAGGAGTTTATCTCCCAGGCTGCAGACATATTTGGGACTGCCACAACCCAGATGCAGTACTTCGCACTTGGTCTTATTGAGTCTCATTAAGATCCTGTCCCTTTAGATTGCAACCTTCTATTGTATCAACTGCACCACTCAGCTTGGTGTCATTTGCAAATTTACTGAGGATTCAATCAATCACAGGATCATACAATTACTGAAGTTGGAAAAGACCTCCAAGATCATCCAGTCCAACCATTCACCTATCACCAATATTTCCCACTAAACCATGTCCCTCAGTACAATATCTACATGTTTCTTGAACACTCCCATGGGACAGCAGCCCCATCACCTCTCCAGGCAAACTACTCCAGTGCCTAGATACACTTTCAGAGAAGTTTTTCCTTAATGTCCCAGCTGAATCTCCCCGGTGCAACTTGAGGCCATTCCCTCTAGTCTTATTGCCATTTACTTGGGAGAAGAGGCCAAACCACAACACACTACAACCTCCCTTCAGGGAGAGTTTTTAATACCACTATCTATTAAAACTGACTTTTTAACAGGTTTTTTGTGATAGGACAAGGGGAAATCGTTTCAAACTAAAAGAAGGGAGATTTTATATTGGATATAAGGAAGGCGATTTTTACAATAAGGGTGGTGAGGCACTGTAACAGGTTGCCCAGAGAGATGGTGGATGCCTTGTCCCTTGAGACACTCAAGGTCAGGCCAGATGGGGCTCTGAGCAACCTATCAAATTGTAGGTGTCCCTGTTCATTGCAGGGGTTTGGACTAGATGGCCCTTAAGGGTCACTTCCAACTCAATTGGTTTTGTGTTTCTATGATTCTATGTCATTGAGAAAGATGTTAAAGAATGCCAGTTCCCAGATGGATTCCTAGGGGGCACCACTCATAGATGACCTTCACCTAGACATAGAGTCACTGATCAGAATCCTCTGGCTGTGAGTATCCAACCAATTACTTAACAACAACATAGTTCACCCTTCAGTATCTCCTATTTAGATATGTGTTGTAAGACCATGACTTAGAGCAATATTACATTTTACAGCACTCCCCAAGTCTGAAAGACAGACCTGTGCTCATCTACTTTCTTTGAGACCAACCAGTGTCTACTCTAGCCCAGAGCTGTTAGGATAGTCCATCTGTGATACTAGCTCATACAGTGGTAACAGAGAAAAGGCAATTGTACATCTGTGCAGTAGATGAACACAAACACTTCTGCTGGGGTCATACCTCCAGCCATGGCCCAGCACCTCTCATTATGTGGCTTGATACGCGGGACTCTGCCAGGTCTCCATCTCCCTGCAGTGTAAACAGGATTGAAGGTAGTCAGGCAGTGTGTTTTGGGCTGGCACTGTGTGAAGGAGGCTGGAAAAATCTATTCACTGATCAACATGCAAGATTTGGCTGGTCTTCAGGCCTGCTGGTGCTTCTTTACATGTTTTGACATCAGTTGCTGACCTCCTTTTAGCTCTCATTTATTCAGTCATCACTCTGGCAGGGATTTCAATATACAAGGAGTCACCCAGACCAAGTTAAGCAGAACTGATCAAATAATAAAAGCATAGGTTGGTAGACTGCCACTGAACAAGAATCTGATTAGCCTATACCTGCCCTCTTCTTATTCATTGCTTATATATGCTCCAACAGTTGAAAATGTGGTGCATATAAATATTTTAAGAAAGCAAATTTCAGGCTTTTACTCCTGACAACTATCATCAAGGAATTATTCTGTCATTCATCTTTTGTTGAAGCAGAAGTAAGCTGTTTTTTAACAACAGGTTTTTGTATCAGTATCTACAGCTTCAGATACTAAAGCTCTGCCCTTGTCAAATATGTTATCTTTTTATTCAGTTCTGATGCATGAGATCCAGACAGAAAAGGGAAGTTGCTTTGGAGGATGAAATACTTGCAGTCATACCTTCAGTGATAGGGCAATATTGAGTCACTTTTTCAATGATTAACCACAAAGCAGAAGTGCTTTGATTAAATTCAGCTTTGATTAAGTACTTGAATACTCACTGTGATCAATTTATGAAAAATCCAGGGTTCAAAGAGAATCATGAACACGACTGGTCTAAGCGTTGTAATGAATGTGTTGGTATAACGCATAATCAGGGGCAATTTGTGAACAGAGAGAAGTTTTAAACTGTCAATTAATTGTTCATAGTGAATAATGTTACCAGCTGCAGTAATGGAGCAGGAGAGACAGAGCTCTTTCAAAATAGAAAACTTCTCCTCTTCCGCAAGATCTGAGAGACATCTGAAAGAGCTACATTAAAAAGTATACCTGAAACAACCCCATGAAGAATATATTACTGGTGCTCTCAGCACTGGCAGCTGATGAGGGTTGTTAAGGAGAGGTCAGAAGCACACAGCTTGGCCCTAAAAGGACCAGACACCTCCCTGATCACCCCTGGGAACATATGCATGGCCTGGGATTGCACCTGAGCCAAGGGGACCATAACACACAGCTTCTGCAGCTTTGTTTGGGTTCTGCTGGACACTACTCACTCTTAGCCTGCTCCTTCCCATGCTCTTTCACCAGCTTCAGCTGGTTTTCAGGGGCAAGGGTAAGTAATTGAATTAATCTTCTAAGGTCTGAATTTCCTTTCAGTATGGCCTCAGGCATTTCCATTGCCATATGACAGTACAGGTCAGCCAGCACAGCTGGCAGATGAGAAAATTACGGGCAAAGCAGTACGTGCGTGGGACAGAGGCAGAGGTCTGCAATTTCTGTTTACTGAGTTGATTTTCAAGAGGGTCAGTATCTCTGGACTGTCAACAAACACCGCTATCAAAATCTGCTTCTCTTTGCAAAATCCTTCTCCCTTTGAAAGGAAACATCCAGCCGACTACATGAATGATGCAACCTGTAGTGCATAAAACAACCAGTCTGCCCAAAGAAGCATCAAAGCCCAAAACTCACTGCAAGTTTTACCCCAGAAAGGAAGGCAATCCAGAGACACCAGAAAGGCCATTAGGGAATAGTTTCTGGCATATGCAAGCGTACAAATAAGAGCTGAAATCCCCATCAGGTATCTCTGGATGATATCAGACACCACTGAATGCATAATACTTCCGGATGAAAGTGTATAACCATAGAAAAAAAAATGTTCCAAGATAGATCCCTGGCAGAACTCTGACATTACTTAGCACTGGAAATGCTGTAAGCATGTAGTCACTGAAACAAAAGCTTGAGGTCAAATGTCTAAGATGCCTTTGGGAGGTGCAATGGCATGAGGTTAGGAAGCAAAACTGAACCACTGGTCAGCAGATGTAAACAGATCACTCTAGACCAAGCCAGAATAGTTATACTGTTCTATTACAAACCTTGAAGAAGCTTCTGTTTCTATTGCAGGTTTTGTTTTCTCAAGCATTAGGTTCAGTGTTTGCCATCTTAGTTTTGCCAGAAACAAAAAGCCTTCTAGAAACAACAAAATAGGCAGTTTCTCTTTCCAGAGGTTGTGTTGTTTATATTTGTAAAATATTTTGAGCCTCTTATTTTGATTCACCCACAAGTTGAAAACGCTGAGAAAAGGAGCGTGAGATGGTGTGGCAAAGAGCCGCACCATCCGATTATCAGCTTAAGAATGATCCCCGCACAGTGAAGAATTTACACTAGGAAAGTTTGCTGGAGTACAGACAGACTTTCTGTGAGTTTGTCATATGTTACAGAACATTGCCTGCCTGATGTAGCAGGTGAGTTCTAGCCAGGTAACCATGTTCACTGTTACGTGACTTTCACATTCGATCTCTGCTTGAAATTGATATTGAAAATTCATTTGACTTTTTTTTTTTTTTTTTTTTTTATTAGAAAATAATTACATGACAAAATTTTAATACCAGTGCATGCAGATGCCCTTATTCTAAACAGTGCTCACAAAAACTCCCAGGGTGGTGAACAGGCAGCCCTTGACACCCATTTCAGCCTCTGTTCCATTTTCTATTGCAGCATTTTGGTACCACCCTCTGTACCACCCCCTGTTTCCAATTCACTTTTAAAGACGATTTCTGCAGTTGTAAATCCATTCCAAACAATAAATCTCACCTGCTTTCTTCAAAGTGCAGCTCAAACAAGTCTCTGTTCTCTGACGGGATTTCTTGCCTTTGAAAATTGGCAACAAACAGCCCTTTGTTTTCACCTCTTCACCTCTGCTGCTAACCAGAGTGACAACGTGACAAAGTGTGTTTTGCAACGTGCTGATTGGGCTTGACTTTTCCTCTCTGTTGCCTTTTTATGCAATGCAATGTAACCAGTTGACTAAATTGTGAAACACAGCAAGGGCTGTGCAGGAAAAGCCCAGGGCCATGCAAACTTTGGCCTGTCAGTGATCCTAGCAACAGCCCTTAATACAAATATAAATGAGTCTCATGAGAGTAAATTACATTGTCTTTTTGCTGATTTTTTTTTTTTTTTTTTTTTTGAGGTATTTCCTGAAGTGATCATATTTTACCTATAGTCTGGGGATGATCACATCTGAAACTAGATTAATATTGTATCTGATGCACTTTTCTATGTAATTAGTCTGTATAAACAGTCTGGATCCGAAGCAGACTCTGGTTGTTCCTAAACGTACAACCCTGCCACCCTCATGTTAGCTGCAGTTCAAACATCTGCTGTTTTACGAGCATGTGAGAATTAGATGAATTTCTGAGAGAGGGAGATTGGGAACTAGGGGTTTAAAATTTTAATTTACTCAGTTTGAATATAGAGCAGAGCTGCAAAAAGAGTGAAATACATTCTTATTTCTGCAGCACCAAGAAAATGGAGGGACAGAAACATTTAGGTAGGTCATTACATTTAGGAAGAAAATGGAAACTATTGATCTGCTATGAATATCTTTACCTCAGGAATTCTTTGAGTATAGAGTGCAATTACATACCTAGTATTTCACGTTGGTAACGTCTAATAGAAATTGCACCTAAATGAAATGAAGGGATGACAGCAACAAATATGAGATTTTTTTCACTGTCTGAATGCTATATTTGCCACCAACACCAACTCTGAGAAAGTTTAGTGGGTGGCATCTTAGTTGAAAGATAGTAACAGCCAAAATAAAGACATCCAAAACCCAGTGTGCCATGCATACAAATAGCAGGATGACAGCTATTTTATATACCTAGAATGGTCTGTCTACTATACCAAAATGGCTTGAAGAGCCTTGCTAATTTGGAGATGAGCAACATGTAAGACTTCTTTTTTAATTTCTCTCTCTCTCTCTTTTTTTTTTTTTTTTAGTGATGAAATGTGAGACAAATTATATGAGCTGGTTGTGTTAATAAAATAAAATAAAATACACTCTAAGAAGTCCTGATTAATAAATTACTTGAAACAGAGAGATATCTGTAATGTGCAGGCTCTTCTGTCATTAGAGAAACTGGAAAATAGGTGAGTTAGAATGATATCAGGGAGAAGGAAAGCAGAGATAGATTCAAGTATACCTCAACTGGCCTGATTTATTTAGCATAAATATTTCCTTGTTCGTCACCTCTCACATTTTCCTTACCTTTTTATCTACCTACCACATGAGCTAACCATGGAGAATCTCCATGTCTTCTGTCTACTGACATCTATTTGTTATCACATTGCACAACAATAAACCTCACATCAGAGAAGTATCATCTTCAAGTAGGACAATCCTCCATGCTCAAATGTGATCAACTTAATTGGGTTTTGAGAACTACCACGTGTCAGCCCAGCTCTGGTAACCAACTATGCCTAAAACATTAACTTCCAGCAAACTAGATAGGGTAGGATATCCTGGTGACTGAAGGAAGAGTGCAAGGCTCAATTAGGCATTAGTAGAACCAGTATATTCATGGTGCCAGACTTTCGGCTGTTTGAAAACATATCAGGATAGTGGAAACTTCAGTTCTTAGCCCACTGCAGAGGCAAAAGCAGTATGTTTATTAAATTCTTTTTGAATCTCAGATGTTCTGCATCTAGGAAAGGCAAATTCATGTAGAAAAAACAAACATGCAAGGAAATTATTTCTTAGAGAAGGAAGAATAACAGGGTTTCATCCCTTAATTATTTCTTCTTTCAATTTTGCGTAGAAAAAATGCTGTTTGTGATGGTAAGCATGCTCTATTCTATCCTGTTCTGCTCATTTTGCTACCCTCGTCAGTAGTAAATTTGAGTAGCAGAAGGGCATCATTTGGTGCAACCACCAGCAGGCACACGTGGTTCCTCTTTTCCCAGCTGCTCCCCAAGGAAGAACTGTTTTCTGTATCACGTTTCACTCTACAGCGCTCTTTCTTTTAATGTGCACTTATCTAAGTTTGCAGACTGGAGCCTTTGTAAATGCTCATGTTCCTTTTAGAGAGTTCAGTGTATACCTAAGTCAGAGGATAAATATCAACTATAAAAGCTCTGTCACTCAAAATGTTGACTCTCTCTGCCTGTTGATATTCAGACGTAGGTTGATAGGCAGGCTGCCACTCTCTAGAAGACAGTGAATTGAACTGGGGAGCTGGCCTGGTCCCAGCTGCCTAAAGGAGTACCAGAGCCAACCCAGGAGCTGCACTGATGCTGGCCCCACAGCTCTGAGGTCAGCTGATCCCAGTGGGTTTCTCTATTTTAAATGAATTAAAGTGAATGACAGCCTCTATGGCTTATTTATTGGAAAGAGATTATCTTTGTCTTACATGCTTGTACCTGAAAAGTTTACTTTTCTTGTATTTCCAGAACAATTCTGCTTTTAACTGGATAATTTTAAATTAATTCAGCACCAATAATTTGTAATAATTAATGCAGAATATCAATTATTTTTATGCTGCTTTGGTTGGTGATGATTAAACCAATGTCTTTATATTATTTGCTGATCTGCAGAAGCCAATTTGAAGAGTTGGCTATAGAGGCTTACACAGGGATGCAGAAATTGCAGAGACTCTGTTTTCAAGGTTGATTTACACAGTGTGAAGAAAGGACAGCAGCCACACTGAAGAAAGGCCAGGGGGATGCAGGACTACAATTTCTGAGCCTCTTCAGAATTTTTAGTATGCACCAAAAGGCACCCAGTCAACCGAGTGAATGTTCCACCCCAGTGAGATTTCTAGCATATTAGCTTTAGGACATTCTTGACTCCTTTTGTATCCCTGAAGCACAATTTATTAAAAAAACATATAGCAGAATAAACAACGAGCTAAAAAATACCACTGTTTTTGAACACATTTGAAATGCATTGAGCCCAGCTACATTATGGAGATGGTTGTACAAGTATACCTGCATAGCAGATGCAGTTACCAGGGGGTTAGCTGAGCATGTAAAGCCTGCAGGCTTGCAAAGCAGTATAACAGGAAAGTAGTTTAGAAGAAGAAATGTGCTTTGGTTATTTTTGTGAGAAAAAGAATATTTCCAATTGGGCTAGTCATCCACCTTCCACTTAAGTCATACTATTTTTGTCTGACCTTGGCTGTCACTAGTCACATAATAAATTCATCTATAAACATAGCCAAATTTGCATTTGATATGGATTGTATCTATATAAGGCTCAAGAAGAGATGCATTTTCTTCCCTCCTGATGTATGTGTCAGTACACCAATTTGGAGGTTGCTCTAATGCAGTTTGGGTATAGATTTGAAACAAGAGACAAATGGAAGTTGCTTCAGGGACACTGCACTTTTCTTTTTGGTTTCTCATGCTCAAAGAGGTCATAAATTAGATGGATAGACTCTCTCTCCTTGGTAGCTTCCTCTCCATTTCTCTACACTAAGTGCTGCCATCAGACACACCTGTGCCACAGCCTCTTCCTGTGGCATTCCCACCTAATTTGGAAAACAGCAGCTGTGCCCAGAGAGAGATGTGCAGTGTGGGACCAAGGCGGATGAGCAAATCTGTATTTCTCCTTGTGGTGACCTGCCAGATGCTTAACCATCTCCATCTTCCTGCTGTCATGGCAGGGAATGGGTGCACTTCTAGTTAGATAAAAAGCCCCACTGCTCGGTCAAGAACAGAGCCTGTAGTAGGTGACTTTGAAGCAGCTTTTCTGATATTCTTTTTCCACCTGTCTTTGTTTCCCAGTATAAACAATAGACTGACATGACTGCAAGACAAGTCCTTCGATCCAGATTTTTTGACGTATTTCCTTGTTAGTGCAGATTATTTAGTTATTTGAACAGGTAGGCTTTGATAAACACGAAACATCCTTCCTAACTCCTTTGGTATCCAAATTGCTTTGTTGCCACCAAGTGGACTGTGGAAGCAATTCTCTGCATCACTCTGATAAAGTAAAACAAGTTCTTATAACAACCAAAATTAAGAAAGTTTGGTTTAAAATGCAAATAAAACTCGTGTTGTTGCTTTTGTTTGGGTTGACATTAAATGTTTTGAGTAAAGTGAAATTTTTGCACTCCAGCCATGGTGACTGAAAGTTACTGCTGTGAAGCAGATGCTGTTGGGGAAAATGCAGCTTATTTATACTAGCTTTCACTTTCTTGGCCAAGCACAATTTATTTGCGAGTGGATGTTACAGATAAATATTGCTATCCAGCACTGTGACTAAGGGAATGATTTTTCTCAGATATCACAGTGCTTTGTCCAGCATCTGAATTCTGTTAAAACAATGTGGATGTCATTTAGATTTTTAAGGAGTATCTGCTTTCCCAGTGATACCTGTTCCCCAGGATTAATCTTACCCTCATTTTCAGCCTTCTGTCTTTTTCATTATGTTGACAAGTCATGCTTCTCAAAGCACCGTATCCTCATCACTTCTTTGCATTCCCTTACGTAACTTTAAGTACAGAAGAGCTTTGCTCACTACAGAGATGAAAATTCATACTTTCAGATTTAAAGCTCCTTTAAAAATGAACAGAAAGGGCTCTACACTCATTAAATGTGTCAGTTGTTTTCCAGCTAATCAGAGAAATCTCTACTGAAGTACAGTAACGCTGTTCAGTGGTAAGGCATCTCTTCGATTGATTACCTCCTCACTTTGCCCAAATAGAGCACTACTGGCAACTGCCAGGGTTTTGCTACAGATGGAACTGGGAACGCTCAAAGTTACAGGAGATGAGACTTGAAGGAAATAAAAATGAAGTTCTTAGTATAATCCAGCTTTAGACTTTATGTAAGCTCCACACAGACCTAACTTAAAAGTTCCTATTTATATATATGGAGCCTGACAAAGAATGACACAAAGACAACAGAAGTTAAATTATATGCTTCTACTTTTAATGGAGAGGTTTTTTTTTAAGCTATGTAATAAAAAAGCAGATGATGACTTCAAGAAGCTGAATAATTTCACTGGCTGAAAGTCAAAGAACTAATTCATACTGTGATATCATATTTACTACTTAACCATTTTTGTGTTTCATAAATTGAGCACTGAAAGATTCCATGCAAAAAAGAAGTGTGTCCTTTGGCAATGAAATACACTGATCTGCAGAGTGCTTGAAAAAAAAGCCATTTCGGATATTTAATATCTGAAGTGTATCACTAAGTTTGAAAAATAAAAAAAATAAAATAAAAAAAAAAGCAACTTTGTAATTATAGTTGCTGATATCTAGCAGATTGAATAGATTTGATTCTTAGAATCAGTTTTCCAATGTGAGCAAGCCAATTTACAAGGCCCAACAATTTCCTGTGAATATATACTAATAATTGCCTAAAATATCATTGTTTTTTTGTGTTGTTTTTTTTTCCTGTGCAGTCATCTCCCAGAGCCACCCTGGTCTGTTTGCTGGAAAATGAAATGAAGTGATGCAGATAGATGGGAAACTCGTTTAATTTTGTATGTAAGAAAATTTTGTTCTTGTAAACTCAGAGTTACACTTTGCTGCCTGCTGTTTGCATGAGACTTACCTTGAGCAGTTCTGGTTGGACTGTGTGGATGAAGGACTCAATACTGTCATGTTCTGAAACTGTACAAATGCTGATACTCTCAGTATGAGTATGCAGTCAGTATTTGAGAGAAACAGCAAAACGCACCAGATTACTCTTTATTCTACCTCAGAAAAGCCCATCATTTTCTCAGCAGTACCTCAGTAAAGCAAGGTGCGTGTTTAAAATCCCAAAGCTTGGAAGAGGTAAAAACATTTTTTTACAGAAATTTTATTCCAGCAGGTAATGCACTTAGAATCAGACAATCATAGAATTGCTCAGGTTGGAAAAGACCTTAAAGATCATCAAATCCAACCGCACTCTAACCACACTAACAACCCTGCACTAAATCATGTCCCTGAGCACCACATCCAAACGGTTTTTAAACACATCCAGGGATGGTGACTCAACCACCACGCTGGGGAGCCTATTCCAGTGCTTAACAACCCTTTCTATAAGAATATTTTTCCTGATATCCAACCTAAACCTCCCCTGGTGCAACCTGAGGCCATTTCCTCTCGTCCTGTCACCTGTCAACAGTGAGAAGAGACCAGCCCTGCTCTTGCTGTAAGCACCTTTCAGGTATTGAAGAGAGGTTCAAATAACTAATCAATCTGAATGTAGCCAGTAATACCTAAAGCATTAAGATTGTCACTCACTTCCTAGGGGTTATAAATATTTTGTACATTTTTACAGTGTAGTTCAAATTCATCAGGACTGATCATACCTTTTAATATATCTAGCATCCATCTGTAAATATGTATGCATGAATATATACACACACATTTAATGAATAAAGCTACACATGCTCTGGATAAGAATCGAGACTAAATTAAAGCAATTTGGAGCACCTTGGCTATTCCCATTCGTGCCACATTATCACATTATCCATTTTATGTAAGGGCTATGCCCATCTTTGAGATACAGCTTGGTGTTAAGGTGAAATACCTTCCAAATCTCATGTATAGTGATCTCATGTAAGTGAACGTAGAGCTTAAGTACATATTTAAAGGTTAAACAAGGGGTTGATTGTTATATATTGAAAAGGCAACAACAAAGCAATGGAGAGGGCTGGACAGCTACTTCTGCTTAATCTCCTCCTACTGACAAAGATAGGGGGATTTGCCATGTAAAAGGTAGCATATGTAAAATAAAAGCAGCAAAGGAACTGATCACATAATCAAAGCCAAGTGGTTCTCTGTCACAGGATACAGAGCTGTAGAAAGCAGAAGACCTTAAAAGACCTGAAGCTTATTCTCATGGAAGGATCTGCTAGCGGCAAGACAAAACCACAGTAATTAATTTGCCTGGATTCAGAGGGGAATAGACATTTATCTAGATAAATCTCCATGATGTTTGTGACCAGTAGTCACAGTCTTGTGTTGAATTCTACATTATAAATAATACTTTCCATTTATTTTTCATCTGAATTTATAAAGCAATGAAACCGGCCAGCAGAGTGGATGAAACAGATAAATTAAGCAGTTTTCTGATTAATAAACAGGCTCTTTCAGTAAGAAAATACTAATCTGTGAATACTACTAAGAATTTTTCGCTCTGTTAAAAGTATCTATCACATCAGAAGTTTGGGTTTCTTCTCCCTGTCACCAGGAATCATCAGTGCAGGTAACAAGACCTTCCCTGAACATGACGTACTTTGTTACAGAGCTAAATCAAATACCCCAGGATTGTTACCATCCTCAGTAAAACCAGGCTTCTGTCTGTAAGGACCTCAGTTCTTACCTACACTGACAAACAGGTGGCAGGTTCGTGGAATGGTATGTGCACATCAGTGGCCAAGGTAGCACTTCTTCATATTTGAATTCTGAGAAACAGCATAGGCCCCTTGGAGGTCACAACATGTGATGTTTGATAGAGGCTGAACAGATTGGACATAAGGGAATAAGAGATTAAAAGTTTAATTTCAGAAGCAGTCAGAAGAAAGAAGCTTGAGTACAGAAGGCTTGAAATTGGTGAAAAGTGTCTGTAGTAACAACTGGCTCATCCTTGAGGTCCTGAGGCTGGCAAAAATCTCATTGAAGGGGGTGGAATGCTTTTCTCGATGGGCTCTTGAAATAAGCAGTGTCTAGTTCTTGGGGGGTTTATTCCTCATAACGTATCTTTGTGGAAAATCTCTGGATTGATCTAATATATGTAGAATAAACTGACAGATTTCAATGGATATTGTCCATAAAAAACAAACAAACAAATGTGTGTAGATAATTTTTTGGATAGGGAATGGGGCTACTTGGCTTTTCTTTTTTCTTTTCCTTTTTCTTTTTCTTTTCCTTTTCCTTTTCCTTTTTCCTTTTCCTTTTCCTTTTCCTTTTCCTTTTCCTTTTCCTTTTCCTTTTCCTTTTCCTTTTCCTTTTCCTTTTCCTTTTCCTTTTCCTTCTCCTTTCCCTTTTCCTTTTCCTTTTCCTTTTTCTTAACTTTTGTTTTGTTTTGTTTTGTTTTGTTTTTGGAAAGCAGGCTTTATCATAATGCAAATATTCTTCCAGACAGATGCAGACTTTCTTCAGAGATAATCTGATGATCCCTCTCTGTCTTTCCTCTTTTAAATACAGCTCAGCTGATGAGTCAGGTGTTCCAAAGACTCTTTTGCCATCTTATTTGATTTAGAAATTAGTTTAAATTACAGATATGATTTTGTTCCATTCTTCCTTTTTCCTGCTGTTTTTAAAGGAACTAAATTCTATTAGGAAAGAAAGACAGAGAGAGGACAATTTGGTTAGAAACTGTCAGTAAAAATGTAATAATTTACTATTGTCAAAGCAGACTAATTTGTCTTCTTCTGTCTGCTTTAGATGAGTATTTGACTGCTTTTGATTTCATAGTGAGTAATTACTGGGGTTATTTTGTTGGCTCAGCTGGACAATTGTATAATAAATGAGGGAATACTGAATGAATACAGAATTGCTGAGAAGTCAGACATCCAGAGAAACCATCAGACAGGCAGCCATGCCAGTCTATCCTTGCAGTTGAAGAAGATATCTCTATATTTAAGGAAATGCAACTTTTCTCACAATAGATAACAGAATTAGCATGACATGTTTTGTGACAAGAATTATCTGTCCCTTTGCTGCCGACTTTAGGCAACCTCAACCAAAGAGCTCTATGAAGTCTCATGAGAATGTTTCAGGCATACCTTCCAAAAGCAGCACTATGACATGAAGCATTTCAGTTTGCATGCCTGTACATAAATAGCATTCCAGATGTATGAACTCTCAGTATTGCTTGTTTTGTGAAGTTGCAGTTCCTGGATTCAGACAGACTTCCATCTTTTCACTTTCCAACATGAACCAGGAAATAGAATAAAACAAAGTCATATGTTTGTGTTTGTAATGTCAGAATGTTTCATATACATTAGGTAAAAACTACAGATATAGCATGCTGAAACTCCACACTTGGCAAGGAGCTAGTTCCCATTTCAGTTTTTCCTATTTCAGGATATGCTATACTATATGACATCTAGTGGAAGGAGTTTTGGAGAATGTAGGAGTGCATCTCACTCTCCTTCACTGCTTGGGGGGCTAGCTAGGCACCAGCTAGGGGGGTGATGAAAAATTCCTTGTGCATCACTTGTTACATACACTTATATATATACCTTTTTTCTTTTTCCCTATCAAAGTATGTAGTTTTCTCTCAACCCATGAATTCTACTTTCTTTTTTTTTGTATTCTCTCCCCCATTCCACTGGGAACAGGAGGAGTGAGTGAACTACTGTGCCAGATTAAACCACAACAGACTTACAGTCATTATGTATGTTTTGTACACAACTTTCAGTGTTTTTTATGGTGGATATTTGTGCTAAAATGTCATTGTATTTAAGCTAAATGAACAGCACGGTTGGAAATACAAGATTCAAAAAATGGATCAGTGATACCATCATGTACTTCTCCACAGTACTCTCCAATAGATTTCAAAACTAGAAAGAACACCGTATTTCTGTTTTCATTTCTCTGCTGATGATTTCTATTGGAGCTATTTGTAAAAAGCACATCTGTTTTAGTGCATACTTGAAAACTGGCAAGTTTCATAAATTTCAGTTCTTATGGACAAGTACGTGTAACTACCATGATATTATTATGCTTAGAAAGAACAGAGAATGATGAATTCAGGATAAAGGCAAGAATACGATGTTGCAACACTCCTTTTCATGGTCATACATATTTTAGAAGTATTGTAAGCTTCTTGTCTATTCTTTTTGTTTTGGGTTGGTTTTTTTTGGAAGAGGTGGGGAGAAGATAAATGAAGATACGGAAGAATTAAGTGAAGATCACCCAGGAGATTAAGAGCATGCCCACTATGTGTAAATGAAAAAAAAAACACCAAACACTGACCGATAGTTAACAAATTCTTATATACATCACATCATTATTTATGGATCAGCTGCTAAGCATTCATCTGGCAGCAGATGACAAAGAAATCTGCTGTTGATTCTGGCAGATAAACTTAACTTTACTCAGCAACTTGGTGATGAGCATTGTAAATACCACATATGGAAAAACCTACAAGCGGCTCTTGGGGTGTGCAAGTGATTAAAATTCCATGTACTTTATTGTGTAAGGTCAGATGTAAACACTCATTAAAACTAAGTCTATGTCATATATCTCAGCTGCTTAGCCTGTCTTTCTTTTCTTGGAGCGTCTCCTCTTCTTCTGAGCTAGAAACATCACAATGTTATCCTTATTATCTCTTGGCAGAGGTCAAATACAGATGCCCGGATATTAATGCCCTGCTGGGTCACTGTTTCCTGTGTAGGTGGCAAAGTCTTGTCTAAATCACAAAACAGAGAATTCCAAGTTGAACAACACCCTTGCCAGCAGAGGCTGTTTGTACCTCAGTCACATAGATAGCTGTGTATGTCATGTGTACCTCTGAGCATCTTTCTAAAAACGAACATTCTATCTAATGAGGTGGCTGTGAATGAAGAAAGGTTATTTTAAAGTTATTGGTTTTCTGTCCTTGGAAAGTGAAAAGGAAAAAGTGGATGATGGTAAACACAATAATTTCACACTTTTTTAGTGTCTGCCTTGTTAGGGGAAAAGCTCCAAGCCAGTTTTGACAGTGCTGGGATTTTCACCTCATCCCCATGCCCATATGCAGTCTCCAGCAGCCTCACAGCCAAAGGAGGAGCCTTCCCAGCCCTGGCCCATCATTGATCTCCAGGGCTGGGGCTCCCATCACGTCCACTACCACCACCTCCATTACCTACAATAGGGGAGGTTTAGGTTAGGAGGAAGTCTTTCATACAGAGGGTGGTGACGCACTGGAACAGGTTGCCTAAGGAGGTTGTGGATGCCCCATCCCTGGAGGCATTCAAGGCCAGGCTGGATGTAGCTCTGGGCAACCTGGTCTGCTGGTTGGTGACCCTGCACATAGCAGGGGGGTAGAAACTAGGTGATCATTGTGGTCCTTTCCAACCCAGGCCATTCTATGATTTTATGATCTCCACGATCACCATGATGATGTCATGATGGTGATGATGGTGGAGGTCCTGTAAAATAACAATGGAAAAGAGGACATGTTGGGCTGGCACTGGGAAATGCTGGTAACCAGAGCTTCTGTTTGTGTTGTTTGTTTGTTTGTTTTCTCATTTCCATCCCTGCCATTATTTTTCTTTCTTATTACAGTTTTCTCTTTCTGAGAAACATGACCTGCATTTCAGCTCTCTGTTATGGCATGACTGGGATTCCTCCAAAAGTTCCCAAGTGGTGATTCAGTGACTGACTGCATCATTACTTTGCAAGTTGTCATTGCTTACAAGATAAATCAGTTATAAATATTGTATCATCACCTGAAAAGTCTTATTTTGTTTATTAATCTCTAACTGGACTGGTTTTATAGCTAAACAAAGGGATATTTCATTTTGATTGAAAGTCTGTGCTAAAAGAAAACAAGCACCAGTTCACAGAATGGAAAAGAGATATTTATGTTTAGGGCATCTGTAAAAGACTTCCCAAGCCCGGGCAGAGTTCCTGTTCCACCTTGTGCTACAATGCCTGATGCCAGCAATGCTCACCACCAGCCCACTGAAAGGAAGAGAGCAGCATTGTTTGTGTGCACAGAAACAGGAAGGAGCACAAGACACTGTCATACCAAAATAATGAGACAAAAAAATGAAGAGCAAGATACATACTTTGTGACATACTGATTAAAAACAAACAAACAAACAAAAAGCAACCTCAAACTCAGTCAATGGTAAGTTAATCTAAGGCTTTTTGTTGTTGTTGCTTAAGTAATTAAGAATCAGTGTTCCTGTTTAAATAGCAGAAATCACTAAACTGTATAGAAAACTGCTCTCCGATAGGAAAAGATGAGTTGCCATAACGCAATAGAAAAATAATATTATCTAGCACATATATTCATTTGATACTGCACATTTATCTATTATTTCTTCCATTTAACACATATAATTTAGTAACAGAGTAGCATGGCAGTAAATAGTAATCCCCATATACACCTAGATTTAGTTTCAAGTGTCATGTTTGGTATCTGTTCTCTCAAGCATAAAAATACCCAGGTGTTCCCAGCTCATGTAGAGGGAGCTGATCTCAAACAGGGGAACATATCTAGTATTATCACAGTGGCTAAATAGGCTGCACGTTTTTTGGCTCCATTAGCTTTATATAAATGTACCCTGATATCAAATGAATATGCAGCCTGGATACTAATGAGTTTTTCAGACTTTAATTTCCTCCTCTCCCCTCTTCCCTAATACCTGCAAAAGTGGTTAAAAGTAATGGACATTCATTTCCCTTCACAGCATGTGGCTGACAGCCATTTCCAATTTGACAAGGGTGGAGAAAGGGAGAGCCAACCTCCATCCTCAGATGCCGGAGCCAATCAGGGAGCTCAGAGTTTCCTGAGCCCAGAAAGCAGGGCCCTTATCTAGCAGCAGTGGTGAAAGGAAGTTGTGCTGCTGTCTCTCCTCTGAGGGCTGCTCTGCCTTCTCTAGCGACTGACAAATGCAGGACCAGCCCCCACTGGCTCCTCTCACAGCTGCATCATCTCTAGCAGGAGACCCTGGGTTGATCCTGCAGAGAGGGAGCCAAAACTGTGAAAAGAAGGTATTTCAGATACCTTCATGCTCTGCTTTGTACTCTTGTCCATTACCTTCCATGCAGCAGAGCAGGATGCCCCATGCCAAAACATCCTCCCTCCTTCGTGGCTGCTGAGTTGTTGAGAGCAGACTGGAGGATAGCAGGACGGCTCTGCTGTGACCTTCCCTTTTTCCATGCATCCGTGCACCAGGAATTATTTGCTCTTAAATATTTGTTTTGCAAAGTGACATCAGCGATGTGATACTGGCTGCAAAACCCTGCAGTAAGCACTTCAGTGTATTGCTAAGAATTAAGCAACATAGAACAAGGATAGAAATGAATAATATAGGAATAATGGGATACTAGAGAAAGATAAAAACAGAGCCCTAGAGCTTTATGTAATATGTAATTATGTAGGAAAGACGTTTTCTTGAATAGTCTCCCACTGCACAACTAAATTGTGAAAATACTGCCATCATCTGGACGATTAAAAATATGATCCTAATTTTTATTCCTGAGCTTGGCAAAATATTTGAGGATGTGACTGAGCAGAATTCTGCTTGAATATAAAAACTGTGCCGAATCGCAGCGGTGAATAAACAGTTAATTTCAGGAATGAAGTAGTGCAGCTGTGATACTCTATGGTTGCAATGCGGCTTATAGACCAGCTGGTGTAGGTGGGGCGTATGAGGAGCTGTGTGTGTCAGGAGGGAGATAAACTATGGATAACTGAAAAAGTGTTTGTGTATCTTGAAAAAATAGTTATATTTTAATGGCATTCAACAGTATTTTAGGAGGTGCTTCTCTTACAGAGTTTGTTTTGTTTTGAGGGACATTCATAACAAACAGCATGAAGTTGCCCGGCTTCCCTCTAAGTACAAACATCTTTGGAGTCACATCTTCTTTTTTGTGTGCTTAGAGTCCAATTTTTAGATGCCAATTCATCCACCCTCCCTTTCTTCCCCCATTTCCTACTTTCGATGATAGGCAAATCTGAAGGTGCATTTGTATTGAAAAGTTATAAGTTCTTAAATATTATCACAGGCTCAAATCTCATAACAAGCTTACAGCAATGATTTATAAACTGTAGACTTTCAAGCATTTTTAAGTGTTGTTCAAAACTTGTTTCCCTTTACTATTTCTGTATGCTGTATTCTGTAAGAGGCAGTGGCCCAATTTAGTTTTAAAGTATGAACAATCCTTTCATGCATGCATGTATGAGCAATTTGTTAAATTAACTGAAACGTCACTGACTTTTTAAATTAACAGGAAAACAAATGACTTGAAAGAGGGAAATTTACCTTGTTTTTGTTTTGTCCATTAGGGGAAAGTATAACCTTACTGTGTCAAATTCCTTAACCTTTGAAGACAGTCCATGTGGTAGAGTGAAAAGTTACATAAAGCCAGGAAACTCCATTATATTCTGTCTTAATAATCGAGAAAGTATGCATCTCTCCAAGAAGGACTGTGGAAATGTCTCAGTAATACAGAGCAGACAAACTGCACAGACAGCTTCAGAGCAAATCCTTCCAGAAATTGTCTAGATTACCCTGGCTTCCTGAGTGTGTTAGAAGAGTGCAAAAATATAGCTTTCCAAAGTCTTTCTGAAACTCAAAGTTGTTAAATGCATTTCACTTCCCATATTTGGACTTGACTATACAGTGTATATGTTATATACTGTTTACTATGTAGAAAGACATAGAAGTAGAAGGGAGGAGAAAGCAAGGAAGGTAGAATGGTCTTTGGCCTCCTCTGGTATCTGCTTGGTAGAGTCCAGAGGTAAAAGACCCTGGAAGGAAGAGGGGTCCAAGTAAGATGGTTAATGTTCAGGGATCAGCTCTTCCAAGCTCAGGAGAAGTGCATCCCAACAAAAAGGGAGTCAGAGAAAAATGGCACGTGGCTCCTGGTAAAATTCAGACACAAAGAGGAAATGCAGAGAGGGTGGAAGCAAGGATGAATAACCTAGGAGGAATACAGTGATACTGTCTGAGCATCCAGGGGTGAAGTTAGGAAAGCTAAAGCACAAATGGAAGAGAATCTGGACAGGGTTGCCAAGGACAACAAGAAGGGCTCCTATAAGTACGTCAGTGATGAGGGAAAATGTGGTTCTCCTGTTGAATGAAATAGGAGACATGGTTACAAAGAAGCATGAAAAACAGAAGATACTGAATACATTCTCTGTCTCTTGTTACCCACAAGACTGGCCTTCAGGAATCCCAGGCCACAGAGATCATAACAAAAGGCTGGACCGAGAGAGATGTAGCCCTGATAGCAGAGGATTGGGGAAGGAAATACTTGATCAAGCCAGGCATTCCTAAATCCCTCTGAACCCCAACAAATCTGTGACCCTGTGATTCTGAGAGCAGTTTAATTTTCAAAAGCCCATGATCACTGCAGGACAAAACCTAAGAAAATGATTATATTGATGGACACTCGTGTAGGAGGATAATAATTTGTTATTGTACACTCTTGTAACAGAAGTCTTCTTACTGATGTATCTGAATTAAGCAGTCTGACATACCAAGCCCTCCTGCATATTTAGAACAGTTAGGAGATAAATAGTAGCTCAAAAAAGTAGTAAATATAAACCAATATATTTTTCTATTATTTGATAACTCAGTAGAGGTGGTAAACATGGCATGTCATTTAGGTCAAAGATGGTGTGGATTATGTCTATATAAGCTTGCGTGAGCTCAGATATCATCACCACTGCAAAGGATATCAACTTTCTTGTCCAAGAGCCAGTTGGTCAAACACCACCAAAGTTTGCAAAGCTCAGAAAGTAAACACTGGAAACGGCACTTAGTTGTGTTCATAGATATATTATTGACAAAAGTCAGAAATAGAAGATAACCTTTGGAAATGAATTTCAGAAACCAGTATGCAAAATGTTGGTTTAGTTTCACAAAGTGATGTGAATTTCCCGAAGCCTTTCTCAAGTATAAGGTTACATCAGTTCAAAAGGGATGCTGGAAAAAAAATGTGGTCCTGAGCTGCAGCATGTATAGCAGCTGCATGCGTGGGAGTAGCCACAACATGACACTGAAAGCAGTGAAGGCAGGGTTTGGTGGGAGTATGAAAAAGAACAATCACCATCTTCCTGTTAAAAACTGTACACAGAGGGTTTGTGCTCATATATTCATGGAGGATTGCTTTTGATAGATGCAGTATTTTCACTTTGGATGATAAATTGTTTTGTGCTTCAGGAACCAAATTTGTCATTGTTATGTTGTGCTATTTCTTTACTGCCTGGCTGTTGCTGCTTGTGGCACTCAGGCACACAGACCAGGAAGAAGAAGAGGTGGAGGCTAGACAGACTTGGGTGCTCTGCCAGGCACTTCCAGGGCTGGCTGTCTTCGCTACACAGAGCAACCTGCCCAGCTGGCAGGGGTGTGCTGCACCCAGCACACCTCCAGTGCCCTCCAGCACTGCTGGCACCTTACTGTGGTTCAGTGCCACCAGAGGAAGACATGGCCTCCAGCAGAGGTCCAGGCAAATGAATCATCACAGATTCATTGAATATCCCAAGCTGGAAGGGATCTGCAGGGATCATTGGGCCCAACCTTGTTACATCAGCGTTTTGGCTAAAATGCACTCTTTTTAAAAGCAATCATTGATACAGAATAGTTGTATTGCCACCGGTCTAAGCTGTCTACCATTCCAATGTATGTTTTCAGAATGAAAACTGTTGTGTTATCAGAACATTCATCCTCAACTCATCATTCAAATCTGATATGGGCTGAATTTCTCCTCTTCCTCCACTGGCAGAGCTTAGGATTGCTAAATCGAATATACTTCAAGGAAAAATCTAAGGGATCATGGATGACTTTAGGCCCCAGTGTCATTAGATGTAGATCAAAAGTAGTGAGCTCTGTAACACAATATAAAACAAGCATATAAAATCTTGGCATTTGACAGTGAGCCTCACAATTTAACAACTTGTTCTAAGGGACTAAGCAGAGATTTTTGAGCTGCGTTTGTAGATGATGTTAAGAAATACAAGTGGTATAAGCTATCCTCCTGCATCTGTGATTTGAAGATAGAACTGTTTACTTGTTGGATCTGATCCCACATCTCTTGGTTACTCATCACTGCAATTCAGTGCAGCAGTACTAACCTTAGGTGCTTTTGTATCTTAGGAAGATGAATGTGCCTTGAGGCACCTTGATGATAATAATGAACATTTTTCAAATGTGTAAGTGAAGATCTGCTTAACATACAGAAAGCTTTATTTTCCCTCGTGCTTTTCCTGTGACATGGTAGATAAGAAGCTGAACATCCAAACCCTGTAGATTTACTGTAAGCAAATAATGTCTGGAGATAAAATTAGCTAAATTGATCCAGTGAAATGAGACTTGTTATTTGGTGACAGTTTTCTTGACAGCTGCACTATCAATGGTGACTCTGGGTCTTCCACTTGCTGTCCTGCTCCATGGGATGCCCCAAAGGCTGCCCCAATCATCTAGTGCCCTTGAGCCTAGTGAACCAGAAGTTCTGGGAGAGAGAGCTTCTTAACTCAATTTTACTTTAAATACTTTAAATGTATATATTAAATTAAATTAATAATTTTAAAACAGTTTTAAGGAGGTCCTTTCTGCAGGAAGCATCAGCAATCTCTATATACATTCATTGAGGCTTCCTCTTTTCCTTCTCTGAGTAGGATGGGAGGATAAGAGATGCCTGATACCAAATTAGATGATCTTATCAGTGGGCTGGAGAGAGGCAAAATTTGTAAATAGACCCAAGAAAACTCCTGTTGGTTTGACAGACGGAAAGGTAATTGTCATAGTTGAGTAAGTAGTTCTACTGCTAAGGAGAATAATTGCTGAACTAATGAGTTGTTTTCAGTATTTTCTGCTTCCTTTTATTTATGTATTTATTTTTCTTAACAAGAGTTGGAGGAGAATGAACTGTGTATTAACACAAAAAACACTACTAAAATGATACATCTCTGGTGACATAGTCAAACTGTCAAGCACATCTTTTGCCCTTTTCTGTCTCTTCACTAAAGCCTGCATGCCCCAAATTAGACTGTTATTTTTTAAAGGGAGTCAGAGGATTGTTTCTTGGTGATTATCCATTGCTTACTGAAATAGAATATATCATGTAAACTGTGGCCAACAGTTTTGAGTAACTCGTAATTCCAAGAAGCAAACTGTGATCATAAGGAAAACACTCAGAGAACGTCTTTGAACCTCTTGTAATTTTGTGCAATCAAAAAGAGATTGTAAAACTACTGTTCCACAGGCATAAACAAAATCACCCTGGGAGATGTCTCATTTCCATTATAAACAAATCTTAGTGCAATCTGAAGGAAGTGCAAGTTCTGCCAAAGTCCGGAGTAACATTGTTTGTCAATGAGGAATTCTACTCAGGAGAGTCTACCCAAAGGTCTTAGTTCTACTGTGGCTTCAGCAGCTTCCCCCTGGAGTCCTGGTGTTGCCTAGAGAGAAGCAGCAGGAGCAAACCAGAGTAGTGATGCTGAATAGGATGTCTCCTATAGTAGAATGGGAAATGGGCATGGAGGATTTGTTTGTGTGAGGAGGAGACTTTGTCATGTAGACTCCAGTTCACGAAAGCACCCGGTGTTGTGATTTACAGCACTCCAAGGATGTGCAAGAAAAAGCAGCCCTTTTCTGATGTCCTTTCTAAATATTTTTCTTTCTGTCTCAACCCACTTTCCAGGCCTTATGAAAGAAAAGGCTCAGTGCATATTTTTAAGTAATTGAAGTGAGTCTTCTAGGCAAAGAACTAATTTGACAGTTCGGTGCACTGAGTAGGAATATTCATTGGAATACAGTGAATGCACATTTTAGTAGACTTAATTAAAGGCTTTCTCAGAAGGCAAAGGAGTTGTACTTCCCTTCTTTTTAGTTTACTTAAAGTATTTCAACATCAACAAAAAAAGATCTGATTTTATTTCATGGATCTGTATGGCTTGTCTTCATCCTTTTAGGCCCACACAGCAAGACTAAATCTAACTGTTTCAGCCCACTGACAACAAGCTAAGAATAGTATGGAACTTAAAGTGCTGCTTTGAATAATAGGAGTTTTGGAAGTAATTAAAACCTACATAGGTTAGTATTTGGGAAGTCTAATTTGTTGTGTCTCTTATGTAGAATATGTCAGTATACTGATGAGTTTGCGTCCTTGTCAACAATGCTCATTGCAATGTCTACTCACAGACAAAGCCTTTGAGAATTCTCCTGTATTAAAATCTTATTTCTCTTCCTTGTCACCATTTTTCAGCATAATGTAAAAGGAGAGAAGAGAAAAAGGAGAAAACTATCACTCAGTTAAGGAAAACAGGCATTTCTACTCTGAATTTCCTGAGCATCAGCAAAGTCAACATTAGCTTGATTTTGTCACTCTTCACAGTTTGGATTAAGAGGCAGACTTCAAATGTTTTTACAAAGGCTTTTTTGTTTTTCTTTTTTCCCTCATTAAAACATGTTAGGAGTTTGTTTTGCTTATAATTTCTAATGCCAGAAATGAGCTATGATGTTTGGGCTGACTGTACTTTTGAGCAGCCCAGTGACAATAGAATCTGACTCTAAATCCTACTCTTGGATAATGATGCACCTTGAAATGAACTTGCAATTTTCTGCAGAAGGAAAACTTACATATCTGAAGACAAGGAATAAATACAAAAATTGCCCTGTATAAAATGTTGGATTTCTATTTAAACTGGTAAAGTTGTGCTGGTTCATAGAGGTAGTTAACATAACTGGTTTTGCAGAATTATCTAAGGTACACCCTAATCTTTGAAAAAAATATTCTTATTCCTATATCAGACAAAGATGAGGGAAATATGCTATCTGACAGCATTTGAAATTCTTAAAACCCTTCCATGAGAAGATGATAGTATACTTTTCACAGCTAAGCAGACTTCCACCCCAGTCCAGGCTAGGTGAATAGTGAGTGTAAGTAAGTCATATTTCCCTGAACGTTTGTTTTCTTAGAAGTATGTGAACTGCATTCTGGTCATCTCCTCTTTCTGCTGGACAGATGTGTTTACAAAGTAATCATGAAAGGAAGTGAGTTGGCTGCACGTTTAAAAGGAATGCAAAATAGTGAGTGTATGTGGAGATGGACTATTCTGAAGCCATTCTGAAAGCAAACAAAGGAAGCTGTACTTCTGCGCTTCTTAGGCTTTTGAACAGATGGTTACTGAAATTGACTCTGAATTATTTGCAAGTTCAGTCTCTATGTAAGTTTTCTATGAATATTTTAAGTGATATCCTGTTACTATCTACACAATATATGTAGATAAATTCAAAGAGATAGTCAGAAAAGGGATTTAAATAAGGCTGTTGTTAATTCTGCTAAAGCTTTTATTAGCTTTTTACATTTTCTCATTACTAAGAATGAGGAAGAAAGCTATATTAGGAAAAATATCAAAACATTAAAAGAAGATGTAAGCAAATATCATAAAAAAGTTATTTCAGAGAAATGTGATATAGAATTTGATGCAGGATGAGATGCAAACGAGAGACCTCAAAATATGACCTCAGCTCATAGACCACAGAATGAGTATACCTGTAGAATATTTAAAGTCACAATATGAGTATGAATGAAAGGATCCATAGGCAAGTGCTTTGCTCAACATGCCTCAAACAAATACCAAGTGGAAGTAAACAACATAAAAGGCAAAGATTTATTTCAAGACATCTACTGTAATAAAACATATTTAAACTTTTTATGTTACTTCTTCTTTGTTATAATTATGATTGCCACAAAACACCGCGTAGTAATGAACTGGAATAGAAAATTAAACACTGAACCTGCCTATCATATCTTTAATCACTAGAGAAACTTTTAAAGGATAATATTGTCAACTCTCCTTGAGACCTGATAGAACATAGGTAGACAGAACATAAATGTCTGTGACTCTGAAAGTCAGCCCTCACCATGATTCCAATTTGCAGAATCAGTATAGTGTTGTTTATCATTCACAAAGCAGGGATAATGCCTATTAGTTTGCAATTTTTCTCTTCTGTAGTTAGAAGTTCAGGCATTTCTTACATTTTATATTGTACTGAAAGAAACCCCCTTCTGCTCATAACAGTCCCCTAAAATCATACCTAAAATCATCCTTCCATAAGGATGTTGTCATTGCTTGTGGTAAGAATTACATTTCTAAATGGTCGATAATGTTCCTTTTTGTTGAGTATCAGGCTGAACATTTTCAATATACTTCATTTTAAAGTATTTTAAGATTGAAGCAAAGTTCTGTAATACAGCAAGTATTCTGCTTTAAAAGGAGTTTACTGGCATTAAAAGCTTTAAGGAGACATTTCAAACTTGCACACTAAAAGCAACTTATCTCAGCATTGCCTCAGAGAGCTGAGGTTTTGTTTAATAGCATAGGTTAACGGTTTCAGCCACAATTAGAAGTGTCTTCCTGACTTTCATGAGAATTGTAAACTACTTTAGGAAATAATTCCTTTTTAAGTAGGCAAAGAAAAATTTTTAGAAAGAAACGTACTGCAGAATCCACAAAATATTGTCTGTTGGCAAAATGAATCGATAAACACAAAGTTTTATAGGCATTTGAGACAAATATCCTCAAAATGGCTGCCTGGCAGGTTGTAAGGACTGGCAAAGTCCATACTCCTGCAGACAGCTGGATTTTTGTTCATTCATGTACCCCAAACAGCTGTCCTGTTGTCATGCTTGGAAGTGCTCAGCCTTGTCTCTCTCAGAATACTTGGTTTAACCACCTGTCTGCCTGTCAGCTGCGGTAACCCAGTCTAGGAGGTGAGCTGGGGGATTCTCAGTGCTTGTTGCCTTGGGTTTACTACCAAATGTTAATGTCACATCCCATTTTATGACAAAGAAAAATACAAGAAATTATGAAGAGTGAGCATGACCACATACGCAGACATGATGTGCATGGCTGAAGTGAGTTTCAAGTCAGGCGCTTCTGTTCCAGACAAAAGAATGAGCTGAGACTGGGGGTGTCTTTCCACAGTACCAGGAAATTTCAGGGTACGTCATAGGAGAACTCATCTTAAGCCCTTCTTGGTGATTTTAATACTGGGCCTGTTAGCACTTTTGAAAGCACTTTTCATTGACCTGAATTATGAAAAAGGAATGATGGTTCAGTTGTCAAATCTTTATCAGATATTGAAAACAGACTCCTTATAAGGCCATCTTGTGTTTAGATTTCTCCTGTTTAAAAGTAGATCAAAACAAATGTAGAGCTCACTGAGATCATGAGTAAGTGCATGAGTGTGGGCTACTTCTGCGTGTTGTGCTACTGTTTAAATCCTGAACACCTACTGAATAGAAAGGTTTCACAAGCAATGTTGATGAAGAACTTAAAATATGTTTTGAAATAGATAGAAGGGTAATAACATAGCAGGTAAAAAGGTAAAAAAATTCCTGTGTTTCGTTCATATTAAATTCCTCTCTGACATTTTAAGAAAGAAGTCTTCCTATCAGATAATGTATATGCACTTGGGAACCTCATTTCATCTTTAGTTTTGGCATTCTCTTACTGTGTGGATATGGTGTACTGTAAGCATAATAATCACAATACAATGTTGGAAATTCATCATCATCAAATTACAGAAGATCAATCTGCTTAAACATTTCGAAACTAGTAAAGCTAAGGCATTGGAAATGCTGAAGTGCTTTAGGTTTGAAACAATATTTGTTTTTATCTAAACATAACCACAGACTGAATTGTTCATTCGGTAAGTATATTCTTTCTTACCGCATTTCACAGAATCTCTTTGTTGGTCAATGCAAACACTGCAGATTTCTGGAGTCCATGGAGGTAAGAGCAGTTATGAATATGCATATAAGTCCAGAGGTTTAACATTCATTTCTGAGAAATGTTATCCAAGGGGAGAAAGCAGTACTTGTATCTTGGGGCTTATTTGTACAGTGAGGGCCAGCAACTGAACCACTCATGCAGATTCACACAAGCATACCTGTTCTTTGGTGGATTTTCTCACTTGGGGCAGTACATCCCATTCATAGAATCAGAAAATTGATAAAGTTGGAAAAAGTCACTAACACCACATTATCTAACTGTCAGCTCATCACCACCATGCCCAGTAAACCATGTTCCTCAGTGTCACATCTCCACACTTCTTGAACACCTGTGGGGATGATGACTCCACTACCTCCCTGCTCAGCCTTTTCCAATGCCTCACTAACTCTTTCTGAGAAGAAATCTTTCTTGACATCCGACCTGTAACTCCCTTGGTGCAACTTACTGCCATTACTGCTCATCTTATTGCTAGTTACCTGGGAAAATAGACTGACCCTCTTTCATGTAGATTCAGAGAAAGTGAACAGATTTTATATGCATAGCTCCTGTGAGCTCATAACTTTTCTCTACTGTAATAGTTTATGGTATCTTTCTTCCTTTCTGTTTTTCCATACTCTTTGGTCTTTGCTTCTACGATAGTGATGAGCAGAGAAAGGAATGTATGAAAACCATGAACAGATTTACAGTGAATATATTAGCTCTTTTCCACAGATAGTACAATAAATAAACCACAGGAAATGCACGTCCTTTCTGTCTTCACATGCAACTGAGTTAAGTTGCATCTAAACCTTGTGTAGAAGAATATATTTGAAATTGGTATGGAAGTTCCATGTTAACAGAGAAGTTCTACACTTGCACTTCTGCGCACTTAATATGGATATGAATTTTTCTGTGCTATTATGAATATGTAGATTAGCAAAAAAGGCAAAGAGACCCTTATGCACATATTTAGCTCTGCTTTGTGTAATACATCTGATCTTGTCTTCCTACAAGGGCAAGTAAATATGAGGCTTTTAACACAATGAAGTTCTATGGTCCTCATGGTCTTAATGATTCATTGCCCTGTCCCCAGGTCTTTTCTGAATTTCATCCCCATTTTACTTTACTTTTATTCTCTGCTTCTTTCTGAAATAACAGTTGAAGATGACATCATGGACTGAAGTGTTGCTCTGGAAAGTCTATGCATTTCAGCATTTCAGCTCAGATGCATCCATTACATTTATAGTAGTGAAGGAAAGCCTACAGAAATGAGAACAAGGTAAATAAATAGAAAGACAGGTTAAAAAGTGGTATCTTTTTTACTGTGTTACCACTGCTACTCATGTATTCTCTACCTCTGTTTCACCAAACTGTGTGTGAAATAGTTGGCCTCCTGCAGATATACTATGTCAAAACAACTTACAGTAAAAGGAGCATAGGAACACATAATGCCTTTCTACATAACATATCAATGCATCTCATTAATCACTAATATAAATATTATAATTTTGCTGTAAATGAATCAGAATTTTAAAAGTACAAAAAAGAGAAAGAAAATAGGCCAACAGATGAATGGAACAGTGGTGCATTTTTCTCCCTTTGAAAGGTGAACTCTCAAACAACAGATGTTTTCTCTTGTTTGTTTTTCACAGTTACATTAAAGAAAAAGTAAATGAAATCAATAAAGAATAGCTTGGTTGTCTGAGCATTGGACTGAGAGCTGATACTGAAGTAAAAGAGTCTTTTTCCTGGCATCATGGAAGTTTCACCTCTCTGCCCTTTGATAAGCAATCTGTAAAGCCTAAAGGGAGAAAAAAAAAGCACTTGCTACTTCAGTATGGTATTACTCAGTGTTTGTAGATCACTTTGAGTTTGAAATCAGTCAATCGTTAATATAATTCCCTATCAGAGCAGATGATAACCACCTTCCAATACCGTAATTTCTGGAGTGAGTCCTTGTCCTGCTTTCATTCACATTTATAATGGAGTAATCATTAACTCTTTACATTTGTGTGCTCTGAGTCTCGTTGGGTTGGCAACAGAGATTTTTACCAAATTCTACAACAGAATGATGATTGTCCTGTTCAATAATAATTATTTAAGTAGGGGGTTTCTTTTTCCAATTTCAGATTGAGAGAAGTAGTAACAGCCATTTTTGTGCATAGGCAATTTTTAATTTTATGACAGTTGTTCTGGAAGTTTATTTCAGTTTTTCCCTCTACATTTGGATAGTTGTTTGTTTGTTTATTTCTTAATGTTTTTGTTTTTTTTTTTTACTTTTTTAAAGAAAGAAAGAAAGGAAAAGAAACTCAGAAAACAGGTTTTTTAACTACAAAATTTCATTTTCTGGAAGATTTTTGAATACACAAATAATTATGACTGCAGAACAAGCGTTTGTGCCAGACTGTATCTTATCTTTGGCAGGTAGTTGTTAAAAAGCCAGTAACTGTAATTTGTATGCAGGTTGCATAAGTACCTGTAATTCCAATAACATAATGCCTTTCTCACTGGAGAGATGTAGATTAGCATGCAATGGTTTAGTTTGTCACATGGAAGTCGCAACATGCTTGGTTATCTCTTTGACAAGATTTCTGTGCTACTAACAGTGCTGTAGAGAGAGTAAATTACAGAGAACTATCTGACCTGTGCTAGACACTGTAATGAGTATCAAAAACAGGAATCTCATCTGTTAGTGAGGTACATCATGCCTTGAAATGCAAGGGATGGCATGTCAGCATCTCCGGAGGTTCTGGACAGAGGAATGAACCATACATGGTCATAACCAGATCAACTGTCTAGGAAATTCTAAGTGCATTGGAAAGAGCTGGTAACAGTGGCACACTGTTTCATATTCACTGTATAAATGTACTTTTATTTTGCTAGTGCCACGTATTGAGCACTGGTATATTTTCAGCCCAGGACATATATTTTTCACTATTTTAACTCTGTGTTTAGTTTCATACTTTCCTGGAGCTGAGTCTTAATGTTCAGCATCAAAGGATTATTATTTTCTTTTTGTTGTTGTTTTTTTTTTTTGTTGTTGTTTGTTTGTTTGTTTTACATTAGAAAGTCAAAATGAAGAAAGAGAAACGATTTCAGAACAAGAGAGAATACAAAGAAAAAAAGCAGCCCATAAAGAATGTATGTGGTATTTTTCATATGATACTGTGACAGATGCATGCATTTTCTGTTCAAGTCATGAGGCATTGTAGTTGCATGATGGTGGACAAGTGAATCACTGGGGATAGTGGGGAGTTTCATGATTTCAACGTAACTTAATCTAAACAATATTAAGTACCATTAATAGTCAGGTTTTCATGACCATTAACCAAATATTTCAGCAGCTTATACAAATATATGTCCATTCTAATTAGAAACAATGCATGGTATTTTTCCTTTCAAAGTCTGCATGAGCTCTGTCTCAGTAATGCCAGTCTTGATGCTGCTGGAGCAGGACGTTTTCTTCTAAATGATGGTACTTGCACAGATGATGACAATCCATGGTGTCCTATGTTGTAGTCAAATGTTCAATTAAAGAGGATTTAATGGACAGAGCTACTTTCAAGTTACTGCAGAAAGTATAATGAATGTTACATTTGCCCACATAAATACCTCAGAATCAACATTTTAAATGCTAAAATTGCTTGGAATAACTAGTGGGAAAACATTTTAAAAGAAAACAAAATTATCAGCTACTTGGAAATGTAGAATGCAAAGCCTGGAGGGAAAGGCTGTAGGAATATATTTTGAACATACTAATACTGAATATTCAAAGACTGATGTGCTTTTTTTCCCCCCAAAAAATACATTTTTAATGACATAAAAGTCATTAGAAAGTTAACAGATCAAGTTCTGTGGTTTATTCTTTATTATGCTGACTGAATAATATATGAGACAAAAACCCAGCTCTACCACGTATTAGGAACCTAAGTCCATTCCTAACTCTAGAGAAATCACTATGACGACAGTGGAAAAAAGTACATGCTAGGTGTCTTCATAGATTTGGGCTTCAGTGATGAAGAAGTTTGTGTTCTATGTGAGTCAGGGGATTGAAACCCTCTGTGCAGGCATGAAACAAAATATCAGCCACAAACCTGGATGAGAAAAGGTTTAGATGTGTAACAATGAGAGTGCCCTCCAGTTCTTATCCACACCTCTTAACACAGGATAAACTTCATTTACCTACACTGTGAAGGAAACTTTAAGAGGAAGTTACTGATTACATCTGTTTTGAGTATTAAAATACAACACCTAAGTAGGAGAAGCCTGTCCATTCAGAAGAAGTGTTACATCAAATGAAAAAAAAACTTGCATATAAGCTCCAAGAGGAAGAAAAGAAGAAAACACATAGGGGAGTGTTCACTGGCCTGTTCATCCAAGGCCTTGAGATGCTTAAGCAGTGTGTTCACACATGTTGAGAAGTAAAAGATATTTTCTCTGAGTATATATCATAGAATCATACATAGAATCATACAATGGTCTGTGTTGAAAAGGACCACAATGATCACCTAGTTTCAACTCCCCTGCTGTGTGTGGTCACCAACTACTAGACCAGGTTGCCCATAGCCACATCCAGACTGGCCTTGAATGCCTCCAGGGATGCAGCATCCACATCAGACATTTAGTCCAGTCTGGCCTAGTGCTGCTTATCATAGAATCAAAGAATCATAGAAGCAATCATAGAATCACAGAATGGCTTGGGGTGCGAAGGATCTTAAAGATCATCTATTTCCAACTCCCTGCCATGAGCGGGGTTGCCACCCACTAGATCAGGGCCCTATCCAACCTGGTCTTTGATGCCTGCAGGGTTGAGGCATCCACAACTTCTCTGGGCAGCCTGTGCCAGTGTCTCCATGCACCTCTTAGTGAAAAAATTCCATCTAATATCTAATCTAAATCTCAACTATTTTAGTTAAAAATAATTACTCCTTGTCCTATCACCATCAGATCTCATACAAAAGTCAGTCTCCCTCCTGTTTAGAGGCCTCTTTAAGTACTGGAAGTCTGTAATGAGGTCTCCCTTGGAGCCTTCTCCAGGCTGAGCAAGCCCTCATCTCCTCATAGGAGAGCTGCTCCAGCCCTTTGATCATCTTCCTGGCCTTTCTCTGGACCAACTCCAACAGCTTCACGTCTCTCTTGTGGTGTAGGCCCCAGTTCTGGATGCAGTAGGGGCCTCACAAGGGCAGAGTAGAGGTGGACAATCCCCTTTCTCTACCTATCGGCTGCCTCTCTTTTGATGCAGCCTGGGAGGAAGAATGACAGCAAGAAATTAATTAGTTTCGGAAATATCTTATTTGATCATTTCCTTTCTGTGTATACTCAGAATACATAGTACATCTGTGAAGAAATTGAAGCATGCTGTGTTATTTCTACAGCTTACCACAAACCCAAACTGTTTATATCAGCGCCTGGTGTGATGCTCTTACATACTGAGAGAAAGAAAGAAAAAGCTGGACCTGAAAAGTGGATTTGATCTTATGCTTCATCATGCTGTCTGTTTACATCTATCACAATCTCAATAAATTGATAACTTGGGCAATATTTGAAATGAAGGACAGTGATCTAAATGTAACGTAAAAACATTATTATCATCTCTGTTCCTCTTCTCCTGAGGACTTCCATTTTCACTCTTGCAGCCATATGGTTGCCACAAGTACTCTTAACCAGTCCAAATTACAATTAGATCTGCAACTTTGAAGAAATCCATGAGAAGCAAAATGGCAAAGGGGGGTTGGACAGGAGCTCAGTAACGTTTCAAGTGGTTCATTGCTTTGTGGCTAAGTATTTCTGGGTTTTTTATCTGTCCTGTCTGGGACAGAGCGGGATCTAACATTCTCTTGAAAGCAGGAAAGAGATAGTGAAAGAAAAACTGATGAGGAGGGACTTAAACAGGACAAAAAAATAAAAAGATCATGCAAAGAGAGATGGAGATCCTCTCCACAGTGGTTTCTAAAAAACTGCATTTGCCTTAGAAGTCAGCGTGAGGTTACATACCTTAATTATCATACATTTAGAATTGTGCCTTACCTTTCTGCTTGTTCACTCCCTCCTCGGTTAATATATAGTTATCTGGAAGCAAAATATTTAACTTCGGTTTTATAGAGAATCAATAAGCTGATGTCCTTCTTCTTCACTGTCCCTATAAGGCCAAACTGTTTGTCTCCAGACATTTTCAGGATCTTTCATTACTGATTCACTCAAATGACTTTCAAGTAGCAACATCAAGACAAAGCAAATTTTAATTGCCAGGTAAAAACATTTTCCTGTGCAGTTTCTAACACAAAAACCCTGATTTTTGTTATCTTTCTTCTAGTTTAAGCATCTTTCATATTTCAGGTAGGAATCAGTATATTCCTTTGTTAAGGAAAGACTAAGAATAGGGGAATCTGTTTATGTTATGTTTCAGTCTATCATGACTAAATTGTTCTTTGCATTTGTAATTAAAAAAAAAAAAAAAGTAATTCATATGTAAATAGGCACAAGGGTCTATGGAGAAGGATAGACAGAGGTACTTATGACAATACCATATGTAAGCACTCCAATACTGTTTCAGATAATTGATGATTCCATCACCTGTTTTGCACCTTATTGTACCTATACTGAACCTTGTTTCTAGGTAATTCTGTTCTCTACTCTCAAGGGCAGATTGACCTTAATGGAGATCTGGCAATATTCTATTTTTCATGCAGACAAATTCACATGATGTCTATAAGTGTCCTTTCTGGCCTCAGATTCAGTTACATCAGTTTCCTAGCCATTTTGCAAGGCATCATTACCTGCAGTGGCAGAAGCAGGAATCAGCAACGGCAGCAGAAGCCACAGTGGTGGAGTCCATGACAAACTGCATGCAATTTTGGAGTGACTGGAGTGCTGCTATTTCTACGCTTATCCATGATTTGTATTTCATTAACTGACAAAAACACAGCTCTGGGTGTGAGAAGCACACAGACTGTTGTGTGCTTGTGTTAGGAAATGAGAATGTTCAGCAACTGAAAGGGTCTCTTAGGAGATGCCATGAATTTGAATCCCAAACAGTTTCTCATGCAGGCAAAGATGGTTGGGCTTCAGGCCAGCATGGCATAGTTAAAAGAGTGGGAAAGAAAGTTGATGGACATATGTAGATAAGGGATACAATAGTGCTGATCTTAAGAGCTACCTACCAAAATCATTGTGGAAACAAGAATTACCACATGCACACCAATGGCCTACACAGAAATATCCTTAGGCTGGGCTTATCAGTCACAGGTAGGAGAAACTTAAAACTCACCTGGGGTTAAATATTTGGGGTCCAGAGGTCTTGGGAATTTTGTGATATGTCAGTGTGATGTTGCTGTCATATTAGCAATTGAAAGGTGACAATTTTAAAAGCCTCTAGAGCCTGGAGTCTCTGAAGTATTGGTGTTCCTATTAAACTCAAATCCCATCACTGTCTTACATATGCAGTTGTATAAGATGCTATGCATTTCAAGCCCATCTTTTTAAAAGCAACAGAATGCACTAAATGCGATTTGCAACTGTTTTAGTATGAGTACCTTGGCTGAGTTGTTAAATCTTGAGCCATTTTAATCTCTGATGAGCACACATTTGCTTTTTTAATTCTGTGTTTTGCAATTAATTTTAACTAACTATAGTAAATAGAGTTCTCAGTATTCTGGAAGAATTACAGCCACTGATTCTAACAGATCTGGCTTTGTTCTCTTTATACAAAGTAACAACAATAAGATGCACATATTGATACAGTATTATAGAAATGTGGAATTTAAAATTGATTAAAAGTGGAAAGGCTAAGCTCATTTGATGGAGTAAAGAGTATTCAGAGCTTATTAAATTCAGCTGAAACTCTATGAGGAGATCTTCATGCTATACTGCTTTCTCAAAGTGATTATTTTACAGCAACGAAGGTTTTACTCTTGAAACTAGGCTGCATTTATCAACGTTACTTTCTTGTATACTCCTCCTGCTTCTCTCTGTTTACCTGTTCTATTTCTGTTTTTTTTCTTCTCAGTTTGTCAAACCCAAAAGCACCATCTACAGCAATTATGCTTCTTTCACTGCTAAAGCATTCCACTGAACTCAGGTTCACCAGCTTTATTACTTCAAAGCTGAACGTTGGTTCTGATCAGTCCAGTATAAGTGGCACAAGTAGACAGACTGATGACTGTGTAGCTGAATAGGACCAAAGAAGTGCAGGAACAAATTGTGTGTATCTGCAGAATGCTTCATCGACTGTGTTCTGCTTACTGTATTGTTTTCAACAATTTATACATTTTTTAATTTAGACTGATATGGGAAGTAAATAAAAACATAATTTACAGTGTTTGCAGGAACGCTATTAATATCCAAGCTAGTATTTACAGTTCTAACAAAATCCACATGATAAAGGTTCTACAAATGTTATAAACACAAAAAAGGGACGCAGTGTAAATATTTAAAATACAGCTTTGGATAGCTTCTGGCTAGGGTATATGCAGACGGTGGATGAAGACAGTCTTTTCAAGGTCTTCAGCTGGGTTATGACAAAAACAAGGCATGTGACACAGCTCTGATTCGTAAGTCTTATACCTCATTTTTTCTGTGACCTTACGCCTTAGTTTCTACGAGCCAATCCTAAGGACTGCAATGTTTTTAGACTTCTAGCTTTTACAATCAGGACTTTCTTAGACACAAACATCTTTCAAATCTTTCTAACGTATTCTTAGTTTATGGCAGCTCTCAGTTTTATTTTCATATTTCATGGAAATACAGTTGTATTTTCAAATGCACCTACTGAGTTTCTTTGTGTAATTTAACAATGCTTCTAGAAAAAAAAAATTTTTTTGAATGGTTTATGACTCTCAGTAAACAGAATGAGTCATATTAACAGATGTGGTCATGGTCACCACCACAAGTAAGCATGCTGCTATCTTGTGACTTCCTATGCAACGTAATTGATTGGTATATGAGTGTACATTGTAGGTGTTGCTCTACTTAAGCACTGAATCATTACGGCCATTGCAAAATCTAACACAGTGGGTAAAAAACACTTGAGCTCAGTACTACTTGAATCCTTAGAATATATTCTACACGATTTGCGTAATATTAATTTCACTTTTTGCTTTGAAATATACTCCAGTATCTCTGTTCCAGAGAATAGAAATTGAGTCATTAGGCACAGAAAATGTTGAAGTAAAATCAAGAAATCATCCAGGGTAACTTCAAGTGGATGTATTTGGACATTTTATTTTCCATGATAATAGTCTTGTAATTGTGAACCAGTCCATTTTTTTCACTTTGTACAACACTGAGTACCAGATGCACTTTAACATCATGCATAACCTGTAAGTGCGTTCTATCAAATTCATTTTATAAAGAGTTTCATTGAAGTACAACATGCTGTCAGGAAAGAAAACATTTTAATAGTATTTTACTAATTTCTCAGCACTTCTTTCCTCCTTTCCCACAGCATCATCCATATGTGTATGTCCTCTAAAATCTGCATTTCTTTATTTATTTTAATCTCAGCTCTGGACTTACATGATATCATAGATTCAGAAATCATTAAGTTATAGAATGGCTTGGGTTGGAAGAGATCTTAAAAGTCATGTGGTTCCAACTCCCCTGCCATGGAGTCCTGCCACCTACAAGACAGGGCCTTGAAGACCTCCAGGGATGGAGCATCCACAGATTCTCTGGGCAACCTGTACCACTGTCTCACCATTTTCTGAGTAAAAAAAATTTTTTCTTTAATCTAAAGCCACCCTCTTTCACCTTAAAGTCCTCTTGTCCTATTACTATATTTTTTGATAGAGAGTCCTTCCTCAGCTCTTCTCTAGGACTCCTTTAAGTATCAAAAGGCCTCAAGGAGTTCTCACTGAAGCCTTCTGTTCCCTGGGCTGAACAAGCCCAGCTCTCTTGGTCTTTTATTATAGGATACTTCAGTCCTTCTCTGGACCCACTCCAACAGCTCTATGTCTTTCTTGTTCTGGGGATCACAGGTCTGGATGTAATACTACAGGTGGAGCCCAGATTGGAGGGGAGCAAAGGCCTTTCTCTCCCTGCTGGCCACTCCTCTTCTGATGCAGCCAAGGATACTGTTGATATTCCATGCTGCAACTGAATACTGCTGGTTCATGTTCAGCTTTTTGTCCTCCAGAGCTCTCAGTTCCTTTTTTTTGCAGAGTTGCTTTCAAGGAGTTCTCCCAGTCTGATATCTGGTTTGTCCATCAATTCCATCACTTCATCATAGAAGGTCACCAGATTGGTCAGGCATGATCCACACTTGATGAAGCCATGCTGGCTGTCCCAGATTACCTCTGTCTCTAGCATGTGCCTTCACACAGCTTACAGGATGATTTGCTTCTTGACCTTCCCAGGCACAAAGGTGAAGCTCCGGATCTTTTTTTCTATGCTTCTTAAAAATGGGAGTGATGTTTACCTTTTTTCAGTTGCAGAGTAACAGACAGCCATAACTTCAGGATGGACAATGGCTTGGTAACTACATCAGCTGGTTCCTTCAGGACACTGGAACAACTCTGGCTGGCACAGCTGCATCCTTGATATTTTCCTTCATCATATGATAAAGCCTCTGTTTTTTTATTTTATTTTATTTTATTTTATTTTATTTTATTTTATTTTATTTTATTTTATTTTATTTTATTTTATTTTATTTTATTTACTTTTTTGTTTTGTTTTGTTTTGTTTTGTTTTGTTTTGTTTTTACAGGGGCTATCTAGGTGTTAGGAACTTATCCCTAAATATCCCTAAATATCCAATAGAATTCTGTAGTGATGACAGGCAAGTCTTTAGAGAGAGATTTGAAGCGCTGGTAGGTTAGAATGTTGTTTTTCACCTGTCCTCTTGATTCACTAAGCTTTCCTGGACATGAACAAGGAGCTGGCATGGCTGAGTTGCAAGGCCTGGTGCATTTCATCAGGCTGAGGAAACATAAGATGCTGAATCAGTGGTTCCATCCTTCCAAAGGGCAATTTAGGAGACATCAATTAAGTTTAAATTCGTCATTAGAAATATTTTGGTGTTGTCCAGATTTAGTGTGATCAAAATTTTGATGTAACAGAAAAGTTCAAAAATGTGCCTCTCTGAACCACAAATCAAAACTCTTGCTTGAAAATCAGTAAGATTCATAGTTCCTGAAGCATGAAGAAGAAAACACACGGGCCTTAAATCTGCTTACAGTATATAGACTACTTTCCCAAGAAAACCAGCACAAATAAACATTGTTCTAAATCAAAACTCTGGACACAGTGGCATTCAGTGCTCTGTTCTAGCATCAGAGAACTGCATAGCTCTACTTTTAGTACAGTGCAGATGGGTCCAAGGAGTCACTTGAATATTAGTACAAATGAACAGAGAAATCTGTAGCACTTTCAAAATAAAGTGCAGGAAGCAAAGCATGACGTGCATTTCAAAAATAAAGCACATGTAACTCTTATGTTGCCCCATATTGCATTAGGCATTGATCACTGCCCACTACTTTTTATGTGCCAACTCTGATTTTTGAAACATTTATTTGTAAAGTGAATCTTCATAAGTAGACAGTATTCCTCTTCAGTGATATTTAGATTTTCCATTAAAAGCAATTAGTACACTGCAAATAGGTAAACAAGAACCCTCCAGTGACTACCTAACAAAACTGAAACTACTCAAAGATATTGCATTATGTTGTAGATGCTAACGAGGGGTTAATTGGGGGTTTCCGAGTCACGGCAACACATTAGAAAAAACTTCTGGTACAAAAGGTACATTTGCAGCCAGGAATGAAAATGGTTGGACTTTGATGAGAATATTAAGAAAAGAATGCTTCAAGTATCGCTTGATGAATACCGATGCTCCTCCCATGCTGAGCAATGCATTCCATATCTTTTAAATAGGAGTCTGGCCGCACAGAACAAGCCACTGGATGCCATACCTGGTGGCTTCACACGTCACAAGAATTTACTGATATAAGCAGCAGATAAGGAATCAGTCATATCTTTGTTTTCTTTATATATGTGTTGCTTCTGAGAGAAATCACCTGCAAACTTCTTGAATGGTAAGCAGAATACAGTTTTCCTGTAGCTCAAATTCTGTCATTCAGAATTTTGTTGGGCTTGTTCTTATTTTGATTAGGGAGATCTGTTAAAAATATAGGATAGAATATTTAGAATTCATATTTAAATGTAAATTTGGCATAATTTCATATAATTGGAGGACTGCATGGTACAAATCTTAGTGAATTTTAATAAAAACTATATTTTTTTTTTTCACTCAGGAAAATAATATGCCATTCTTTAATGTTCAGAAAGACTTTACACTTTTTTTTTATTGGCAAATCTTTTCCACAACCTAGGTATTCTTTTGGCCACCAAACATTATTTATTTATTTCAATAGATACATACAAAGAAATATATCTAAACATTGCACCAATTTTACTGCTAAATATTTACTATTTGTCAGTAAATGAATTACGTTTTTGGTGACCAAAATAGGCTATTATCACAGAAAGACTGATCATCATTTCATGTCTACTAAATATGACATTGAAATTACTTTCCAAACAATTATTATACCTATTCCGTTTAATAAACAAGCAGAATTTATTCTTAGTGAAACACAACATCTGAATGACTGTGATATTACTACCACCCTACAAAGTCAAGATTTCAGCAACTTATAAGACTATCTAACATATTAAATACTGAATGTAAAGACATTTCATAAGAATCTTTTGATCTTTCTCTTCTTTCCTGAGTTGTATTTGTTTGAACTAATTTAAAATGAAACTTCATCTTTCTATATTTTACTAATTCAGATGTGTATCGTTGTCACTGAATTGAACATAGATCCCCATTTTCAAGAGCTTTATCAATTTTAATATAATCTAAATATAGTTCTTTTGCATCACACGACAAAATTTCAGAATTCTAGTTTTTAACAAATCTTGCATGGTTTAATACACCAAAAGGTCTGCTTCAGAATTCCAGTGTAATTGCATGGGCATTTCAACATTTCTTTGAGAAGAAAAAAAATTCATATAGACATTTTGGAAAATAATTTACTGATGTTCGAAAGAAGCAAAATCAAAATGCAGTCTAACACAGAAAATCAGAACTGCATGCTGTTTGGGTAAACTGGTGTTATACCAGTCTGTGATATCCATAAAGAGCATATATTGAAAACTTTCAGCATTGGCTGCTTCAGCAATATAGATTCTATTCTTTATTCACAAATACTTACACAGAGTGTTCAGGGTTTAGAAATGCTGGTACTGCAAGGAACAAGCTTTTTTCAGAGACTTTGTGTGCGAGGAGGTTAGAGAAGCAAATCCTCTTAGTATGAAAAATGAAATATAGTTAGCAGAAATGAGTGGGAAGATAGGCTTTAGCTGGATAATACATACAGAAAGAAAATAATGTCAGGTAAAGAAAAGAGAACATTTAGCAAAACAAAAATGTACAAAATATAAAGAAGAATTTGCAATAGACATGGCAGTAAGGGCAGAGATACAGTCATAACAGTAACTTTGAAATGTTAACATTTAGACTGTTGGAAACAACATTCACTGTTACTATACATTCAAGATAAAAGTAAATACAGCACTTAACGTAGTTTTAATATGAAATTATTCCTACTTATTTTGCTCTTCTGATACTGAATGTGGTAAATTCCATTATATTCCTAAAGCATGTTATGAATTCACATTAACACATTCTGACAGGTTTTCCTTGAGCCAGTCATCTAAAATATATATGTGCAGCACAGTAGCACATAAGCTGTGTAAGAGAAATATCCAGTTAGGATGCGGAGCTACTAGGACAGCAATGGCAATGTAAAATACACAGCTGATAAGGAAAGACTAAATAGCACTAACAACTAATTTTTTTCTGAAGTTATCACTAGTCAGAAAGAAAGCTCATAAGTTAGACTGCAGGTATGATTTAGGCTTTTTAAATCTGAGTGTGTCTTGCCTGAAACAAATCCTTGCCTAAACATTTCATGTATAAATATCCTGAGGAACCTGTATTTCATGACTGACTTTATCCCATTATTTAGAGCAGGTACAACTAGAGGCATATCTTTGCAATATCCAGAACAGAAATCAATTTGTCCACAAAAACCACACTTAAATCGGACTGTTCATCATTGACCAGAAAGTTTCCGAAGGCTGATAAGTTTGTCTTTTCCTAAATTTGACTGTTATGGGATGACCAAGATTGAGGTTTCTGCTTCAGACTGTAGATGGGTTTAGCCATAGGTAGCTGATTGTAAGCCTGCAAAACATGTCCTGAAGGCAGGAAAAGAAGGTAAGTTACCCAGTAGCAATTTGACAGTCAAAAATATACAGCCTTGGGCTCCCTGCTTTGGGTGTCTCTGCTTGAGTAGGGGTTGCACCAGGTGTACCCAGAGGTCCCTACCAATCTCAGCCATTCCATGGTTCCGTGTTGGCACAGTTTCAACAGGAGTACAGATCACTACCAGAAAGCAGGTGACCATACTGTGGCCACAATTGTTTTTTGTTTTGTTTTTTTAAGAGGTAGGCAAAGTTTGAGATAGGCATATGGTGCAGTTTTCCACAACTGTACTCAATATGTAAGAGAGCCCATGCTGGAAGTTTGCAAGAAACTGATAAGCTCCCTTCTTCACAGGATTACTCTTTGAAACAGGTACCTGGGTCACCATTCACCTGCACACACTCCACTCTGAAACATCCAGATCTCACAGGGGGCAGGGTGTCCGGGGTTGTATTTTGGAGTAGGCTACCCTACACCTAAACGTCTTGTCTGAAGCTTTAAGAGTGGGACTCAAAATCTCTAATATATTATTTAATATCTGGGTATCACCAGGAAAAAAAAAAAAAAAAAAAGAGAGAGAAAAAACAGGGGGGAAATAAAAGACTGCAGAATCCTAGTGGAGTGAATTACTGTTTTCTAAATTCTCCCTCTCTCTCTCTCTTTTAATGAGGTATTTAATAAGTGTGTTGTAACTCAACTTATTTTGCTGAGCTTTACAGCATGTTTCTTACTACTGCAAAATGTAAAGAAGAAAAAATGCAATGAGGTATCCATCAGCAATAGGTACAAAATGAAAGTTAAACACACCTTTATTCTCCATTGTAAGTACAAGCATGTTTCTAAAAACTTGGGAGAGATAAGGTATTCATGCTTGTTTATGCAGTAGCTCAGATTAATTTCTGGTTGACTGTAACCGATATCTGGCGTAACATCACGAATTAATTTGTCTTAATGAATTAAACTGACAATACAAGATCCTAAATATCATTTTATACATCATAATTTGTATAATGCTGATGCCAAATAAAGCACTTGCAAAGTAAAAAATTCACAGTATATCCTTTTCATTACTGTTATTTGGTTAAATTTGAAGCTCCTATGCCTACATATTTAACAAAATTGCAGTACACTATTACTAAAGCTACAGAACTGGAATGGCACATTTTTCCTGTATATGCAATTTAATTATTAAACAATCATATTTTTAATGAAATGTTATTCTGTAGTCACCTTTAGTGAATTTTGCTTGTGATAATGGATCTGCTATCCCACCATTAGCAAGATAATGTTTGAAATAAAATGGTATAAATGCATTTTAATCTCCTCTTGGGAAAAACAGACTTAAGAAAGGTTACTCTCTGACTACTTACGTGAATTAGTTCCTTATGTCAAATCATTATGTAGTAATAAAAGCTGTGGTCAGCCTACTTAGAATTCCATTTGATTCCTCCTGGGAAAAGCGTTTCTATTAGTTTTCACAGTCTGAATGATCGTCAAAACGTTTACTAGAAGACTGAAAACTAACAATAATATCAGAAGATGAGGACAGCATTCTCAGATTCAAGAAAATAAGTTAAAGACTGGTTGTTTGAGGATCAAGACTCCTAGTTTTTCATAGTATTATTCAGACTTCTGTATAGAAGTTTTTAAAGAAAAAAAAATGCTGAGAGATAAGAACTTAACAGTGCTTACTATATTTTAATTGATCTCTCCTTTTATTTCCAATGATTCTTGCAGAAAATGGAATTTGTTTTCTTTATACAGTGCCTAGATTCTTGCTTGTTGAGTTGAATTTCTCATCAAGAAGTCTGTGGGCAACAGAAAAGTCAACACTAGACAGGGAATTAAAGGGAGATTCACCATGGAAAGGTGAGCAACTGAGGATTCTGTTAATGGAAGTACCAGGAAAGGATTTAGACATACAGAGGTCTTCTCTAGTGACTTAGTTTGAAGACATACAAAGGCAATAATGGCCAGCTTTATTGAGTTTTGCATTCTTACTATAGCATACATTACCCTATTTTGGTCAGAGTTAATGGTGACATAAAAACAATAATTTACCTTAAACATGCAGTGTTGAATGCATGCAGTACACACAAAAAAATTAAAATTAATATGATTGAGGCTCTACACCACATGCATTTAAAACAGCTGAGCTAGTTTTAACATTGTATAACCTTACAGTTTTGAGGCTATTTAGTTAATGCTGTGTGATTCAGAGCAACTTCCTGCACAGAGTTAGAGGCTCTAGGATCAAAGCAGTTAATACAGCATTCATAGAAAGAAGACTGGCATTAAATGCAACTTTGGAATTATTTGAAGGTACTAGTGAGTGGAAAGGTACAAATGGCATCAGTGGTAGGTGCAATAGAGAAAATTCTTCAGGACACTTCCCTTATAATCTCTTGGTGAAGCCAAATTGTCACAGGACAAGTAGGAATGTCCTCCTGAATCCTATTAAGGATTATAAAACATGGAATAGGAATATATGGACAGTGTTTGCTAAGTAGCAAGGTTCCTTAGGAGTCTTCACACTCTTCCTTAAAGAGTGTAATGATATTCCAGTGATCTGAAAGGCACTGTAGAATATTTCAGAATGACCAAAAAATGAAGATAATTGTTGGGGTTCCCACAAGATTTGGTGACACAGTAATGCGATAGCAGATAAAATTTAACACTGATAAATGCTAAGTAGGCACACAGGAGAAACATAAGCCTAAGTGCCCTTACACAGCAATTAATGTTATTTATACTACCACCACTCAGAAAAGGGTTTGTGGTGGAGTGGCAGAAATTCCCTGGAGTCTCAGTGGCATTCCAAAAAAGCAAATATTGTGAACATTCAGAGGAATGAAGGGAAAAAAAATGAACTAATAGTACTGCATGAGTCTACTGTGACTTCTGCACCTAGGCATCATCACTGTTTTTCAAAAGGAATGACACAGAGCGGCAGAATGAGGGTGTTCATGATACAAAAAGGAAGGCTGCCCATAAGAACGAGCTGCCCAGGCAAATGGTGGAGTCACTGTCCCTGGAAGTGTTTAAGAAAAGAGTAGATGTGTCATGGAGTGACATAAGTTAGAAAGCTTTTTATTTATTTGTTTTTCTTCTTCTCAAATACATAATGAAATTATGGAACTTAGTGCCACAGGGTGTTGTGGAGCAAACAACATAAGAAGGGCTCCCAAAGGGATTGAGTGAAGTAATGGAGAACTTCAAACTGATAGCTACTAAACAGGCTGAGCTGGATGCAACACCTGGGTGGGTGTTAGCTTGTTAGCCGTTGTGTACTGTAAACACAGTACACTGGCAAAAAGCAATCCCACACAATCCCATTGTTTTCCAAGCATCTGCCCAGCTGCTGCCTTGAGCTGGAACTGCAGGGCTGACCTTTGGCTTAGCTGTCCTTATCACAGTGAGTAAACCATCAGCTCCGCTGAGCTACAGCGATTCCATTAAATGCTCAGGATGACTCTATTAACGTTGCTTTTGTAATTAACCCTTTGAAATATTTTGCAATACTTCTTTTTACTCTTTTCATAAACTGGTCTAGATTTACTGCTAAAACAAATGCCTCTCAGGAGGACCAAGAAGTTGAGAAGTCACTGGCAGAAAAGTGCGTCAGCTCGGGAGAGCTCAGCCTGGTGGGACCGAGGGCTGCTGATCGACGGTCACGACCCTCCTCACCGCGCCCATCCCGAGGAGATTTTCTCCTCGTTAGATCGCACTGTGTGCCCAGGAAAGCTCCCACTCGGCTGCTGAACTTTCTGGCTCCCTTTCTTTCTGCACATCGTTGCAGGTTTTGCATTTACAGTCACGCTGATACCCCAGGGCAGATCTCTAGGGCTGCCTCACCGACAGACGTTGAAGGACTTTAAACAAAAAGCCGTGACCCTTCGGCCCCATCCCACACCAGCCCTAGTGGAGGCAGCACCCCCCGCGCAGAGGTGCCCGCAACCGACTGCCCCTCCGCCCCGCTGGCAGCTGCCCGCCCCGGTGTAGGAGCGGCTCTACTCCCGGGGCAGCGGCCAGAGCTCCCGCCTGCTTTCTCCGCCTCCTCTGCCGCTGCCTCCGAGCCGTTCCTCAGTCGATCTCTCGCCTCGCAGGTATCCGGAGCGGGCGGGGCTGGCGCTGCTCGGAGCCGGGCGGGCGGGCGCGATGAAGCGCTCTCTGTGGCGGCTATGCCAGTCTCGGGAGAAGGCGGCCGCGTCCAGCGCCTACCAGGGCGTCGTCTGCGAGGCCGATGCCGCTTCCGTCGCCTCGCAAGATGTCTTCAAGGTGCGTGGGGACGGTGGTCCCTTGGGGAGGTGTGGAGACCGAGGGGGAAAAGCTGGTACCCAGGGCTGGGCTGTTTGTGCGGGACTCGGGCAAGATGGGCTGGCGGTGCTGGACGAAGAGGGCTGCGAGGTGGTCAGGTGGGGACCTGGGGGAGACAGAGTGTTCCTGACAAACGTTCCTCCAAGAGATCCACTAAAATAGTGACCACTGAAACAGTAATATAGGACCACTAAAATAGGGCTGTGCTCTCCCCTTGCTCATGTGAAGAGCTGTGCTGCGTTGACTGAAGGTTGATACAGCAATAAATAGACTGTCTGCTTTGCAGAAGTGTCCCACAAAGAAAGTTGAGGTGAAGCGAACTCATATAAAGGGAAAGGGAAACGTCACAGCCTTCAAACATGAAATTGCTGCCGGGAAGGATGCAGCCAGTGCCCGCTTCCATAGAGAGCAGGACAAGAAGTGAGAACTAGACTGAACATCTTTTGATAGTAGGAACAATTAAGCCAGTGAAGAGGTTGATTGTGGTACAAATGACAACCCATTCATAAAAATCTCCAAAGTTCCCTAAACAAGTACTCCAAAGAGCACTGATGGGCTTTGTGACCTCAAGAGATCTTTCCACCCACTTTCTGTGTGCTGGCTGTAGTCTGGGGCAGCTGGACCTCTGGGACCACACTGCTCTGAGGGTCATCTGTCCCTCTGGAGCTGGTCACAAGGAGCAGAAAGAGCTCCTGTTAGGTAAAAGCCTTGCTCTGCTTTTTTGGTTTTTCTTTCTTTCTTCCTTTGATTTTATAACTACACAGGGCATCTAACTTTCTCCTTCCTTTCCTATTTTGTTAACAAAGCTCTGCAATCTTGTTTTTGGTGTTAGAAATTCTCAACATGCAGTATTTCTTTAAGAAATACTTAAGACTATTAAGTCTTAGGTATTTCTTACGTCTATTAAGACTAAATAAGACTATTTTGTCTTACACTGATAAGAAGTCCCAGTTTGAAGAGCCATGAAATGTGATCTAAATCATGGGAAAGATTTAAAATTCATTATATCTGAAGTTGCATTATAAAGTAAGGAGGATTACAAGATTGTTTGCCTGGTTGCCTGTATATATGGCTCTATAATAAAGTTTCCTTAAGTAGATTTTTAGAGTGTATAATATGTGTAGTTATTTGTGAATAAAATTGACCTCTAATTTTTATGACAGTTGAGTCATTCCAAACACTCATTTCATACTGGTATCACATGCTTTATATTAGCTTTTTCTAATTGCACTTTTGAAGCAGACGCTACCCCCGCATTTGGCATCAATCTCCTAAATCTTTAAACACATTTGTAGCATTATTTGCATGAGTAACCCCAATGAGGTCAATGGGACTATTAAATCAAAGGAAGTTAAACGCATGCTTAAGTGTTTGCATGAGTAGCCCTATAAGGTATATTCAATCAATGACAGCAAAAAATTATTTGGTCTTTGTGGTTCAAGAGATCCTGTAGAAAAAGTTTTATTTTGTTTCTGTGTTTGTTTGTTTGTTTTGCAGTCAAGGAGGGAACAGTCATTCTTTATTTTCTTGGTTTGCTTGCTTACTCTTTTTGAGGATCTTTGCTTTATTTTGGTGTGCATTTTTCTCTTTCTTTCACCCATTTCTTAATATTCCTTTTAAATCTTTTTAATAACTTGTAACATTTTTTTTTCCCATCACTTTTCATATATACGAGTATAGTTTTTGAAACAATCTTAACTTTCTAGAGTGAGAATCAGCAGGTTTTGCATAGTGGGCTTTGGGTGCATAGCGTAGCACCAGTGTTGTGTAAAGGTGCCAGACAGCTGAGCTTTCAGAGGGTTTCTGTTGTAATCCAGTGTGAAGATACTGGATTGTTTCAGTCAGAGGAGCATCCCAATGGATGCTTTTATCTCAGTACTGTAAACTGAAGATTTTACTCGTTGCTCTGACATACAAAAAAGGCATAGAAACCCAAGGGCTAAACTTGAAAGCCCAACACACAATGTCAGTCTTGGCAGAAATGTCCCAAAGAGGAGAAAACTATTATTTTTTCCCCTCTCTTAAATTCATCTATTTGGCCACAGCTGCAGAGAAGTGTAGGAGGAAGTGATGACTTCTTTTGTTCGAGTTTTTCTGTGGTAGAAGAATCATCTTTGCTGCAGAAGGTGAAATAAGATACTCAAAACTGCTTCAATTTTTGTTAATATTTGTTCTGTTTCTCATCTGGGTCTGTTTTGCTGTTAGTTAAGTCAATCTCAATTTCTCAGATTACTTGATCTGATCAGGATTTGTGTATTTTTTTATGAAAATAACTGAGAAAATTTGTGTCCAAAATAGGTGATTTCAGATGGAAGCGCCTGTAGGCTGCGAAGCTTCATTAAGAAGAACCGTTCTGGACTCACCAAAGTGGATGAATTAAATGCAACCCCACTGCATCATGCTGCTGAAGGAGGCCAGATAGAATTGATGCAGTTGATCATAGAGGATTCTTCCTCTGAAGGTAATACATATCTTATCAATTATTTTATTCAGCACAGTTTAAAAAATCAGAGTGTTTGCCATCCAGCTGAAGCTGAGTTGGTGTGTGCTATATTTCTACATTCAAAAAGAGTTCAAGCTGTCACATATCACAGTGTATTGGGTATGACATGGGTCACCCTTATTGTTTTGTTAGTATTTGATCCCCACTGCAGTGATTTGATGCATCTTTCTTGCTTTATTTGGGACTCAGGTTTACAGTCTTCAGATATGGAAAACCTGTAATGAACCTACAGTAATCCTGAGTATCTTTTTTATATGAATTATTTGTGTTTCTTTTTACATTTAAAACACTTGAAACTTAAAAGTAATTTTGTTTCCCATACTTGTTGTTCAAGTTATTAATACTTCCAAGTCAATTTAACACATAGTTGAATATTTTCTGATTGCACGTAAGTGATTCTGACCTGTTTTAGTGGGGTTCTTATATCTTTTAATAAAACAGAAATTTTAGGATGCAGTTACATTGGTTAAACTATAGGTACTTGCATGCTAATAGCCTTGAGAAAACACATGTGCAGAAGGCTAAGTACAGAGTTACCCTGAAGGAGGTAGTAGTTTGTTAAATTGTTATAATTTCACTCTTGTTTACTTAACAGTGGGGAGAGAAAACCACCTAATGAGCTAGGTCATGGGAAGAAATGTAGGGAAGAAGTGGGAAGTGGAAGATCATCATGGGGCCTTGAATGGTGGAAAAAGATACTTTGTGTGAAATGATGTTGTTTAACAATCATTAGTCAGTGTTATGATACTGCCTAGAACTTCCACTGCTAGGCTGAGGGCTACTGAGCAAACCAAATGGTACAGAAAAGTTTCTTTTTTTACTTTTCTCTAAAAGGTGGCCAATATAATTTTAGGATATTTTGTCTGAAAAAGTGTTATTCTTTTCAGTATGTAATTTTTTGCTGTATTTTTTTGAAGTTTGTTTCCAAATGATATTTTTCCAAATATATATTTTTAAAAATAAATTGACATGAACTGTTTTACGTCTCAGTGGATACTATAATCATGTAAATTTGCAGACAGTTTTTTGTTATCTTATATTTTAATTATTTGCACTCACTTGTTCTGTGTGGCCTCTGAAGCAGTGGCTGCAACATCAAAGAAATTAGGAACAAGATGAGGCAAGGAAAGAGGTAAACCAAGAACTCTGGGGGTAAAAAAAGATGGTATGTAATACTGAGGAAGAAATAGACAGGTGTTTCTTTCTTCCCATCCTTCTACTATTATAATTACAGAAGACCTAATAAGAAATTTTATTGCTGTTTCCTAAAGTTTTTAAGCTTCTATGCTATTTTAGTACACTAATATTTTTAATAGAACATTTTCTCTCACCAATACACTGTTTTCAGCACGTCTAATTTAACATACCACATCATATGAAATGTCATCTTTCTCTTCTTTAAAAAAGTTTGCTGGCAATTATCTAAACCTTTGCTGAGAACACTATTTCTACAGTGTGATTGTAACATTTGATGATTTTGCTATCTTTTGTTTTGTTTGCTCTCCTTTGATCTAGTGTTAAATGTGATGGATTCTTCTGGAAATACCCCATTGCATTGGGCTACAAGGAAAAACCAGGTTGAAAGTGTTAGTTTACTTCTCAATAGAGGAGCCAACCCAAACATTCTTAACTCCAATATGATGGCACCTTTGCATATGGCTATACAGTCCCTGCATAATGAAATTGTCAAGGTAAGTCTAAAGTCCACATAAATATACAGACTTGATAAGCAGCTCAGCAGCACCTGTTTGTAGAACACTAAGACCTTGTTTATATATGCTGTATCCTGGACATAGCTCCTCATATGCTTTGTTTGGCAAACATATGTAGCGTACAGTGCTTGTAGAAAGGTTTGGGTCTTCTCAGGACAGTGAATAAAAAAAAGAACTGATTTTACATAGTACTGATATTTGTGTTATTGTAATAGCTTCATGGAGAATTCTTTAACTTTTTCTGAACACAAGAACTTTTTCATAAAAGGTTCTTTTTGACATTAATTTGTTTTTTATTTTTTATTTTTTGGTCAATTGACCATGTATAATGAGAATGGTTTCATTCCATATGTAGTATTTGGATAAGAGCTTAGAATTTGTAGTTACTGAATTTACTAGATGAATGCAACTGTAACAGATGCATAAAACCTTTAAGGTACTCTGGAGTTATTTGCAACATTTATCTTGGCTACCATAAACAATTTTAATTGTCTGTTTTCACCAGCATTTTTCACCTGCATATTTCTGCATTCAGTCTCATTTTTAATTTCCTCAGCTTTTGCATTTTTAGCTGTTTCCATGCAAAATAAATAAATAAATAAATAAATAAATAAAAGTCAAAAATAAACAAAATAACGGAATAGGCTTTTGTTGTTGGGTTTTGCTTATGGCTGACAGCATGTTTTCTTTAATGTTTAGATTTTGGTCCAGCACAGCAGTACAGATGTTAATTTGGAAGGTGAAGCAGGAAACACACCAATAATAGTAGCATGTTATAAGGACAATCCTGAAGCACTAACACTCTTGGTATGTATAATTATCACACCTTTAGATGTGATTCAGTTTGTCTAGATACAGTGTTACTGTATTTCTTGTTCTTTATTTAACAAACGGAAGGGTGATCATAGACCAACATTTAAGTTATTTTGCGTAAGCGTATGTGTACGTGTGCTGTTTTAATGAGATAGCCTCATGTCATTCTTATTCATTAAATAAAGGCACTCTCAGCTGGTAAAAATTTGGAACTCAGAATTTAAAAAGAATGTGGGTTTTTAGGTTTTTTTTTTCCTGTCTGAAATGCCCAGTGTTTTTTCTACCCCTATGTTATGTTTTCATTTATTTGCTATTGGAGCGTGAATAAAACTGTTCGTGAGATACTTGGAAGCTGTTTGAAAAGACAATGAGAGTAGTTCTTAAGTATGTTCTGCAGTCCCTGAACTATATATACTTCGGAAAAAGTGAGATGTTGTATTTTGTAGTTTAGAAAACTAGAAAAAATATCAGGCCTACTTAAATTCCTTTACTTCTTTATGGGACATATGTGATAAAGTATTGCCTGTTTTGTGGGGAAAAAAATGAAGATGTGTATGAGTCAGGTTATTATTGTTAAGGCTACAACTTTAGTCTTTTAAGAACATACATAAATTTATCTGAGTGTAAAACAGGAAAAAGGTATCTTGAAGATAATAAAAAAGAAAACTAAACAAAAAGAAGCACATCTGTGTATAGGAGGTAAGGTAAAATATGCCTGCATATTAACTTCACAATGCATGTGCAATGCAAAAAAAAGAGACAGCTACAGCATAGGCTGTATCTGCAGCAATATGTTCATTTTTTAGAGTTTTCTTTATATCATTAAACTGTATCTAGGTATTAATTTTCAGATTGAAAATGGAGGAAAAATATGTAAACCAAACAAAACAGGATGCATGCCTATCCACGCTGCTGCGTTTTCAGGTGCAAAAACATGTATGGAAATCCTTTTAAAAAAAGGTAAATAATTTTGTTCAAAAGTGGCCAATATGATTCATTATTTATAATAATGTATTCCTTTACATTTCAAAGGACTGTGAACAAGAACTGAAGCTGTGATTGAACTTAAAAAACTTAATGCTGTTATTCCTGTGGGCAGTACATGCTAGTAACTTTTATAGAACTGTGGCTGTGTTCCTAAACGTTTGACCATCTGTTGTTTAATGAAAGGTTTGAAAGAGTTTGTGTTCAGAGTGGGAGAATATTGTCTCACAGTTAATTTGCTTGTCATAAAAATAAATAAATAATAATAATAAAAAAATGATTGTTTCTGTTATTTCATTCTTGCTGTAAAAATTGAAATTTATTTTCATCTCTCAGGTGAAGAATTGGGTCACTCTGCTAAAACTCACATCAATTTTACTAATAATGGGAAGTGCAGTCCACTTCATTTGGCAGTTCAAAGCGGAGACTTGGAAATGATAAAAATGTGCATTGAATTTGGAGCCCAAATTGATCTAAAACAGGTAAACGTTGCAATAGAGTGGAACATAGTTTTGATAGAAGTAAGTTAGATGTCTTTGAAAATCAGAATAGTATGATAGAAGAATAACATAACCGTAGCCTGTTGTACTTCCCAATATAATGGCTATGGAGCAACAAATGAGAATAAGTCTCTATTTCAAAACAGATAAAATGGTTAGTTTCTTTACATAAATTACATAGGCTAATAGGGTAACTTTGTGTGAATTCAAAATGCATTTGAACAAATACATAGCAGAAAAGATTTGTTCATAACTACTGAATACATTCTCTCATTCTACATTCTGTCTGACTCAAGAAGTCCTTGAATCATAAATAGATGGAATCGGGGAGAGGACTCCTGAGAACCGTCACAGTGTTACAGCCATCTTCACAAATTCTTTACCTGCTGTCATCTCTTGCCAGATACTGAGTCTGTGATTTGACTCATTCTCATCATTTTTTGTTTATTCTCAGCCCTACCCTGGCCTTTATAGTTTTGTGCTTGTATACTTAGACAAATCTGTAATGCTACTGCTGCACTGTGATACTGCTGGTGTAAAGACCTGCTCCAAGCTTCATGTTGAGTAGACAGTTCTGACAATATCTGACATTACTCAAATTATTTGCAAGGCTGAAATCAACTTGTGAGACCAGAGATACCACAGTATAGCTTTTATGTATTTGTTTCGTGTCTGAGTGACACAGTTCATGCTGACCATTTTGCAATAGGTAAGAACCATTTTAAGATTGTTTATGGAGTCGTGAAAAAGCCCATTCCAATGTAGTGACTTAAATTTCCAGTTCTGAAAAGCACAAAGACAAGATCCTCAGGCATGTATCAAAGCTAGTTTGCCCTGGTTAGCTAAAAGAATTTTTGTTTTGACAAATCTCATTCCAACCGTTAACTTAACATTTAATAATTTTTATGACTGTTCAGATTATAGTAGTTTAATAGCCTAATAGTTCCAGTTGTTTTTAATGAACCTTGCAGAAAATTGCATTTATGAAACACTGCTAAGGAAGATAAGGAAGTCAAGATCATAAAGAACAGTGCAGTTTCTTTTCTACACATTACAGAGGCAGTTTTGTTTGCTTATTCACTTGTACTGGTCTGCCTGTTGTTTTTCTGTGGTTTTCCTTTGCTTCATCTCTTCCATTTAAGGATGCAGTGCATGTTTCTTAATTAAGCAGGTACATAATATTTTTGAGGTTCAGGACCATGTATTCTAGTGGCTTGATATAGGATAATTTGCAGTAATCCTTTAAACTATCATCTCTTTACTATTTTGGTCTTAAATATATCTTTAGAGTTCCACTATTTTAGTTAAAGACTGAAGTTTTATCATGTATCTCCTAAGTTCCTATGCATGAATCCTGGGCTAGATTGCTAGCATATTTAGTTGGTTGTAGACTAAGCTGACTGGGAATGTTACTTTATTTTCCTGTTTACAGAATGAAAAATGCACAGCGCTTCATTTTGCTGCCACTCAAGGAGCAACTGAGATTGTAAAGTTAATGATGTCATCCTATGCTGGTGATGAATCCATTATTGATGCTGTAGATGGGAATAAGGAAACACTACTTCACAGGTAGGAAAATTCTCTACCAGACTTCAGTGGCACAATATTTTTGGTTAGTGTTTTACAGATCCAATGACAATTTATGAAGTGTACTTGGATACACCCTTCCACATGTACTGGAACTTCTCAGTGAGATTGGAGGTGGTTATTGTATAGTATGAAAGTATCTGCAATTTGGTCTGGACATTGAAGATTTTGGTGCTGATAGCAAAATAAAAACAGCATGGTCCTATTACCTTGGAATCATGCCCAAGAATGGTCACTAACATCTTGTACTGAAAATTCGCTCCAATAAGGTGTAAGAAAGTGATAAATGTATGGATTTGTTAACAGCTTCTGAGGTTGTACAACAAATGTCCTCATCTAGTGAGGCTTATGTTTTCCAGAAAGTAAGTGATAAAGAATATAAACTGTTTAAAAAGAAAAAAAACAAACAAACAAAGGAACAAAAACTTATATTCTTTCTCTCAAAAAATGTTTTATGTCTGTTCAGGTACAAGTAGATAAACTTCTCAATGACTGCAAAGTTGGAGCTGATGTTTCTGTATAGAATAGCCCTCTAGACATTTTGTCTTTTCCAGTAGAAATAGTTAACAGAGGTATGACTTTAGAATGTGTGAATTATCTGTTTGTGTCAGGTGGTATGTTGCAATAATTTTTCTTACATTTCTCAAGTTGTCTGCTATAGTCAAAATGGAGTATTAGCCGAGTCTTTACTGCTTTAACTCTTTTTCTCATGTTCTTAAACAATCAGTGAAATGGATATGATGCTCACGTTCTGCATGGAATGACCCAAGTCTGAAGCTTATGGAGTTCTTTAATTAATATGTCGTACAGACAAAAATCTGACATACAAAATGACTGGTTTGAATAAAAATCAGTATATTGGTTAAGTGAACTTATTTTAAAAATGAAATTCCACGACAAAAATGGAAATAAGTTATTAAAATGAATATGTAGTACAGGCATTTCTCTATCTCTTTAATTAATATATATACACATATATATATTAAAATACTACTGAATAGAGAAAAATTTTACCTTTTGGTTTGAAAATTTGTTGCCTAGTATTACTGTAACTTTGCTTTTTTTTTCTTCACAGGACAGCCTTGTTTGATCATTATGAACTGGCAGAGTATTTGATTTCAATGGTAAATATTTAATTAAGTAATATGTTTATACGGATTATTGCAATCTATTACAATAGGTCTGCATAGAGAAATTCATAAAGAGAATGTTTCCTCAGGCATACATTATTTATTTGTATATATATTTCATAATACGTAAGTGACAGCTACAGTGCAGCGCTGTTAATGCTACATAATAGCATCTGAAAGTTACAGAGAATGAAAGGTTGCATTTTTATTTTCATATTACTTGCTTAGAAAAAATTCATAAGCATCTCTTAGCAGATATGACAGACTGGTTCAGGCACCCTCACTTTTGTGGTTTTAAATATGAAATAAATCTAAGTTTGCCTTGAATTTAATCTGCTTTCTCAAGAAGTCCTTTGTTGGATGTACATAGATATAATTGTTCTGGGATCACAAAACCATATAATGAAATTTATGGATGATCCAGAGATATGTCTTACTCTGAGTAGTCTGATTATGTTTCTACACTAACTAATTATGGGGGAGAAAAAGAAAAGAATTGAGATGCTTCTGGCTGTGTTACAAGTGTCCATTAACTCCAATTAAACTAAGGCTCGTGTAACCACTATAGGCATTGTGTTTGTTGAGGAAACTTTCAGAAGTCAGCAGACTTTTCCATTTTAAGACTAAAATGTTTTATTTTTCTTAATTTCTTGATAATTACATTAAAAACAGTTTTATGCAGAGTTTTGCACTTTCCAGGATTCTCTTGCAGGGATTTGTCTTAGTCAAAAATAGATGTGGCGCTTATTTTTATTCCAGATGTGAAATGGTGAGATTTGACTGCTTAAGCTTGGCTGACAAAACAACCTGTCTACAGAAGTTATTACTTGACAACTTGTGCCTGTATTACTTGCGTGTGTCGGTTTCTGTGACTAAGTATAAAAGGAGAATGTCTTTCCCATATAAGAACACGTTTCTTCTTGAGAACAATGCTAAATGCTTTGAGTGTCACTTTGACTGCTTTGGCCTCTTTTCTGATAGCCCATGATGAGGGTTTTGAGGCTTAAGGGCTGTTTACATTTGCCCTGTCTGCGAATGGATCAAAATATGTCAGTCCATGTTAGTGCGGTGCAGAACATGCAATTTAGGCTTCTTGGGCTCCTAGCAAGATAACTAGGTACCTCTTATACTGTGTATGTATGAGGGGGCAATAGTAAAGTTAGAGTGATTTTTACTGTTCAGAAGGAATAGCAAAATGCAGTTCAGAATGGCTTTTGGCTTTAGTACAGAACACAATGTATTACATTTACTTACTTTATCTTATTTTTGGCATTTTTTATGTTCTAAAATAAAAATCATTGTAAACACACGTATGTGCAGCTCTTCTGGGTAAAATATGTAAGGTTATCTATGCTGAAGAAAATTGTCCAGGCATGCATTGTGTGCTCTTTTCATTTAAAGTACAGCAGTTCTATTTTGTTAGGGAGAGGCCCTACGGGGCGGCTGCCCTGTCACGGATACAGGTAAATCTAGGTAACCCATGACAGTAGGTCAGTATGCCAAGTGAAAATCAGAGAATCCAACTGTACAGGTATTTTCTTTTTTGTAAATTATTGAAAGCACATTTAGTCAAAGTAGTTAAGCAAAATAAGCAGTATTGGTAAAAGATGTTGTGCTTTATTTTTTAAGTTCTCTTCTTCCTTTTCTCTTCCATTTCTCCAGAAAAAAACAAAAACAAAAACAAAAACAAAACAAAAACAAAACAAAAACCTAAATATTAAACTGATAATAAATACTGATACTTAGAATTCTTTTGTAATATTTATATGTACTTTCATTTATGTTTAACTAGGAAGTATTAATTTATAAATATAAAATTAAAAGGAATTCAGAAACTAAATTTACAAATTGTTGATTCAGCTGTATTGTAAATATTGTAAACGTATGTGTCAACATGGAAGCTGCTCCCTGCTGTGTTACATAGTATGAACACTGCTGAACTCATTTTGCTGAGGGAAGGCATTAGCTGCAGGGACTGTGATAATACGATTGTTATTAGCTGGAATTTGGTGCCACTGTATTCACTAAAATCAATGAGTCACTTGGATAAACAGATCTCTGTTTGTTCCCATGATAAATAAGAATACTTTTCAGTTTGTCTGACCTTGTAGTAAGGTGACTTGCAAAAAGGGTCCAGTGTCTGTTATCCTCAAACATTTCATCAACATACATTGAAAGCTTCCTGTTCACTGTTGGTTGGTTAAGCACTGTGCATTTATTACATGCTTCTTACTACTATATTGCAGGTTTTATTAACCTAGAAAGTAAATATTGATCATGATTATTATTAATTATCTTTCAAGTTGGGAATGGACCCAAAGATGATTTCAGTTAATATTAAAACTCCAATTGATTTTTTAAATGGGTAGCATTTGAAATAGAATTTTTTTTTGGCGTACTTAGTTCACCTCATTCAATTTGACTTGCAACTCAATATCTAATATCTACCACATCATAAAATATATATCTCACTATTTCATTTACTTGCATCATCATGCTTCCTTGTTGACAGGATTTTTTAGATAGATACTTTCATGCTCATAACATTTTATTGATGTGACCAGCGTGATACTGTGACCATAGTGACCACAATCTCCTGCCATTATGAGCGTCATGTAACAATAGAAGAAAACCACCAAAACTGGGCTTTACTGCCTTATCTCATTCCAGTCCTTCCGTTTATTAGAAGGCCAAATTTTACTATGTCCAGTTCTGGGCTCCCCGGTTCAAGAAAGACAGGGATCTCCCAGAAGGAGTCCAACAAAGGGCCACAAAGACGATGAAGGGAGTGGAGCATCTCCCTTATGAGGAAAGGCTGAGTAACCTGGGTCTGTTCAGACAGAGGAAAAGAAGAGTGAGGGGGGATCTGATAAATATTTGTAAATATTTGAAGGGAGGTGGGGAGCAAATGGAGGAGGCCAGGTTCTTCTCAGTGGTACATAGCAATGGGACAAGGAGTAATGGCCTAAAACTTAAACACAGGAAGTTCCATACTAACACAAAAAACTTCACAGTAAGGGTGATGGAGCACAGGAACAGGCTTCCCAGAATTTGCTAAGTATTCAAGACCCATCTCTGTGCCTACCAGTGTAACCTACTGTGGGGTACCTGCTTTAGCAGGTCCTTTCAAACCCCTGCAATTCTGTGTTTTTGCAAAATCAAAAATCTTAATTTCAGAGAACAAAAATATGTTGCTGCTGATATGGATAATTTGGGTTCAAGATTATCTGGATTTATATAATTTATGATAAATAATAAAAAGTGTAGATATATCAAGCTATATGGTCATATAGTATAGTACAGTGGTTCAGAAGGGTTGTGTTCTGATAATTACTTAGTACATAGGAAGTTGTCATTCCAAAAGGCTATAATTTTTGTATTTTCACACAGTTTTAATCTCAGTATTTTCAAATTAAAGTCATATATACGTTTTTAGTATTCAAACACATGAACAGAAACCCTAATAAAAGATCATGAGATGAAAGCAAAGCATACCAACAAGCAGGCAGCTCTTATTTTGGTATCTAAATGTATAGAGACAGACAAACAGATGACTAGGCTGTGGCTGTTACTTTAAAAGCATTGTTTTTGTATAAAGATATAACATGTTTTTTTAATTTAATAATCTGGAGTTACTAGGAATGACTAATACTGTAATGATGTACAGGGCAGCGCCATTTTAAAATTGTATTTATTTAATATTCATTATAATTTTGAAATTCTTTATTGCAGGGAGCAAATATTGATAGTGTTGACACAGAAGGTCGATCCCCACTTCTGTTGGCCACTTCTTGTGCATCATGGAAAATTGTGAATTTACTGCTCTCAAAAGGTACAAGAGTATGGGCACTTAGGATATACATCTGTTGATAGGATTTGTATGTGTCAAAAATCTACATCCAAATTTCTCCACAATTTCAATTCAGTATTTCAGCATACAGTCCAGGGGTAACTGTGTTTAACAGCTTGCCTTCCTGGAGATAAAGGTAGAATTAGGGAAGTGATTTCACCTTTTTCCATATAGCGTGAACAGGTTGTAGAAAAGCATTTAGGCTATTGTTCATGACTTTCAAGGTAGAAGTAACACTGGCACTCCATCATAGGATCATAGCATAGCTCAGGTTGGAAAAGACCTTCAAGATCATGAAGTCCAGCCTCAACCGAATGACATCCTCCCGTTCCTTAGCAGTTCACAAAGCAAGCAGAGCTGTGGAATAAATGAGTCACTTACACAGAGTCACATTTCACACCAAAAGTCAGATTTTATATAATCACAGTCATAATCACAGTAATAACGCTTTTTTTTTTTCTTTTTTTTTTTTTTTTTTGTTTTTTTCCCAAAGCTAAGAAAAAAATCCCATTTCCTGATGCTTGCTTTATATCATGTTTTTTGTGGATTACTCAGTTTTGCCAGATAACATTACTGTAACTTTGGAAATAGTAAATAATTATTAAGACCATATAATTACAATGGGAATTGACTGTAAACCCAGCACTAGAAGAAATGATCCATCTGCACCCTTAAATTGCCTCTTGATCTGTGGATTCTCAGTATATCCAAATATAAGTGCCCCACCTAAATCTTACTGCTGTGATGAAATATAAAGTGCACATGCACAGTGCCAAGTAAAGATGAGTATTCTGGTTGTGTTGAGTTGGTTTTTATTTGCAAGTGAAGTGATATCTTATAACGTTACCTTGAAATAATATTTGTTATTTTATAAATTTATTTGCAACATTTGTTCCTTTGCATTAAGCATCATCAGTTAGGGGCAGGGGCCAGCAGTTTTGAAGTTGCTCGTATTTATTTCCATGTTTATCTAGGAGCAAACGTATCGTTAAAAGATCATCTTGGTCGGAATTTCTTGCATTTGACAGTGTTACAGCCTGGAGGATTACAACATCTGAATGAGAAATTTCTGCAGGTACAATAAGCTCTGATTTATATCTCTCTCAGTTACCCTCACTAGGAAATGTAAAGAAAAAAAACTCTTTTTGTTTTCGAGTGTTAGTAGAAGTTCCTGGTGTTTGTTAAGTTACCAAGTGTCACAGAAAATAGTATGAACAGGTACGTATCTCTCATGAAAATATTTCAAGGCCAATAATACAGTTTTCTTATTGCCAGGCAAAGGAATAACATAATCCCATAAATTATTTTGCTGTTGGGGGATTGAATAGCTCAAGAGGTAGGCAATGAAATACAGAACTTTTCATTTCGGCTTTCCCAGCTTGCATGCAGTGAAACTAGGGGACATAGTAATATTCAGTTAAGCTTTAGGACTTAAACAGCTTACAGAATATTCTTCAGGAGGACTGAAGGACTGTGGACTGTGGACTACTGGACTGTAGTGAAGTCTTGGATTTAGTTCTAAAAAGAATTTCAATTATGAATTTGGCTATGTTGAGGTGAACTCATATTGCTAGAACCCAAGCTTGCTTGGAAGAGTTAAATTTGTTAACCTCCAGAGCTGTAATCTTTTGTATGTGAATCATGAATAACAGCTCTTACGATATCTGTAGGACTTTGTAAACAACTTGGATTGGTAGTAGAATTAGATTTAACTTACCTTTTCAGCAGATGTAGAGAATCGGCCTTACAATAGGGTGATAACTCCAGTTTGTCTAAGTTGACTTTCTAATTATTGATCATAATAATAAATCAGTGAGTGGAGCAGACTGTGAGAGGAGATTCTTAGTTACATTAAGAGGGAATATGTACAGGATAGCATTTGGGTATGGAATAAAACAGGGAATTAAGAGAGAAATAGGAGTAAAAAATTATATTGTAGAACAGTGAACTGATGATTCCAGACAGTCAGAAGTTTTGCTGCTCAATACGGACAATGTATAGACTACCTTTGCTTCTGTACAAGGTGCCTGCTGACAGCACTGAGTATGGCAGCAAATAAAAATCTCCCATATGATGTTTGTTCTGTGCCCAGTAAGGGCACAGACTGACAAGTTGCTGTGTTCTCCGAAGACTGATTCTGTTTAATGATGATCACCCACAAATCATCAGATATTAAATGTTAATTGCTACTACATTTATCTTTTCTATATTTGTTTTTTGTTTTTACATACTGCTTTAAAAATATTAATGCCATTGTTACAGACCGTTAGAAGCTTTGGGACATCAGTGATATAATTCTGTGCTTTTGTTTTTTTCTGGGGGTAACAGATGGAAAATATTAAAAATCTCGTGGTGGATGAAGATAACGAAGGATGCACTCCACTGCATTATGCATGCAGACAAGGTGTGGCCCTCTCTGTAAATAATTTACTCAGCCTCAATGTTTCCATTTATTCAAAGAGCAGAGACAAGAAGTCACCATTACACTTTGCTGCCAGGTTAGTATAGCTTAGGCAGTGGAACCAGTGCCATTTGCCATCAGTATTTCTTTGACATTAATTTCTTTGTTTGTCTTTCAAAGCTATGGCCGCATCAATACATGCCAACGACTTATAAGGGATATGAAAGACACAAGGCTTTTGAATGAAGGTGATAAGAAGGGAATGACTCCCCTTCATTTGGCAGCCCAGAATGGTCATGAGAAGGTCGTTCAGTTTCTTCTGAAAAGAGGGGCCCTTTTTCTCTGGTATGTGTTCAGGCTTCCATTCATTAAGGTAAAAAAGAACTATCACATTTCTTTTGTCCATTGGCTAGGAAGCTAATACAGTACAAATGTAAATACAATATATACAAATAAATAATGCATATGATAAATAATATTTACAAATATAAACAAACAAATACACCTGTGTATACAGTAGCTGTAAAACTAAGGTCTTTGTATCTACCTCTGCCTTACACATAGAATCATGTCTAGCTATTAGCCAGAGGTTTTAGTGTGGACAAAACGGAGCTTTCTCTAAATCCAGCTGAGGGAAGAATGTTGGAAATTTTAATGGGAAAAAAAAAAGTTTTAGTAATAATCATGTCAGCTTCACTGTTGTCATGTTTGATTGGAGGTTTGTGTAATGATTCTCAGGACTGGTGGTCTACAAGCAACTTCTCTTGCACTCTAAGTACTGATTTCAGGTCAAAGATCCTCAGGTCTCTTGGCATTGGTAGCTCTTCACCCAGATAGGATTTCTAATTTCCAAGCCCAAATCTATAAAGCCAGAATCAAAAGATACCGAAAGTTTAAAGTCCTGATACCTGGATAATTTGTAGAGTTATAACTCTCATGTCCTCTTCTTCAAAATCTGTGACAATCTGCACAGTTGAGATGAGCTGGTAAATTCTGTGTGATAAAAGGCTTAACATTTTTTTTTTTATACTAAGATAAAGTAATACTCATTGGAATAGATTTGTGTGCTTTTGTATATTCACTGTCATTAAAAGCAAGATTCTATAGTATGGCCGTGATCTATGCCATGTCTGTTGCTAGCTATTAGTAGCCGAATCTTGTACTTGAGTCATTTTCTAAGAAAAACATCTGAAAAAAATAATAATAATAATTTTTAAAAAGGGTACAGTGCATGCATGTATATAAAAGGAGAGACAGAAGAGTCAGACCTGCATACTTTTACTGACTTGAAAGTTTGTTGCATTGATGCAGTAGTTGATAGTCAAAGGGCAAGGCAATGAAATTTATTTGAAAGGGATGAAGGTTTGCATTTATAATGACTATTTTTATATCTTCTGCATGTAAGTGACTATAAAGGCTGGACAGCCCTGCATCATGCTGCCTTCGGAGGATACACTCGCACAATGCAGATAATATTGGATACTAATGTGAAGTGTACTGACAAAGTGGATGAAGAAGGGGTATGTGTTCACTTAATTTAATTTGTTTGTCATCTCCTGTTACTTATAAAGCATATGTTGGAGGTATACAATTAGTAGCACTATTGCATATGTCCTACATAAAGTCAGTATATATTTCATCACTGTTCATCATGTAGAGTAGCTTATTCTTAATGAAATTATTATCTAGTTCTTAATTGTGAGAAACAAGGAAAAGTATAAATAGACCAACAGAGTACATAAAATACAAACTATGTTGGACTTGTACATCTTGCTCCCTTTACAGTGCATCAGTACTTTTGTTATTTAGTAAAAGCATTGGTAATTAAATTTAAAGAAATCATACAGATTAAAAGAAATCCAACATCAAATCAAACTCAATAACCTACTGTGTGAAATTTACCTGTACTGCATATTAATATTGTACAGATACCATCATTTTTACTTATCTGTCCCTCACTGTTAGCTACAAAAATTAAAGGTATCACTGAATTGGCCTTTCTTAACTACAGCTGAGTTTCCTCTTTTAATGTAATGCTATTGTGACTGGAAACTTAGAATAAAGAACTTGTCTGTATCATAATCTCTATAACTATATTCTACTGTTTAATTTTGCCATTAAAGGTATTCAGAACTTGTAACTGAGTGTATCGTGTGGCTTTTCAGTATGAGAAAGAAGGATGGAAATATGTACATTTTTTTTTTTTTAAATGTGCCCTACTGTTGTATTACTGTTCTGCTTTTCTTCCCAGAACACAGCTTTGCACCTAGCTGCAAAAGAAGGGCATGCAAAAGCAGTAAGGTTACTTCTTGACTACGGTGCAAAAATTCTGTTGAACAAAGCAGTAGCTTCTTTTTTCCATGAAGCAATACACAACAGGAGGAAAGATGTGGTGTCAGCTGTCATTTTGCACAAAAGGTAAGATACACAGAAAACACTTTTTGAATTTATTTTTCCATTTTTAATTGTTTTTGGTTTTGTTTTAAGTGAGGATAAGTTTTGAAAACCTGCTGTTTAATGAGTTATTATTTTGAAATATCAGATATTGTTTTATACTCTTGTGAGAGTCAGTAAATCTTGTTAAGTTACTCGGCATGTTTTTTTTCATGTTAGGTCGAGTATTCATATTCTGGGGAAGGAAAACAACCAACAAAAAAGCAAATGTAGGCATATGAATTAAGTAATCCTTCCCATATTTTCCCTCTGCATATGTGTGTAATTTAGCCCTTTCACATAATGTTACAATACAATTCAGACTCTTAATCAGTAGATAAGATTGACACCATTCAAGGGAGTGATTTCAAAATCATTGTTACAGATGTGTTACAAATATTTTAAAATGTGGCAGTTCAACTACAGTGTAGACTACTTTACATTAGAATATTATCAAGCTCTGTTTCCAGACCAAAACATTTCACTGTTGACTGATGTTCACATCATCTGGTAAGTGCTGAAGGAACACTGCCAGTATATTGAGATAATTATTAGTATTCAGCTCATCTTGCAATCCAAGATTACAGATTTAGTTAAGTTCCCTATGGAGTACAAAGAAGAACATCTATTCTTGAGAAGTTCTTAGCATAGTTGACACATTTTTGTTTAATTGATAGCAGGAATAAATATGAATCATTCTCAAAGAAGCATCTAGAGTGTTACTCAGTTACAGCTGATTTTCCACTTGGTGGTATATAAACATTACATATTATGATCTGCAAGATGATATCTAAAGTAAAACTTGAATAATTTCTAACGAGTTTAATTTAAAAAAGAAGCAACTAATTCTTCTTCAATAATTTCAACTTATTTTTGTAGATGGGAAGAAGCTGTTCTGACATTCTCTCACTATTCTAATGCCAATAAATGCCCTTTGCTGGAAATGATCGAGTATCTTCCTGATTCATTTAAAGTAAGTTTACTGCTCATTTTAAAGACACAGCTGCATGAAAATAACTCAAACTTTGTTACATTGCATCAATCACCATTGTTTTTCTAATGCTGTTCTCAATAACATGGAATATTATAAAATAAGAAAAAAAAACATAAATTCAAAAGTTGATTTAGTTGTGTTTTCGTGATAGTTTTGGACCTGTTTGGTCTCTTGAATTTCTTTAGAAACAGAAATAAGATCTTAGCTTCCTGAGAAAGTGGAGTGATAAAAGCAGCCTCCCTGTGTATTACATATAGCATATATATTTAAAAAGATTATAAAAATGATGAAAGTTAGAAGAGAATTGGTTCCAAAGCTATTTGAGGTAATTTTACCTTCTGAGTTAACTCTTAATTCAAGCTAGAGAAAAGCTTTTTTTTCTTTTTTTTTCTTTTTTTTTCTTTTTTTCTTTTTTTCTTTTTTTTCTTTTTTTTCTTTTTTTTCTTTTTTTTCTTTTTTTTCTTTTTTTTAAATTAAAATTGCTTGTTATGTATATATTCAAAAATGCTTTCCATTTTATACCTATAAACAAAGATACAGCCTTGTAAAATGCATAATTTCATTATTGAACTCCTATATGTAAACTTTGGAATTTTCTGTATGTATAACACACCATAAAACCTGACTGAATCATCACTTCTGTTAGAGGACTGCTGTGTTCGATTGTCTTTTTCTTCATGCCCAAACTTTCTGTTCTTATTGATGAGTGTTATCTGTATCACCTTTATTCATGGTTCTGTTCATCTTCAAAGCTGGTTTTGGACAACTGCATAATTGAGTCTTCGGAAGAAAAGACAAGTCGAGACTTCTATGTAAGTGGATGAAAAAATGTATGAAAGCAGTATATTTTATGATCTTGGAGTCAAATATATCACAATGTTCCTGACAATGTGTTAGCAACAGAACATTATCTGGATAAATATTAAGTTAGAAAACCATCAACCTGACTTTTAACTACTAGTTCTGGGTGTAAACTTAATACCTCTTCAGTATTTTCCATAGCTACACAAGCATCCTGGCATAAATTGAAACTGCTTTAACTTGGTTCACGAATAATTCAACAGTTACTCACCAATAACTGCATTTAAAATACATTCACAAAAAAACTCACCTCAGTTCATGGAAGACCTTAAAGTCACATTCTAGCAGTCTTCAAACATTTGTCTGTGTTATTCTCTGCAAAGCCAGTAATTCAGTTCTCTTCACTGTTTGATGCTGGAAGAAGTACATATTTATACATGAAAGTTTGGGAAGAAATCACTACAAATATCTTAAAGTCTGTGAACTTGGTATGATGTTACTGACATGGTGTGCCTGTAGATTAATATCAGATCTTACCAGAAAACACAAGTGGCTGATCTTTGGGCTTTTCTTTGAAGTCATCATTAAAGCAAACTCTAGTTACATGAATGATATTTTTAATGTTTTTTTTTGTTTTTGTTTTTTTTTTCCTATTGCAATATAAAAGATTTAATATAATTATGTCGCAGCCATATTTGTTTCGATGTCATGTTCACAGGCAGACTGACCAACAATTTGTAAATATCATCTTTACAAACACTATGATATGATAGACTTTTTTTTTTCTCTCAGGATAAGCTTTTTAAAATTCAGCATATTATCTAATCTTTGTTGTTCAGATTGAATACAACTTCAGATATCTTCAATGTCCCCTGACACTTAACAAGAAATTAAAGGAAGCTGAAGATATTTTCTATGAACCACTGGCCATTTTAAATGTAAGTATTTTATTTTATTCTGACATAATTCCATGCTGCCTTGTTTGGGATAAACAAGGGTTTATTATATTTTATCATAACATCCCTTCTCTAAATTCTCTACCTATGTACATTTAAAGTATCTTAGAATGAAGTATGGGTTCAAGTTCATATAGTTTACATAATACATAGCAATTCTTTCAGGATTAGTTTATGTAAATAACTATGAATGTTTCGAGACAATGTGTTGAAACAGTCAGGCAGCATGTTAAATAAGACCATGCTCCAATTGTAAGGACTATGAGTTGGAAGAAAAGGCATAGAAAAAGCTGACAGGGTTGACTGTTTCCATGCATTGATTGTGAAAAATTTCTGTGCCTAAAACAAGTTTTGCTGTTCTCACACATAGCCAGTTAATTTTAACTTTTTTTTTTTTTTTTTTTTTCCTTCCCAGGAACATTACAGACTGATCTTGCTGGCTTCTTTTGATTGCTTTTTCGGGCTTACTGTTGGCAATTAGATTTGGTGTAGTTTTTAATAATAAATAAATTACTTTATAGTTAAATGTAACTAGAAAATCTTGGTCATTTCACATCTATGGCTAGCAAAATGTTGACTCCTAAAAACATAGATAATTAATTAGTCTTCCAGGTTTGTCTGCCTCTGTAGTGTCAGTTTTTAAAGCTTGAAATAGACTGAGAGCTGCAGAAGAGAAAGCAGAGGACTCAGTAGGCTAAGACAGAATCATAGTTTTGAGTATACAAAAGAACTTTGCATTATCTTAAAAAGATAATGTAGTTTTCATTATGCTAATAATCAAGTTAAGAAGGTTGGCTAGCCTGTTTTTTAAGCATGTTACTTAGCTAGAAGAGACAAATTTGATCCTTGGTACTTTCTTGTTTTGTAGGCCATGGTACGACATAATCGCATGGAGCTACTCAGTCATCCTGTGTGCAAAGAGTATTTGCTAATGAAGTGGTACGTGTATTTTAATGTATATAAAAAACAATATCACATGTCAGGATGAAGATTGTTGTACCTTAGAGCTGTTAGTAAAATACAAATACTATTATGGCATTAATAGCACCAATGTCTTTTGTATACAACACTCATAAATGTATCCAGAATATGCTATTTTTTATGTAAAATGTAACAGAGTTTAGTAGTGATTCTTTGATACATATGGAAGAAGCAGCCACTGTCTTTGTTTCCACATATTTTCTAAACATATCTAATAGTATAAAGTTAAAAAGAAATTATATTTTTGAATGCCTGCTAGAGTTCACACAAACCTCAGTGAACACTGATCACAAAATTATGTTTGAAAAAATACCTATAATGAAAACATTCTTGGCTATTAAATTTAAATGCATGCCCTTCTAAATTTATCAAGTGTTTTAACATGGAGCATTTTTTACTTTCAAGGATGGCTTATGGTTTTCGAGCACATCTAATGAATTTAGGCATTTATTCCCTTGGTTTGATACCATTGACTCTTCTGGTCACCCACATACAGCCAGGAAGACCTGTAAATGGAACAGAAATCTATGAAGCAAGACCGCTGGAGTATGAGGTACTGAGTTTTCTTTCTCTTTACAATGCATTTAGAATGGTTGTAGGAAGAAGTTATGATTATTTTGAACTGTTTATAATCAACTCTACATAGAATTGAAGTATTTATCTGTTCAGCAGTTACTTTTGATGATAAATTTTAGTTATGATTTCTTATTTTCAGTGTCTTTTCTAAAAACTTAGTGTCTGGTGTGACTATTTCAGTTTCTTCCATGAAGTGAGTGTTCGTTTAAAGATGATGAAAAAGGAATAACGTGTATTTAAGAATAAAGAGATAGATAGCAGTGAATTTTTCAGCTTTTCATATATTTTTATTTTTCAGACAAAATAAACCAATGTGGCTTTTTTCTTAAATTTTGACATAGAAATATTTGTCAACTGTAAAGTCTTTTTTGCCTATTCAAATACAGCTTTATTTGTCTGTGTTATGTATTACTTTGGGAGAGGTTCTTCTTGTGGCCTTCTAATACTTAAAGGAAGCTTATAAACAGGAGGGAAACTGATTTTTACAAGATAATAATAATAGGACAAGGGGAAATGGTTTAAAATGTTAAAAGGGGAGATTTACATTAGGTATTAGGAGGAAATTGTTACTCAGAAGATGATGAGGCAATGGAACAGTTTGCCTAGAGAAGTTGTGGAAGCTCCAACCCTGGAGGTGTTCAAGGCCAGGCTGGATGGGTCCCTGCGCAGCCTGATCTAGTTTGTGGCAGCTCTGCCTACAGCAAGAAGTGGGGCTGGAACTAGGTGATCTTTAAGGTGCCTTTCAACCCAGGACATTCTATGACTCTTAACTCAGGTTAAAGATGTGCAGAAAACTTGCATGAGGAGAATTAACTTTACAATTTATTTATCAAATACAGAATTCACTGTTGTTTTCTATGCCAATATAGGGTATCTCACAATAAAGTTCCTTTCTTTTATTGGTTGTAAATAGAGACATCAAAGGGAACAGCCACATAAGGGTTTCAGGACTCCAGTTTGTGCACCTTGTAAAGACTTCAGTTGCCATTCCTTACACTACAGTGTGATAGTTAAGTTATGAACTGCAGAATTTATGTTTATATAGAGGCAAAATGTACTGAAAATGTTGCCTAAATACAGCAATTCAATTCACAACTTTTTAACTGGTTAACAGAAACTGCTTAGCATAGGAATGCTCAAACTTTCTTATTTGGTTTGAATTACTTAAACACAATGTAATTGACATGAATTTCACAACAAACATTAGTAAAACAATTATAGCCTGTTATCTTGCTTCAAATAAACTTAATACTGTCTTAACAGAACATGATGTAAGGTAGGCAAAGCTAAAATAAACATTCATTTAATAATTTCTGATTTGCTTTCCACTCTTTTTATTTCAGGACTCATACTTCACAAGAGTGTGTATGTGTCTAGTTTTAATTATGAGTTTACTGGGAATTTGCAAAGAAATATTTCAGCTCATTCAGCAGGTAAATATATACAGAAGTAGACTCATAGCATTAATCACAGTGAGCATGGCACTTTATTTGATATTAAAATACATCTGATTTTTCTCTGATTACAAGGAAAATATAATTTATTCCTACAAATAAGATTAAAAGCATGAAGAACATTTAAATAGTGTTATTTAATTCAGTCACTTAAAGATGAATGTCTTGTAAATATGTATCTATCTCTCTTAAATCCCAGAAATTGAAATATTTGTTGGATTACTCCAATCTACTGGACTGGACAATTTATAGTACCAGCATAATTTTCGTGTCTTCTTTATTTATTAACACACCAGCTCATTTGCAGTGGGAATGTGGAGCAATTGCTGTGTACTTGTCTTGGATGAACTTCTTGATTTATCTTCAGCGGTAACAATTATTTACATGCTCTGTGATAAATACTTTCAATATTTCCAGATAGTTTACATACCATAGAGCTTAACTGGTTGTGTTAGTTCTATTATTTACTTATTTAAGCTATGCAAGTTTCTGGATTAGGATCTAATGATCTGTTGTTGTTTTTTTTACCTGATAAACTGTAATTTTTTGTGTTTTTCATGTAAAGCATCACAGAGTGTGATGATGACAAGAAAAGAAAAAAGAAAATGTATTTTGATGTGAAGTAATTGTGTATTTGTTTAAAGAATGTCTAGAATTGCACTTAAGAAAAAAAAAAAATTCAGACAAAAATAATTGACCTCCCCCCACATAAATACTGCTGCAAAGGAAGGATGTAAATCACAGGAGGCAAAAGGAGAATGAACTATAGTTATATAACTTGAGTGAAGATAATTTCTCTTAGCAATTTATAAAGTAGCACATCCCAGTAAAAGTATCACATTAGATGAAATAATCTTGTGAGTTGACATTGACTCTGTTTATTTGTTGATTAATTTCAAGAGCATTTCACTGTAGTTGATATACTTAAGGATAAGGTTTGTCAGCGAAAGCAATGTCATGAAGATATTATCTCCTTCTGACATTGCCTTTGTAGGCAAACGTTGTACATGTGTCTGAGCTTAGATGACTAATCAATGGACCTGTCTTCTGTCCTTTGCTGTGTCCTGTAGTCAAAATGGATATTGAACCTAAGCACTCAAAATAAAATTCCTTGAGTGCTCAACCATTTTTCTCACTATAAATTAAATGTTATTCTTCCCTGAATATTGTTCATTTGTTTGTTGATAGTAGAACTTTACAGTTACTGTATGCATAATTTTTCTGAGTTAGGCCATCCCTTCTCAAAGCAACCTAAGCAATATTGACCTCAATGGAACGGTACCAAATAAAAACACCTTTATTTATATTAAGATTAGGTTTGCTTTACTTTCAGCTTATCTTTTTAGAGGCACACATAATATTTCAGGGAGGGGGGAAACTTGTGAAGGGATTTTCTCACTTGTGCTACTGTTTTATTATAAAACAGTTATCTGGTCCTTGAATCTGGTACAGAACATAAATTCCCGAGTTCAGGTTTGGGGGAAAAACTAGATTAGTCTGCTTTGTGACGACGTGTTCTGAGATCTGGTTGATGTGTAAGCCAGGAATGGGTTGAGCTTGCCATAGAACAAACTGTTGGAAACACAGTGACTTAAAATTGCACTCTAACTTCAGTATATAATTTTTTCTTACATCTTTTGGTTCACTTATTGCCTAGATTTGAAAATTATGGCATTTACGTTGTGATGTTCTGGGAAATTCTGAGGACTTTGATTCGGATCGCTGTTGTTTTCTTTTTCCTGATATTGGCCTTTGGACTGAGTTTCTTTGTCCTTTTGGGCTCACAGGTTAGTTGAGTTCTGTTTGTTATTTATTTATCATTTTAGATGTTACCTTTCAATAAAGAGTTTTCAAAACTATTTACAAATTTCATAGTTTTTTGAGTTTTTGTTGATTTCTTCATTTCTTCTTTTTCAGCAAACATATAGTACGCCACTGCTTTCTGTAATGAAGACATTTGCAATGATGCTGGGAGACATAAACTATCATGATGCATTCCTTGATCCTTTACTGAGCAGTGAATTGCCATATCCATTCCTGAGTTACACAGTTCTGATTATATTTACTTTGCTTATTCCAATCCTTCTTATGAACTTGCTAGTAAGTAAACTGCTTCTTAATGCACAGAAGTGGTTAAGCACGTTTGTGTGTGTGTGTGCGTACTTGTAAGCAGTTTTGACATATAGAATTACTTTAGTAATGATGTGTAACATTCATTCATAATGTAGCAAACAAATATATTTAGTGACATGAAGTTGCCTTTCCCTTAATTGTTGCAGGGTTATCCTGTGTATCTTCAGATTTGTATAACTAAGTAACTGATGAAATTTGCTGAGCTGCAAGAGGGTCTTCCCTACTTTTTGTGTTTGCCTTTAGAATAGGCAGGAGCATAGCCTTCTGTTTCTGTAAGGAGTAAAAAAAACAGCTTCTGTATATATGACGAGTGCATGAATGTCAGAAGAAACTGTTTTTTGTCTTTGCTGAGGAGCAGTCCCTCTGGTTTGTGCTACACTTTGACTTTACACAGATGTTAGAAGAAATGTTACAGCAAGGGACTAGTTCTCTGAACCAACATTCCCTGATTTTGTTCTAACTTCATGCTGGAGAGTGATTCATGTAATCCCTGCCCCTCTTTTTTCAGCAGGAAGGAAATACATATTCAGATTGAAGCTTCAGTATGCTATTATGTTCTCTCTACTGAGACAAATGGGGAATGATGATTTTAATAAGTGCTTTGGTAAATACCTGCCCCATAAACTAGACATTGTCTTAATTGTTTAATCCCTCATTCTGTTTTACCATCATAAACTAATAGAAATAATGTTTTTTTTTTATTTTAAGAGACAGATCTCAAATCTTCATTGCACATCTGCTACCCAGCAGTATATGCTACTTCATTTGCCTGTAGTGAACAAAATGAATCAGAAAACCAATTCACAGTCAGAAAGGCAAACACCAAGTAAATCATCTTCAGCCATATTTCACTGACCATTAACTACTGTTTTTAGGAAATCAGGTTTTTCTTATGAGCTGAGCAATAAAACTCAGCAAGTCAGCGCAGGGCTATCTTTGTGGTTTTGGTTTGTTGTGCTTTTGATTTTAGATTACTGTTGCCATGTATTTCAATCAGAAGTCAAGGTACATTCTACTCCACAAAAAATATCAATCATGAATCACAAAATAAGGGATTTTATTCTTAACAATTCTTCTAGGTTTCTTTTCTTTACTACTATGCAGGTATTTGGAAGTGAAAAAGCTTACTACTCTTCTTGATACCCATTTTCCAAATATGCACAGAGGAGTGATGTTTCCAGATTCAGGTGTAACAAGTTGAACTTCAGAGTCATTTTGTATTTAAATGTAACAGTTGCAATTGAAAGCACAGATCAGATTACAAAGGAAAATAAAAACCCCACAATAAAAATGTTTCTTGGATCTTTGATCCTGTGTTCTATTTTTAGATTGGTTTGGCTGTTGGAGACATAGCTGAAGTGCAAAAATATGCTGCTCTCAAAAGGATTGCAATGCAGGTAAGTAGCATACCACAATAACATAACTGTAGGAATTAGCACTGCTTGAAAACCTAGTAACTCTTATTTTCAGTTGTCTGCTTTTGTATACCGAGAACATAATCTGCAATCTGAAATCTATATAGTTTTCTTCATTTTTATTTATTTTTTAAGGAATAGTAGATTTGGCAAATAGTTTTCAATTTTTTTCTTTTTGTTGTCTCTGAAGCCTGATTTTTCACAGGTGGAAATACACAGAGTATACACTTGTCAAATAGAGAATAAATATCACTTCTCACAAGATATTCTCAGAAACTCCCTGTGTGCTTCTGCTTGAAGTCTGTATTTTGAGAAGAACTGAGCATTCATAACATTCACCCAGGGAGCAGTGGCTTTGCACATGTTCCCTCCTGGCTTTGCTTTTTCCAGAGAGTTTTAGAGAAAACCTAGGGACTGTGCATGTAGGAAAGTTGGCATCTCCTGAGAAGACATTCATATAACATACTTGCACTGCTCACCAGAGTATTTTCCTTACAGTGATTCTTTTGGCCTCTTAATGTGTACTTTCTCTGTCATAACCTAGGAAAAAGGTATAGCACAGTTAAAGGGAAAGATCATTCTCATCATTATTTAGTCTCAGAATCACTGGCTTTTAAAAGTATTCAGTCTTTGAACATTTCTGCTCTGTAATTCTATACTGCAACCCATAGAGTAATGAAATGTTCCAGTCATTACACAAGAATTAACTCAGATCTAAAACTATTTTAGTTTTAAGAGTGCATAGCTGTATGGAATAATTACTCTGTGGAAAACTATATACTGCTTTGACCACATGGTATCTAGTGTCTGGACTGCGTGGATCAACTATTGTACCATAGTGTGCTGTGTACACATCCTCTGAGATGTAATGCCTTGTGATTTGAATATACTGACATATTGGTTATTTTCATGTTATTATGTGTCACTATCTTAAGAAAATATATCTTATTCTAAATGCAAAATAATGTTTAGGTTAATCTTCACACAAACTTAGAGAAGAAGCTGCCATTTTGGTTCCTTAGTCGAGTGGACCAGGAATCAATCACAGTTTATCCTAACAGACCAAGATACTGTGGATTTATGGTAAGGTTGTAAATATTTGAATCTAGATTTTATAGTAAAATGCGGTGTGATTGACTTAGTTTGTACACAGATTGCTGACAATTTTGCATTAATAAGATTCGATCATTTGAAAGATTTGAGATATCAATATTAAGATATCAAGATTCGAAATCTATGATAGCTTGACTGATCTTAAAATGACAAATCAGTGTTTGAGTGCATCCTAACTTATTCAGCTATAATTAGTGCTTTGAATTCTCAGAGGTGGGTGATGTTATTAGTCAGGAGAAGTTACAGAATTTATTCAGACTGAAAATGTAAGTACTTGCTTCTGGCTGCTTTTTATCTGTCTGTCTACTTTTAATTTCATCTGCAGTTGGTAGACTGAATTTTCTGATTAAGTGTATTTGGCAATAAGAATGTTTAATATTCTAAAACTAACTTTATACCTGAAACTAATTCCAGCATTAAGATATGTTGAGTCTGTTATAGTTCACCCATTTGGAATTATTAATCTGTTCTCAGATTACGGTACTTTGTTTCATTTTGATACTATGTTTTATTTAGAGTGTGTTCCAGTATTGCTTTGGGTGTGAGGACTCTACCACAGATGCACAGAGCACTGATACAACATTAGAACTGGAAGTTCTGAAGCAGAAATACAGGTATATATTGTCTTATTACTCTAGCAGTAAGTAGAGCCCTGTATTACAAAGATATCACTGTTTTAAAACAGCATTCTAAAGCTCAATACTTAACCCACAAAATGAAATTTAATGTATCTATTGTCCTTCATTAAACTTCACTGGTATGTTAACTTACTTCATATTCTGTAATGTATTTACTTTCAAAAGAGGTCTGTGTTAAAGAAATACATTTATCCCATGGAAGAGAAAGAGGACGGGCTTGTTTTCCCCTTATATATATATATAAGGAAAAGGCACTCTCATTTCTAAATTAGAGGTTTGTGTATGGAGGTTTTCCAGAGTTATTTTAAACTCACAATTAGTGTAATTCCAACTGGTTTGCAGATACACACAATCAGTAACAGACTTTGCAGTGGTCAGGTGGTAAATCTGCTTCAGTCCCAAACTGCTCTTCATAGAGAGCCCTTTCAATCACTGCAAATCTGTATTTGTGCTGCCATTTTGTAAGGCTAGGCATTCTGTAGAGTAGATTTTCAGAAAAAGCCTGCTTCATAATATCATGAAGACAGTTTCTGGACACATTTACTATTTCCTACATTTTTTCTTAAAAGAAGATGTGTTCTGTATGCCTGCTAACTGATGCTCTTTGTATCAGTTGTGCTTTGGGTAGCAGTTCTTTGGGTAGCACCAGAGACATTCAAGGCCAGGTTGGATGGGGCCCTGGGCAACCTGATCTAGTGGGTGGCAGTGCTGCTCACAGCTGGCGGTTGGAGCTCGATGGTCTTTAAGGTCTCTTCCAACTTAAGTTAGTTTGTGATTCTAAAGAAATCAGTAAGCATGTCCCATATACTGCTAAAGTACTTGTGAAGTTTTTCAGATGACTGAATGCTAAATTGCTGTTGCAAATCTGGTCCTTATTCCTTGCCAGACACTTAAGTCAAAACTATGAATGGAAATGTTTAGAATTTTACTTTATTTGAGAGTGAGGTCGCTCTTACGTTAAATATGTAGTAAGGTATTTTTTCTCAAGAACCAGAAATTTGTTCTTTAATCTTACTTCTTAAAACCTGGAGAAGTAGCACAGCTTGAAAACTTCAATGTACCCCAAATAAAATTCTTTGTTAAGAGAAGCGTGAGATTGAGGACTATTGATATCTGCCCTTTGAAACCAAATGGCAAAGCTTACTTTATGCGTGCTTTTCAACTTCTGTTTCTTCTTGTTGTTTCTCTCCTTTTAGGCTCAAAGACATATCAACACTGTTGGAAAAGCAACATGACCTCATTAAACTGATTATACAAAAAATGGAGATAGTGTCAGAGGCTGAGGATGAAGACAGCAATGATTTATTTCAGCACAAATTTAGGAAAAGGCAGTTAGAACATAGGAATAGTAAATGGGATACAGTGTTAAAAGCTGTTAAATCAAATGTGCCTAATCCAAGCACAGAAAAGAGCAGCAGCTTCTTGTAGACTTCTCTGTGATATCGTGTTATATTAACATTTTGTTTTTCTTTAGGGTCAATTCTCTCAATGCCTGTGCATAATAGCAATGTGAACCAGTATTTATTCAAGTAAGAAAATAAGGCCAGATCCAAAAAAGGATGTAGGTGCTCAAAGCAGTATTTAAGAAGATTTAAGACGTCTACATCTAGAACTGTGATCCCAAAAGAGGCTGACCTATGAGGAAAGTGCCTAACTCAACAGGTGCCAACCTGGCTGTCCTTAGAATTCTTGTGGTTTCTAACTAGGTCAGTTCCTGGATTTGGCCCTAATGCAATTAGTTATCTGCTTAGTTATGTTGGGTTTTTTTTTATTGTTACAATTACTTTTTAGAATTTTAGAATTTTTAGAAGTTCAAACTGCAATTCATCAGATGTTTCAAGAGAGCCAGTGGGCTTTATGTAGACTACAGCAGGAGTAAAAAGACTAACTTGACTGATCCTTTGGAAGCTTTGCTGAGTAAGGACTGCAGGATCAGACCTGAAACGTAACAAAATAAATGAGATTACAAAGATGCAGTTTAGGATGAGAATAATTTTATGTTCTGGATAACTATATGCAGTTCCCAGAGGGATCATTTGAACTTGCATGCATATAGAAGTGGTAGAATGACATGCTGAATACTAGTAATTTACCACTTACTGTCCTTATACTGCTAGTGTGATTTTGGCCTTCCTGATACCATAAAAACTGACTTTGTTTCTTTAATCTGCAGTCTCATTTTGCTGTTTGTTTGCTGGATATTCAGTGCATTATGTAATATACAGTAATAGACCAAATGTGGAAATAAACATGAATTAAACTGTGTTCAAGTATCTGAGTATTTGCTTCAAAAACAGTGGTAATAAACTAGTTATGTCTGCATATAGTTACAGTGTTCTGTAGTTTGCTTTTGAATTCATTCAACTTCTTTAATTGTTTAATATACATCAGCTCTTCACGTAAGGAACAGTTACGATCCTAGTTGATTTTAATTCAAGGCAGCTACCAGAAATTGATTCATACTGTACAAAACTTGATCAGTCCTCAAGAACAATGGAAAGATGTGCTGCTGATTAGTAAAACTCAAGCCTTAACATTTCTATGGATGACACTCTTTTCAGTAGGAAAAAATACTTCCCATCCAACTGCCTTATGTCATCTTTAAGACTTTTAATTCTTACATGGTAAAATAGCGACGGGGAGAAGTTATCACTATTCTTACCTGTTATGCTGTACTTGCTATGGTGGACAGCAGCCTGATGTCTAACGGGAGATGATATTTGTTACTATTCAGGAAGCATTTGGAGTATTTTTTTCATTAGCCAGATTCATTGATACCTTTGAAATCTGTGGCATAAATCCACACTAGCTATAATTGGAGATATTTGCTTATAAAACTGAAGTTCTGTTCTTGTTTTGCCTAACAAAATCTGAGTGGGCATTTGGTATGTAAGTAAGTGCTAATTGATAAAATTAATCTTAACAAACCTCAGGCAGAGGTTGAATACCTGGCCTTTAGACAGTGAGATGGGGCATGGAAACAGTCTTTGCTGTAAGACTGTGTCCAAAAACATACTCCTGTGTGCCTCACAGGCCCCATCCACAAGTTCTCCTCTTGGCCAGGTTCTGATTGTTGAGACCTGGTGTGTTTTAAACTAAGACAAAGGAAGTTTTGGTTGGATACTAGGAGGAAGTTTTTCACACAGAGGGTGGTGACGCACTGGAACAGGTCACCTAAGGAGGTTGTGGATGCCCCATCCCTGGAGGCATTCAAGGTGAGGCTGGGTGTGGCTCTGGGCAGCCTGGTCAGGTGACTGGCAACCCTGCACATAGCAGAGGGGTTGAAACTGGATGATCATTGGGGTCCTTTCCAACCCAGGCCATTCTGTAATTCTATGAAATGTCCAGGTCCTCAGGATAAAGCCAAACTTGAAAAATAATAAGCTAACACTAGATGGCAGTGAGGGATAAGATTTTTGAAAAAGTAAATTGATACTAAGTACTTAGTTTTAAGTAAAGAGAGTCAACATTGTGGTTATAACAGAAGCAAAGTTGTCTCATTCACAGTTTTGAAGTTTGAGCCTTTCAAGCCTCTAAGCAGAACTCTGATGTGTTTATGCAGAGCAGCCTCTCAGGGCAGGGTTTAAATCTGTTCTGATCTTTCAGCTTACAATTTGAGAAATGTTTTTCTTTTTAATTTTCTCAGGCTTTGCTTCTTTCATTTGTTTAGCAGCTGTTACGGTGGAAAATACAGATAACCGTATCCATCTTTCCCACGTGCAGGTCCAAAGCTGACCCTGAAAATATACTGCATAGTTTGTCTGCAAAAGGGACTGTTTGAGGTTGGGAATTAAGGAACTTCCATATCTCTGAGTGCTTTTGTTTTATTTTATTTCCTGTGACATAGCCATAGCAGGCTTGCCACCTGTTGAATAGATATTGGGATCTATTGATATGTTATTTAAGGGGATTCTCCTGGTTTTAGTATGCACTCTCAGGCTGACATAATTGGACTATGCAAACCCAGGGCAGTCTGAAAGCTCACAGTGGTTGGGATACATAGAGCTCCTGTTAATACACCCACCCTTGGGTGCCTAGAGAGCAGGGATCTCTCTGTTTTGCAGAGAAACAAAGTTAGCATGAGTTGTTTCACTTGGGAGACAAATCACAGGTAGTTAAGGAGTCTTGTGTAGGTTGGGGTGTGGATACAGGGTTATTTCAGCCACCTTGAGAAGCAGGCCTGCTGGGTACATCCACACCTGTAACATTCACACATAGGAATTAACATGGATGAATTCAGCTGACATTGATTGTTCAGTTGTGAATGTATCTGAAGATTGTCGCCAGTGTTGATGAACTTCTGATTTTCATCACCTGCTTCCATTTACAGAGGGCTCTGCGGGCACACATAGGTACCATTTCTCTCTCTCGTGACTGTATATCAAGTGCTTCTGATAGTGAGGGTAAATAGTGCAGTTCATTTCCTGCTGCTCAGAAGCACTGGCAATGTATTGTCCTTGAAGAGAATGACAACATGGGTCAGGCAATGGCACCATCTGCTTCCGCCAAAGCCAGTCTGAGGCATATCCTCAAGAGTTCTTGCTGGGAGGGTAGGTTTGTGCCAAAGGTCAACAACTGGGACAAGAAATCCTTGCCATTAATGTGTGATATTTCAGTCTGAAACAAATTGGCAGCCCCATGCAATATCAGTGGCAGTGTGGTGGCTGCAGAAACCACGGGCCCAGAGGTCTGGTTTTGTAATGAATGCCTCAGGCCCACACAACACCATGCCCATGCGAATTAAAATCTGTTGGAGCAATGAAATGCCTCCTTACAAGAGAACCTGAGAATTCTCTGGCAAGAGGATTTAAAATGGATTAAAGAGAGACCATTTTAGGACAAGAAAACCCAGAATGTAGGAAATAGCCTCCATCAAACTGTTCAGAGTGCATATTCATATCCTTCATGTGATCTTCTGCTACTGGGACAAAGACAGACCACCATCATTTGGGGTTAGTCTGTGCAGGGCCATAATGATGTTGACATCTTTCTAGTGTAGAAAAGAAAGAAGTCATAAACGTAGCCAAAGCAATGCCACAATAGCCAAGAGAGGAAGTGCTGTGGACGCTTAAACAAGTAGCTCAGGAGGGGAGAAATGTTGTGACAGTAATGCTTGGTTTATTAATCGAGATGATAGAAGGAAACAGTAGAAGTGATGAGAACTAATGCATTTTGTATGGTATGAAGACTGAGAATTGCACTTTAGAAAGCAGAGCAAAAGCTAAAGCTGTTCATTTCAGAAATTAATAGTAATATTGTTAATATTTATTCACACAAAGAGGTGATTGCAGTGTGAAACGGAAACTGGGGACTGACAAGAATAGAAAGTACAAGTGAACCAGAAAGGAGAGAAAGAGGGAGCGACATGGACATAGTCTAATCAAAGAGCTGGGTGCCCCAAGAGGCTGCATGCCCAAAGTGTGCCCCATAGCAGTGCTGAAGGAACGTCAAATTCAGCTGCATTCCACCACGTGAGATTGAGGACAGGGAGAGTTAAAATCACTTGAATTTTTAAACCATAAAGCACGCTTTGCAGTTCAGTCCTAATGCCAATGCCCGGAGCTGGCACTGCCCTGTGGAGTGATACAGCAAGGAAGCAATTATGTGATAAATGGGCATCATGGTCTGTGGGGTGATTTCTTCTCGCTTGAGCCAACTCATTTCCTGCCAATTCAGATTTTAATGTTTTCTTGGCATATTATCCCCATGTCCATGATAATTAGGGTTGCATTAAATGGCTGTAAGTAATCATGGTAAAAATTACCACTGTAGCTATTACTGTGTCATGGAGAAAAGAGCCTGTACTGCAAAGCTCCTATCAGACAGAGGCAGCATCCATGTATGTGCAGGAAGAACTGGTGGATTCGCCCCAATGGGGTGAAGAGATTCTCATTGCAAGGGGTAGCTGCACTCTCCTAGACTGAAACAGTTTGTGAAAAAATGGTGTTGGGCATTTATGAATGCAAAGAAATTAATTTCCATTAGCACTGATCAGCCTCCATGCACAGTTTTTGACACTGGGGCAGTGCTCCCTCAGAAGCATTCCTTGCTCCAACCCCAGCACTGTGTATTGAGCTTCTTTCCCCACTGCACTCATGGCTGGAATGCTGCTTCCAGCTATCCTCAGTGCCCACCAGTGCTAAGCTGTGAGAGCAAAGGTGGTAAACATGGCTGGGTAGGGCCACTAAGCACCCCCAAAATCCCAATAAGTCATCAAAACCAACTAATTCCAAAGTCAGAGGGAATAGGCAGAGCTGGATTAATGTTTTCATGTTGGGTAGAGTTATCAGTAAAGGCACTGACACCCTTCGTTACTCTGGGAGCAAGTTATCTGCAGGCAACAGTTTAATATGTATGTATTATATTTTGGGTGAAAGATGGGAAGCTGAGAGATCCTGCTGTCCAGAACCTCAGTTTGCTCCAATAGGATCTTGCTCTCACATGCCTGTGGTGATGACAGAAACACAGTACTTCAGGTCTTTAGTATGATCACTCAACCACAGTAACAGGAGCGGGTGAGAAGCAGCTTTGGTTCTGTGGAATGTCAGAGTTCCCTCTGGTCTATTCCACTGCAGAATCACTGCAGCGGGGTGTTGCACAAAGAATCTAAACAGAAGATTCCCTCTGCAAAACAAATAAATAAAAGATAGATGAATTAAGAGTTTGCAGGCTTAGACATATTATCTTAGACAGATATTGCTGGGAGTGTGATGAAGAGGAACAAAGAAGAAATATTTGTTCTAGTCAAATGCATTGTGGTTATCCATCAGCACAAGCTCATTTCTCACATTTATAATGACACATAGGATGCAAACTACTTAGAGAAGAAGATAGATGTGTGAATGCCGTTCCTTCAACCCAAAAGCTAATAATAAAATCATTGCCTTCTAAATGTTTGATCGGCTCAAGGCTGTTTGGTATCCATCATGATCAGTCTCTACCATAATGCAAGTACTAACAAAAGCCATTATTCTCTAGCACATGAACATGTAAATACCATTAGTAATTGTTGATAGGAAATGTAACTTTTAGTGTGGAAAGGGAAATGTACCATGGTTTGAGAGGCCTGACCAGCCTTCAAGGGCTCTTTATTTACAGGTTGGCCATACTTTGCTAATAGTTAAGCTAAGGACTGGGCTAGTAGTTCTGCCTGTTGTATGTTCAGAAAGTAGTTTTGTCGGACTTTCAGCACAAGATCTTGATTTTTCCAAAGCAAGGAAGGGCTAATTACTGATAATTAGGGAAAAGTCCAAACAGGCTCTTGGAGTGGAATATGTGAAGTAAGCCCATGACCAAACAGTTCATGTCAAATGAAGTGCTCTTTAACAAAATGCGTACCTGGAAGAAGATGTTGTCCTCAGGACAATATTGTTATGTTCAGCAGAAGAGACGTCTTGGCCTGGTAGAGTTGCCTAAGGGGTGGATCCTTGCTCTGGCACTGTGCAAGAATCAAGCTCTCAGTGAGACACTTCTGTTTCATTCAGGCAAAAAGCAAACTAGCTCACTGCTGGAGGAAACAGAGGAGACTTTTTCAAGCTAAGCAAAAGGATTTGTTACTGTGAGCGTATCTGAACTTCTGACGGTAATAACACCTCGCACACATAATGAAATATTGCGTATTTTTTAATTACATGCATTACATGTGATATATACTTAAGTTTATCTATCATATATAGATGAGAATGTGAATGTCAGCGGTATCTATCAATAGTTCGTAAGAAGTGTTCTGGGCAGGTGTACCTCGTTTGGTTTTGAGAGGAGTCTGATGTATCAAATCTGTATTTCTTGGAAATTTGATCTAAGTTTGGGCTTTAATTTTTTCTCCTTGAGAAAGCCTGTTGATATTCCCATAAAACATGCACTACTTTGTGAAGAATTTTCACAGACAAAGGAAAAAATAGGGAGTAGTGCATTACCTCAGCCTTTAGCTTCAACCCAGCAAGCTCTGCTAATTAATAGAGATGGGCTGATTTCATTTCATGGCAGACTGTTCCCTGGCTAGATATTGTCTTTCTTTCTAAGCACTTAAAAAAATCTCCATTATTTCATGTTTCTTAATTAATATATTAAACTAGACAAAAGTTTATCCTCTTTTCATTCCTTCTTCTGAAACAAATAAATGATATTTTATTTTGAAATATTCTCTGTTATTCTTTAAACTAAAAATACTTTCTTATTTTCTTTTACAATAAAAAGGAAGGAAATATTGGGGGTGTAAAAATACATGCTACAGTTGTGTCTGATGAAAAAGAGAGAAATGACAACAATCTGAGTGGTCTCCTGCTCTCCAGGTCTTGGGGGGCAGAGGGGCTGAAGGTGTTTTGAAGGCCAGGCTGTAACAAGTGGTTGGAGAAGTGGAAGAAAGTGTTTCCCACAGAGAGAGGTTACAGGAAGGTGAAGAGGGAATTTCTGTTTCTAATTGCTGTAATGGGATCTTAGGAAGTGGAGGTGATTGATAGTGTATATCAGCTGTGGCCTGCAGTTGGGAAGCCTCTCCTAAGCTCCTGGTGTCCATTCATCCCTTATCCCAAACCCAAATTTTGCTTTCCTAAAGATCTTATCTGCCTCCACAGCAGCTGTGATGTGGATCTGGGATCTCTTCTTTGCCTGAGAGCAGTCATGGTACCGATGACACCACGGGGAACAGTAAGGCATAGAGTGGCACAGGGGCTTTCCCTGTGTGTATGTAAAATGGGTTTCTCCAGATAGTATAAGCAAGTGAACATGCTCTGTTAAAATTACTATTTTCTCAACTGTGTTGCCTATAGCTGTGTCAAGATCAACATGGTTTTAGTGAACATAAGTCAAGGAGAAGGAGATGCTGAATAGCAAAGGATCCAATGCAAATATAAAACTTAATTGACTTAACCTGGCACTGTAGGCAATTGTGGCAGCTAGCTTAGAAGCACTCGTCATGTCTGGGCTTGGGCAGCAGCGTTTTCAGTGCCACAAATCTCCTTTGATTTGGCTGGTGAAAGAGAAGGCAAGGGGTGATAGAGAATTTAGGATGGAGCACAGCAGTCCACAAGAACTGTGAGTCACTAAGGAGCTCAGCTTGTTTTGTAGCAGAGCCATAAAAGCATCATCCACTTATCTTGAATAAACACAACAATGCACAATTCTTTTCCCGAGGAACTCATAAAACACACATTAATGATTCCAGAGATAAACAATAGAATTCAATCTGCAGCATCCATGCATGGTTTCTGATTTAAGATCCTGCTTTGTAATTTTCTGTCTATGATCCTACTTCACAAAACAGCCCTAAAATAAAGACCAAATGATTGGCAAAGGGCTTGCTCTTGAGTTAGGAAGTCAAGTAATAGTGCATTCCTGGGCTTGTGGATTTCTTTCCTCTTAGACTTTAGAAAGTTAAAGTGTCTAGCTAGGGGGGAATAAGAGGGTTGAAAAAAAAAAAAAATAAATAAACCATCACTTGAGCTTGGATATTTGGTTTATTTTATGATGTGTCTAAATAGTTTGTGTGCCCCCAGTGGCGCAGTGGTATAAAGTGCTGCTTGCGGCACCGAAGGGCCCAGGTTCGAATCCTCCCTGTGGAGCAGGGGGTAGAAGTGCCGCTTCGCTACACAGGGGGCTCGAAACCTGGGAGTTGGACTCGATGATCTCTAAGGTCCCTTCCAACTCGCACGATACTATGATACTATGATATGATAATAGTTTGCTTCATAAAAGGCAAAATGCTTCGGTGAGAAAAGATAAAGAAAATGTAAAGCAGGGCTGGTCTTTCTTAGATTCAGAAACTTTGATAATTTTGTGTCATCAAAGCTCCTGGTCTGCCCTAATGTTTGTATTTCAATTGTACTGCATTGGACAACAGCCAGTTTGACACTTTTCAAAATGGGGAATTAATGCTCCTGGTTATCCTTGCCTCCAAGGTAACCCACTATTGATTTCCATAATTCAGGTGATTCCTCCTTTGAGAATCTTACCTGATGACAGCAGTTCTTGTACAGCTGCACCTTATGTCCCTGTGATGGGATTCCTGCTCCCTGAGCCAACCCAGGTAACCCCCTGTCCTTGCCCAGAGGTTCAGCTCTTATCTCCACCAAGTGGCTCATATTGCTGCTCTGATGTTTTATTTGAATGGAATGAGATAGCCTCGGGGTAATTTATTTCAGACAGTTCACTTCTGGGTTATTAGGGCTGTTCTTACAGTTAATCTTCTGTACCTGTTTGCCACATTCACCCTTCACGTTGTCTGGGAGTTCAGAAAATGCTTGAAGTGCCTACTGACTGCAGGTGGCAATCCCAGTTCCTGGCTGCTGTCACACATATTCCTAGCTTGAAAAAACTTTGGGAATAGCTGAAAGATTCACACGATCCAAAATTATGCAACTTTTCAGAATTGTTGGAGTGTCTGAGAACATCCATGGGAGAATCACCAGCAACATTTTGCTCCATGTGACAGATCTCACCACCTTCCTAGATGAGGGAGTAGTGAACTGTCATACCTGATTCTGCACAGACAGAAAGCATGATCTCTTCACTATTCAAAATACAGTTCCAATCTGGAGTGTTTTTTATGGAGAAGCTGGGTTGTTGTTGTTGTTGCTGTTTGTTTGTTTGTTTGTTTGTTTGTTTGTTACATTGGCCATTGCCAGAACTTCTGCTCTGCTAGAGGTGGCCCCAGGACTTTGCTGACCCTGCTGGAAGGGTGCAGCAGTCAGGAGCACAAAGCAGCAGGTGCTGCAACATGGGGCTCTTCTTCCAGGATAAAAATAACCTCCCAGAGCAGTGATGGTTCGTGTGGTTGCACCAGTCTTCTAGGAAACTTCCAGCTTGTTGCAGAAACTGGGCTTTTGTCAACATTGGCTTTTGTTGGTTGAGTGCCATGTGTTCTTCCTGTATCACAGCCTCAGTATGCTTATAAGGAGAAGCATATGTCTTACTGTGTTGGTGTTACCAAAATAGGAGGGTTTTCAAGATCATCTTCTACACCAGAACCAGCAAAGCAAAGCAGAGGCTGGCAAGAAATGTGAAACAGGTGGCACAGCACTGGAGTGTGTGTGGTCTTCCACAAATTGAAGCCAGATGAGGTTTCCTGACAGGCTGGAGTTGCAGATCCCCACAGATGCCCTGTCTGTTAGGTCTTGTGCTAGCACTTTACAACATTTGCAGTACAGCTCACAGACCTGGAATGGAAGGATGGTGTGACTGCCCTCAGAGCCACTGGTGTTCATCCCCACCTTGTATTTTGCTGTTAGCTTAATTAATGACTGCATAGAAACCACAACAACATAGCCATAATGGCTGCAAGGCTCGCAGCTTGTAAAGACTAAAGACTCATTTTACTTCAGAGAGCTTGAGCTTAGCTTTCCAAGCATGGCTTGACATATGCAACAGCTAGAAGATGATTCAACTATAATCAACATGATGCATAGAATAAAGGAAAGCCACTCCTGATCAAGAAGGAAGGGTGGAAAACAGTAGCCTTTCTTCACAACTCATAAATTAATTCAGATGTTAGTACTGACAGCTTTAATTTCTTCCTCTGCTATTCTGACCCTTTTAATTGGCCTCCTCTGTGCTGGCTGAGAATGCTCATGCTCACAGAAAACTAATCAACATTCTCAATTTACAATGACTTCAGTACATTTAAAATGTCCTGTCAAGGTTGTTCCCTTGGTTTGGAATAAGGAATCTGAAGAAAAAGTTAACAATTACCTCCTTATGCTGGACATGTCCTGATTTCAGGTAAGGATTTCACTGAATACAACAAAAGAGCCCCCCACTAAAGACCATAAGAAACAATACCACTGACCCTGGGATGCTCTTTTCTTCATCTCAGTAGTCAGTAGTAATGTGAGTTAGATGTCTGTTAGAGAAGATGGTAAAAATAGATTCTTCTTTGCAAGAAGAAATTATATATATATTTCAATTATATTGAAAGCGTTGTATGCTTTCAGTGTCAGGTTTCAATTTAAATTTCAATTGTATGCTTTATATGTCAGGTTAGCAGCCTGAAAGAAGCTTTTGAATAAAAATTATCATCCCCTTCCCTTCCCTTCCCTTCCCTTCCCTTCCCTTCCCTTCCCTTCCCTTCCCTTCCCTTCCCTTCCTTTCCCTTCCCTTCCCTTCCCTTCCCTATTTTCCCTCTTGAGTTTACTGTATATATAACAAGAAAAATATTGAAAATATACCACAATGATTGGAAGTAGGTATCAGAATTCACTATCTCATTGTTTTATTTATTTTAAAATTAGCCATCAGCTTTCTGTGTTTTATTTTAGTTTAAAATTTGTAATTTGCTGTCTTGATTTGGCCTGTGAAATATTGTTTTTAAATGTGCAGAATGTCACAGTGAGTGCGTCACCTTTAGCTGGAGACTTTTCTGGGTGCTGCCCATCAGCTGGATGGTCTCATCTAGGACACCTATAGCTGGAAACCCTGATTCTACCGCCCAGCACTGTTAGCTTCTCTGGACAGCCCGGGGAAGGTGGAGAAACCCAGTTTATATTCTCCTGTTCAAACAAATGCAAGAAGATCCAAAGATAGGGCACAAGCCCAATTCTCTGGAGCTCCGTCTTAAGCCTTTGTGTCTCCAGCAAATGTTTTAGCATAATTGTATCAGGGAAATCAGAGAGTAAACCTTTTTGTTCCTCCTGCCAGCTCTCAGTTAACCTCCAAGCCCTCTGGATTAGGAATACAGTGAGAATGTGTGTGTTGTACATTGTTTGCCGACTTCTAAGATGCCCTATAATGCAGCTTTCTGGGAAAGTGAGGACCGACTTTCAGGGAATTGTAATTCGAGGGATGTGGGAGGTTTTCATGTTTGGAATAAAAATGTTCCAATTTTCTTGTGATTGCTTTTTTGTACACTTGCCCAGAGATGTGGCTATGAGCCCACTTACGGCTAATTAGTAAATACATTCAAGGCTTTGGGTGTTTTTAAGGAAAACTTAACTCACACTATCATTCACTACATAAACGGTGGTGATGGTCACACAGTGGATCAGTGGTCACACATACTTGTAGCAATGGCAGCGCACAAGAAATGCAATATTACTTATTCTTCATTTAATCCAAGCTCTGCTCTGCTGTTGATTTTTGACATAGAGGCAAATGCCAGTGTTAGCAAAAAAAGTAGCAAACAGAATAAAACTTAAAAAAGACCAAGCTGCCCAGAGAAGCTGTGGATTCCCCATCACTGGAGGTGTTCAAGGCCAGGTTGGATGGGACCCTAAGCAGCCTGGTCTGGTGGGCAGCAATCTTGCCTGCAGCAGGGATGATATTTAAAGTCACTTCCAGCCCAGGCCATTCTGTAATTCTGTTATTCAAACCCATTATTAGGATCTCAATGGTTGTTCTGCTTTACATATGTTCCTCTCTTCCCTTTGGATGCCCTCCTTCCCACTTCACTTGTTGCTTTCTCACATCTGCACACCAACTGGCACCACATCTCTGGTTGGAGCAAGGTTACTCTCTCCTCTTCCTCCCACTCTGGAGGCAGCCACCCTGAAGTGTGACACTCTACCCTTGGAGAACCCTGGGAGCTATTAAAAGACAGCTATAAATCATGGTTATTAGCCAGCTGACTCATCTTACAGCACCAAGAAGGAATCTCAGATCTCCCGAGTGTACTGTGTCTCACACAGAGTGCTGGAGTGTTGATGAATCGTTGTGGAGTCCTTATCTTGCATTTCTAACAGCAAAACTCAACCCGTGTTTCACTCTTGCTGTTTATATATCTAATCAAAGTGGGCCAGGAAACGCGGAAGACAGCACCAGGGCTGCCTGAGAAACATAATATTTGTCAGAGACTGTTAACTCAGCCGCTCTCTTTCAAGAAGTGATAGATGAAGTGTGCCTGAAACTCTGTTTAGATTATGTGAAGTAATGCACTGGTGGTTACATTCATCCTAAGCAAATCATTTTCACTCACATGAGCTGCCTTACAGAATTTTCCAATAACACTCTAGGCAGCCTAAAACAAAATGAAGTCTTCACAGGTCCTTCACGTGGGAGTTCCCTTCAGAGCCCACTTCTACAAAGACAGGCAGATTAAGGAGGTTCTGCACATAAAATAGAGGTGGGCACTAGGCCAAAGTTTGGATAGGCACTGGGATCAAGGTTTGGGAGGTGCCAGGGTGAAAGTCCATGTCCTTTGCACAGTATTCATGCTGCTAGAGCTTAAATAGAACAGGACACAAAAAGAACTCCAGTAAACCTCTGTGAAATGGTAGGTTGACCTTGACAGAGGAGTCAAGAATCTTCTGTGTTCTGCAGCCACCTGCTCTGTGCTGGAGGTGCATCCTCACTAGAGGAATCACCTCCATGAAACTGTCAGTATGGATGCATCCCTTTGGTCCCTCACCTTGAGGAACAGAACTCACCAGCACCTCAAGGCCTTGAGAAAGAAACAAGCTTCTAAGCCAAGCCTTTTCTTTCCCAGATGAGTGCAGCACACAAACAGTACAGTGAGCCTGTGTCAGGCCACACACCAGCAAAATGGGCTCTGGGCCGACCCGAGCCAGCGCCTTATTTCTTCCCAAGTATTAAATGAAAGACTTACTCTGACAGAGAAGATTTTAACTTTAAAATATCTCTCTTGAAGTCCAGAGAATCAACTAGGGATAACTATGTCTTGCTCAGTTTAACAATTACACAGGGATAAGTTTTGTCTACATGAAATGCCAATTCTAAGTGTTATATCTTACAGGGAAGAGTGTTAAAATTTTTGGAGAAGGAATGCAATTAGATGAAGCCCAACAATGTTTCTGCTAGCCAGCATATTTTCACAGAGCTTTGTCTTTATTTTTTGCAAAGAAGAGCTTCTGTCGACATCAGATCCTGATTCCATATGTAGTGTGTCCATAGCAATTAGGAGTTCTGGGGATTAAGTAAGAAGTCCCGTTTTAAGCTTTTCATGAAATACTTTGAACAAGAGGAGCAAACCCTTAAGTCAGCTGCTTCTGTGCACGTCTTTTTGTGCTATGAAATATGACTTCAAAGAAAACCCTTCTGTTTCCATTTCAAGGTCTTTTTGTAAGGAAAGAAAGATAGGCAACCAGCACAGGAATTCTGCCTTCAGGAGATTTATTGGAAGTCTTGAAGGGCTCGGTAGGCTGGGAAGGTAATTTTTGTATCCTACTACACTCAAGTCTGATTTAATTTTGTGTCAGTTCTGGAACTGCAACCAGAATATGAGCTGTGAGTTTATAAATTGCTCCTCCGAGTGCCCGACTTCGCAGAGGAGGGGAAACTAGAAGGACTTAAAAGATAAAGAGATCTTGCACAGCCGATCAGATGCATTTCAGTGTGGTAAGGGCCTCTCAGTCATTACTCATTTCACCCTGAATTGAACCTGCTTTGACAGGATGCTAACCTGCTTGTCAGTTGTCATAACATGAGTGCCATTGTCCACCAGAATGCAACTGAAATCTGGATCAGATTCTTCTGAATGGAGGACACAGCTACTGCAATGATACCTGCATCACCAGCAAAGGGTCTAGAAAGTAAATTGCACTGGATGATCTTGTAGGTCTTTTCCAACCTTGGTGATTCTATGAAATTAAGAGAAGTCAAATGGCTTTTTAAAACGCTATGTGTATACCAAGGCCTCATATTTATTAATATTAATATTTCTCATTTCTATACTATATTACATATAAATATTGAAATGAAAGTTAAGGGAACATATTTTCTGGAAGCAAATGTAATTCAAATAGAAAATAAAATATATTAATCAGTTGATTAGATTTGGGAATATTCACTGGAGGGGCATGCCAGAAGTTGTATCATATGAGTCACTTAAAAATACATTAGACAAAGCTCTTGGGAAAGCATTTCAAAAGGTAGTTAGATTTTGGCAAAAAATAGAGAAATTGAGCTAATAACACTGTAGGATTTGTCACTGCTCAGTTCCAACTTAAAAAAATCCATGATTCAAGTCCTGAAATGCATGTAATCTATTAAGTCCCATTAGAACCTGTTTCATTTCTAAAGAAAATTTGATTAGAATGAATTGCACTTTTTTTGACATTAAATCATTCCAATAGGTAAGATACAAAGTATAAGGTGACTGCCTTTAAAAAAAAAAAACAAAAAACATTTCCATTACCTGAGATTAATGTAAACATGATGCTGTTGTTGCTATTTTGTTTTCCAGTAGATCTCAGTAACAAGTGCAGAGTAATTTAAATAACACCACGCATATCAAAATCACACTGTGGATATCACAATGCAGCAGATTCTCCACAGATTGGAAAGCACAGGACAGGAACTGGCAAATGGCAGCCCAGACCTGCAGTGGGCTTGCTGGCCACACACTGCTGAATTCTGTCCTTTTTCCCCATCTGATATTTCTGCTAAAAGAAACCTTCATTATTCCACAAATGTTGCCCCAATATCAGCTTACCGTGTAAGCACTCATTGCTGCACCAGGAATGCTGTGCAATCAGTAGTGGAAAAGGAAGTGAGCCATGAAATACACTGGTAAGACAGAAAACTGAAATCTCCTTGTTACATATCAAACCAAAAAAGCCTTACTATATTGTACACTGTTCATTATAAATGTCATGCATGATTAGCACTGGTAGAGCTGTTAGGGAAAATGCAGTCTTCACCTTTATATTTGCTGTTTCAGTGATCACTTTGCAGCTTTATCTTTGAAGGAGATATCTCAAGACCAAGTGGGAGAGATACCAGTGTTACCTTCAGGTTCACCCATTTCTTGTTGGTTTGCACTGTGTGCCAGAGCCATGGAAGTACAAGGACAGAGTTTTCCTGGCAGAGATGTCTCTAACACAGAGATATTTCACTGAAATGGTATTTACCTTAGAGAATAAACAGGAAATACAGTATTCCACATCTTTTGGAGATCATAAGGTGCTACATTTTTTTTTTTATTTTATTTTTTTTTTTTTTGCTACAGAACTAGCTAATCTAACATCCCATCTTTTCCAATCTCCCTTTTGTCTGATTTTCACCATCCCTAATTGTTTCCTCACCTTTGGTGTGAGCACTATGAAATGCACTCAGTGTGCAAATCCCATGTGAGAAAGCCTACCAGATACCATCCTTCGTATTTATTCCCAGCAGCACTGGGGAATCCACTTTTCAGTGTGTATCTTGACATGGTTGGCTGAATTTGGCTGTAACAAGCAGTGGAAATCTCCAAGGGAAATTCTATGTTACTAAATCTTAGATGAGGTTGGGTTCTTTGCCTTTGCTCATGTTACTTCTGTGATTGTACTCAGCACCTGATATGGTGACTTTGTCTTTCTTATATTCAGTAGCATGCAGAAAACAGTAGAAATAAGCAGACAATGATAGCAGCAATGACAGTTGATCCAGTGAGATTTAAGACTTTAAGTGGGAAGCATCATTCAGATGCTCAATAAGACTTATCTGTACCCTGTGTGAAAATAGCAAATGTTCTCAGCCTGAAGACAGAGGAAAAGTTCTCATTTTCATTGAATCATAGAATCATTAAGGTTGGAAAAGACCACAAAGGCCAGCTAGTTCAACCATCAACCCATCACTGCAGTGCCCATTAAACCATGTTATTTTGTACATGTCTCTGTGTTTGCAGTGTTATTCTGTCTAGGAATTGCACATATAGAGGCTACTGAGAACTCTGCAAGAATCACTCTGAAGAAGACAACACAAAAACTAAAACTGTATTGCTACAGTTGAATTATTAAACATAGCTCACTTAGATTCAAGCTTTCTTCATGACACACAAACTAAACAGAGCTGGTCACACATCCATAGAGAACTGGTCCCACCTAGAACACAGATTTCTGTTTTCATGATGAATACTTAATTCCAGGTGAGGACCTCCGGAAGTGTTTTTTCATTTGAGAAGATTGAGCTACAAAGCTATAAACTGAGAAATACTATGCCAGAAGAAATACCAGAAAAAGAAACAACCCATCACTATGCACATGTTCAGCATTTCACCCCCTTTTCCAACCCATTTCATAACACCCAAAGGGACTGAGAGATGGAAGCAGCTCTGAAAGCCTGTATCAGTCAGACAAAGGGAATACCTCCATTTATGAACTTCAGAAAGAAGTCACCTTCAGAGGACATCACGGGGTCATACCTGGAGCAAATTCAAGAGGCAGGGAGCTACTTCTCCAGTCTTCAGTTGCTGATAATATCTTTTATGACATATCCCAAACCCAAAACACATTCTTTCTCCTCTACAAGAAAACTGAGGGGCAGAGAAATACTGCCAAGTTCACACTCCCCCACAAAGGCTTTATCAAGACATGAGAAAATTACCAAATGGACTTTAAAGTTGTTGCATTACAGCAGCTGCTTTAAGAACATTTCTGTTGACTCTGTGCATTGGGATATTTCCTCTTGGCCCAATTATTAATGACATACCCTAAATGAATGCATCAGGCATAACTTTAGCTTGAAAAAAATATTGACTTTTCTAGATACCTGAAACACTAAGAAAAGTCTCTCCAGCCTTCAGCCAAATTGGTTGCCTCTGTGGTGGCTGCCAGTACATTGCACTAACTGCACCCCTGCTCCCTTCTGTTACCCATACAACTGATTTATTCCACAGTTTATTTCCACTGTCTGTCCACAGTGTCAGCAACTACTGCATTATCACTATTGTGTCTGTCTCGTACTCTGCTCTGAAAATATGTTTAGAAATATGACTTGAAGACAAAACAGATCAGGTGTTAGTATTAACAAACGTAGTTTGAGTCTTACCATATTAATTAATGCATCCATTAATATTTAGATATGTTGTGGTCCAGGGAACATGCTGAGCTGGAACATTTTTTATATAGTAAGATTGAAAATGATGGTGTTTATCATAGTATCAACATAGTATCATAGTATCGTGCGAGTTGGAAGGGACCTTAGAGATCATCGAGTCCAACCCCCGGGATTCAAGCCCTCTGTGTAGCAGCGCAGCACTTCTACCACTTGCGCCACAGGGGGGATTCACACCGGGCCCCCGGAGTTGCAAGCGGCAGATCTTCCACCGTGCGCCACCAGGGGCACACTCATGACACCGGGGGCACACTGAGGTTTATACTCAGACATAGCTTGATACTAACTAACCATCATCTGTTATCTCACTTCTCTGACTGAATGGAAACCGAGTAGATGTTTACCAGCAGGGGCTTTGATGGTTATTGTCAGGCATCAGCTGACACTATTTTACTCACCTTGCATATGCACTGTTTAATTTCCGATAGATTTGCAGATGTGTGTCTCTTAGATGATGGCATATCCTCTGAACTGAAGAATGAGTTATGAGCTGAAAGATCTTTCAGGCTTATGTAGAGATGGAAGGGAAAGGAAGGGAAAGGAAAGGAAAGGAAAGGAAAGGAAAGGAAAGGAAAGGAAAGGAAAGGAAAGGAAAGGAAAGGAAAGGAAAGGAAAGGAAAGGAAAGGAAAGGAAAGGAAAGGAAAGGAAAGGAAAGGAAAGGAAAGGAAAGGAAAGGAAAGGAAAGGAAAGGAAAGGAAAGGAAAGGAAAGGAAAGGAAAGGAAAGGAAAGGAAAGGAAAGGAAAGGAAAGGAAAGGAAAGGAAAGGAAAGGAAAGGAAAGGAAAGGAAAGGAAAGGAAAGGAAAGGAAAGGAAAGGAAAGGAAAGGAAAGGAAAGGAAAGGAAAGGAAAGGAAAAAACACTGGGGGCACAGATTGGAAGACCTTTTTCATTTTTAATCTTTACTTCTCTCAGTGTGATTCATGCACTGTTTTGACTGCATGAGTAGCTTGCGATGCAGAGTTATGCACACAAAGCAAGAGACCCGTCTCAGTGCTTTTTATGAAAGAACTACCTGCTGTGACCAGGTTTCCCTGTTCATCAGATAGTCAGACAGCATTCCCCTTCTGCCTCTCAGTGTAGTTTCTCAGGTGTAACCTGGCATGTCCTACAGTAAAAGTTTGGTCTGTCAAAAAAAGTACACCCTATGTGTAAAAAAGTACACTCCCCCAAAAATCTTTCCTTTGGCTCTGCAGTAGTAGTGTTTCTGTATTAACATGTACATTTTTCATCCTCAAATGAGCAAAAGTATTAAGTGACATTCTGGTTGTTTTTCCTTCCTTGGCAACTCTGTTCATTATAAAGAACTTTCCCAAGTGGTTTTGATCAGTAGTAAGTATTTTTGTTAAAATGAATCATGTCAGCTACCTAAAGCACAAAAATCAAACTTAAATAAACACTTGGGTGAAGGAAGAAAAATCTTCGAAGATTCTTTGTATATTTTCTTGAGACTTAATCTTTTATGATTTGTCTGCTAAAAAACTGGAAGACTACTTGCTTTCCTGACTGGATCCTGTTTTTCTTTAACACTCTTCTCTGCTGTTTGTTCAGAAATTTAGGGGATCCTTGGATGATTTGCTATGTATTTTCAGTCAGAGGATGAAAAGTCCGAGAATGCCAAGGGATTATTATAACAGTATAATTAGCTTGCAGACAGCTCTGTTCTCAACAGCTTTCAAAAGCTCTTCTATCCATCTCAGTTCCCCAAGTAATTAATTAAACACAGCTGCAGACTAGAACAACTGCTGCAAATATATATATATATATATGTTGCCGTTTGCTTTTCCTGTTCACTTCTAGCCTGTCGAAGAAAATGAAGTCATGTAGAAGCAGTTATTATGGCTAAGGACTGCCTCCTTCCCCCAGTGTACTGTTGAGCAGGAGAGGGAACCTAAAGCATCTGTGCAGCGCAGTGCTTACTGAAGCCTATTCATGCCTGCAGAATGAGTGAATCTTTTAAAGTCATTGCTGGTCTCACGTGACTATGTCCTGGAAATGACCTAAGGAGGAAAAGCCCCAAGGATCCTTGCCAAAAGGCCTGTGTCATGTCTTTTTTACACAGTGCTAGAAATGAAGTACATAAGTGGGAAAAATGGAATAACTGAAGCAGTCAGAGTTTGGAGTGGAACTGGCAGAGAACTGGAGCAGGTGACTTGAATACTTTCAAATGTTCCTGGAAGCAAATGGTGCTGAAAAAAAACTTCTGGAAATGGTGCCATCCTCTCAACTGCTAGATGTGGCAGTCTCAAAGGTGCTGAGGACTTGCAGTAAGTTCCTTTGTGAAAATTAGAAGGAAAGAAAACAGCTAGGTGAAAACACTCAAAACATTTGCGGATATCATGATATATGGAAGAAAGCGATTTTGGAAAGGTATGTTTTCTTTCCAAGAAGCCAACTATCAGGCCAGAAAATCCAGCTTTATATGGCAGTTATATAATGAAGGTATCATTACATGAGAACAGTTAAGGAACGGACAAGCTGAGCAATGCTGGGCAGCCATGTTATTCTTTCCTTTTAATTGCCTGTGCCAGCCAAGCATAGCAAAGACTACAGAAAGAAAGTAACCACACCACTCACCATAGCCAGTGCTGCTTTGGGCCTTAGAAGCATGAAGTAGCTATAAAGGTAGAAAGCTGGAGAGTGAATCACAAGGTATCTTTGTTGCCTGTGCACATATCAGCCAGCAAGAAGTGTGGAGAATCACAAGAAGCAATGTTTAGTCCTTCCAAAGAGTGTCTGGAGATGCATATGTACTTCCACAGTCTTCCCTGTTTCACAGTTACAAATGACCTGCTACAGCACAACGTATTTTATGAGCTGTGTGATTACTTTTCCACTAAATGCCAACACTGCCAAGGAGCAAGGAAGGCCTATACCCATGGTTTAGGTGTTCTTTTGCTTTATGTTCAGTGGCAGGGATTCTGGTTTGAAAAGCATGGATTTTGTTCTTGAAGGGGAAACAGTTTCTCCTCACCAGGAGCAGGTAGTGCAGTGAAAGAAAGTTTATTGCCCGTGTCCCACCCAGCTCTCTTCACTCTCTACGTGACAAAGAAGGTCTTGCCTGCTGTCTCGCATGAGTCAGGGACCATAATGAGGTTTCCAGAGACACAGATGGAACCTACAGCTCTTTCCAGACACTTCCAAAGATATTTTAAGTGCAACCTGGACATACATTCTTGTCAAGGGCTCCTGTGCAAACCTGAAGCAAAAAGATACCATTTTAGATTTTAGTATTTCAAAGGAGATATATAGACTATAAATTAGTACTCGAAAGCTGTCAGCACTTTCTTGTATACATGGGGATGAAGAATCACATCTTGTCTCCTCACTGGCAAACAGGAGTGTGAGAAAGCATGGCCATATCCCCTGGTAAACAAGGGATACTGTAAATGAGATGTTTGGGATGTAGTTCTTGAAACAAGTTGCTCTACTGTAACTACTACTCTAACTGCCAGTAGACTGCAAACATCATCTGTTACAAATGGTACTGAGATGTTTTATCTTATAGGGAACACCCACAAAAAACAGAACTAATAAAGAGAAGCATAAAGGGCAAAAGGGGCCAAAAAATGATAGTCCATAACATGAATCTTCAGGGAGAAGGCACTCTTCCAGAAATCTGAATATCAATAGGGAGCTAGTATTCAAATTATCACTTCAAATTTCTCTTGAGATTCTACAATAGTATAGCTAGTGGGAGCACAATGCTTTTTTCTGTTGGATGCTGTGAAATCTGGCAAAAAGGAGGTTAGAGCAGTTTCTGTGGGTTGTTCTTTTGTTTGTTTGTTTTACCACCTTTTTTTAGGTGGCATGGATGGTTTGTGCTATTCCACTTTGCTTAAAGTTAAAAAGCTATATCAAATCTTTGTTGACATCTACTGTTATGATGTCATTTATGGGCTTTCAGTGTATTTTAATGTGCACAGCAGCTTCCTTGCTGGATAAGGTAATGGAATTCCAGCTACTGCATTCTCCTATTTGTCCTACCTGGACTTTTCTACCTTTCCCTTCCCTCTTTTTTCTTCCACATTTCTTGCTCTGAGGACAGGAGACAGACAGTGTTAGTGCCTCAACAAATAATCAAGTCTCACTTTGATGTTGCTCTTGATCTGCCTCTGATTCCCATATTGAGTGACTCTGGGTGAGACTGTATTTCTTTACACAGTTCCATACTCCAACATGGGAGATTCCAAGGCGTAGTCTACCAGATCTGTCTGCATATCTGAAGTATCATTTAAAGCTTATCTGAACAACAATATATGATTCAGATGTAAATGTAAGAAAACCCTTTCTAAGACTCCGAATATTTGAGTTTTACACAAATGTGATAGACATTTCTGTTTTATATTACGTTGTGGTTATAGGAAGATCTCCTGTGGCAAAAACCTGCAGTTTTTCCTGGAATGCTTCTCTAAAACTTTCCAAAGAGAAATGAAAAGGAAAAGGAAAGGAAAAGGAAAAAGGAAAATGGAAAAGGAAAAACAGGAAAAGAAAAAGAAAAAGGTAAAGAAAAAGAAAATGAAAAGCAAAAAGAGAAAAAAAAATGGAAAAAGTAAAAGAGGATTGCATTCACTTAAATATCCCCTTAATATATGTTTTTTTGTATCAGTATACTTTATATTTGATTTTCTTTGCAGTAGGGTTTTGATGTTTCAGCTAGTGGCACTGCATACAAATACAAATACTTGATGAAAGACTAACCCTGGCACACACACACACACACAAAAAAAAACATTTTAGGGTAACAAGAAGAGATAGAAAAGAATAGAAAAGCTAAGAAGGAAAAACAAGAGGCGTACTACTCAGTAATATAAAGCCGTGGAGCAGAAGCACACCAGACATCTGTCCAAAATCACACAGTAAGTATGGCAGAGCCAGAAATTAAATCCAGATCTTCTCTATTCAGATCTTGAAGCATGTGAGCAGGCTGACCACCATGGTATATGCCATTGAATACCAGATTGTATTGGGATGATCTCTGCTAATATTGCATATTGTATTTGTTCCAGATTATGCTTTCTGGAAGGTGCACTTACTTGCTGGAAAGCTAAATTTTGCATCTTTTTCTCCATATATTCTGAAAGAAATCAATTAACTAGACTGTATTTCAATCACAAGTTTGCTGCTGTTCACGAAACAACTTAGGCTGTCCTCTTGTAGTTTATGATGTCAACAGGGCCCATGATTGAAATACAGCTTCAAAATCCACCTCTTTCTTCCAGACTCCAGCATATATTATTCTTGTAGTTTTTAAAGACAGCTGTGTGAATTAATGAACTGATCTGAGAATCGAGGTTGGCCAAGAACGCCATTTAAAAGTCATGTAGATGACCTCATAAAAACTGCAAAGAATGCTTACAGCTTGCTTGTAAAACAAATCTATTCCTTAATAACTCAAGATGCCCACATAATTCAGTACACATTTTAACCCAAGTGATTGTTTCATAAGAGAAGATGAAAATTTCCCATGAAAAAGACATTTAACTGGTGCAGGCAACTATAAACTTTAATTGATATTTCACAGTATGTACAAGTTTGCTCTCCAGGGAGTGTAGAATATCATTTTTGCACCTGCACTCTAACTGCAATCTTATAGTATTTCAGCCATTAAACATTTTTCATTAAAGCACTTCATATAGAATTAGTATAATCTGATTTTAACAAAAGCATTCTATATATAGGTTTTTCACACCATATTAATGCAGAACTGTTAGAACTGGAGAAGCAGTATTATGCAGCCAAACCCCATATTTCGACTCACTGGCAGTAAATAAGGGTGGTCTGTACTCAGAGCACCGTATTTGTAAAACATATTTATGGTAATGTACTCGACTGTATCCAAGAAGAAAGGTATTCCTAATAAATTAGTTTTTTTCCATGTAAATTGCTTTTTTGCGCTAGATTTCCCCCAAGAAATTGGGGAATCTAGTGAAATAGCAGTTTATGATACAGCACAATGGTATCGCATTCTTTACAACTTCCATCCTCCGCAGTCATAAAACCTAAAGGGTGTTTGCATATTGAGCAGCAGAGGGAATATTGTTGGATGGCTATAACTTAGCAAATCTGCAGAAATATTTGTCTTATGGTTTGTATTTTATAGCTGTTATCTAGCTGGCAATCAGAGGTGAGCAGCTGTGCCATTTAAAGATGTATGACTTTAAAACAATGAACTGCAGGCCTTGCTAAATGTTTCAGATTAGCTGTGGGTAGTAGCACACATCACAGGACTTTTCACCTTGTGTTTGGGACAAAGATTGTAGTTAAAAGTGCTCTACAAACTCAGCGAAGGCAGCACCTCCTTAGTCATTTTAAAAGACCCTTGAGAATATATGCAGCATGGAACTAAGGCTTCCTTGAAAAAGATTTTCTGAGATGCTATATTAGCATTCTATGCTTAGTATTTGCCTCAAAAAGGTCTTGCAAGCCCTCACCCTAAAACAAACTTTCTCCTTTAGAAGAGTTGAACTTCAGAGTCATTATTTTCCATATATCTGACAATGATACTAGTGATTGAGCAAGGTGGTGTGTAGACAGATTAGCTGAAAAAAAAAAAAAAAAAAAAAAAAAGAGAGAGAGAGAAAATCAGATATGTAGAAACGTGAAAGGATATACAAATCTGTTTCACAAAACATTGCTTTCAGCACACACAGTCTATGGTTTCTATAGGCAGGGAAGGGGGAGTGCTTATGATGAAAATATGAGACACAGTTTGTGTTTATTAGAGGTACAGGGAGATAAGGTTGTTTTGTATTAAAATAGCTCTCTTCATATCCCACAGACTTACAGAGGCAGTGTGTGAAGGTGTGACTGATTGACTTCATGATAACCTACTTCAGACCACACATGGGAATGGCTTTAGGCAAGGGATTTTTGCCTATAAGACAAATATAAAATATAGTTTAGAATTCATATCAGACCAGCAAACAGCACGCAAGCGCTACAGAAAAAATATTTGGGAGGATGGTGGGTCATCATTTCCCATCTGAACATTTCTGTCATGGCTTTCTTCTGAGAACACCACTCAGCTCCTAATAGGAAACAGGTTGCATCCATGCTTCCAGTACTAAACATAGGCCAGTAATTAAGGTATTCTTCCTTCCATTGTCCTGAAAAGGAAGATTTTTGTTTTCTCAGCTATGGGGACAGTAAGATTGCTCTCATTTTGCTCTAGAGTTAGTGCCAAATAAACTGCTTAAACCTTACAACTTCCAGGTAATCTTCCAAAATACCAAAATAGCCAAAGGTATCAAGTGCAGGGGAAAACGTGCAGAAATAAAAGCCTATGTTACATGATTGAGCATCAGTTTTGCTTTCACTGTCAGCATTTGTTCTTGGGCTTGTCCCACTCACAGAACCTGAACAGTCCTTAGCCCTCTTCTTCCCTACAAGTCTCTTCTGAACACTTGTCTGAACTTTTATCCTTCAGGAACACTTTTCCCAGGTCACCTATTACACTAACTTTTCACTACTTACAGACATTTTCAGGTGAGCTTTTAACTGGTAAATCAGACAGCAACATTGCCAGGATGACCATGATAGACCAAGATGGTCTATTAAACACAGAACAGATTGGAAGAGCTTTGGAGATAACATCTTTCTTAGCGACCACAACTGCTTCAAGAAACCTCAAGATTTTTAGCTCCATGCCACTAGTATAACCAAATGCTGATCACCTCACTTGCCAGTAGCTACTGCATGTATTTGGAAGTCTAACAAAAACGTACCATACTTGTGATAATTTTTGTTTAATATTGTCCCATGTTCTCCAGTATAGGACAAGGTGAGGTTAGATTCCTAAAGTACTTCTGAGCATCCTCCATACAAGAAATCTCCATTTGAAAAGTGATGAAAACTAAACTAAAGGTTGCTGAGGGAGGAGAGTTAAATGAGCAAATGGGGTCCCAAGACATCGTAGCTCATGGGCTGCAGCCAGGGGGGTGCAGACTGCTTCTTCTCCCAAACTGCATCTGACTAAACAGCTGAAATGGTGACACAGAATCATAGAATATCTTGCACTGCAAGGGACCCACAGCATCATCAAATCCAACTCTTGGCTCCAAACCTGACCACACCATAAATCAGGTCACATAACTATCAGAATTGTCCAGATGCCTCTTGAACTCCAGCAGCTCAAGGTTGTGCCCACTGCCCTGGGCAGTCCGTTCCATGCCCACCACCCTCTGGTGCACACACTGTCCCTCACCCCCTCCTGCCCCTCCCCTGTTGCAGCTCCATGCAGAGCTCAGCTGCTTCTCCGCTCCCTGCCATCAGGCCTCCCCTCAGCTCCTCTCATGTGGGCTGAACAAACCCAGGTACCTCAACTGTTCCTCATACCTCTTCTCCTCCAGATCCTTCACCATTTTGTAGCCCACCTTTGGATGCTCTATAATGGTTTTATGTCCTTTTTTTGTCAGATACAGTTCAGGCTGCCTTGCCCCTTATACCACTTTACTCTCTGTCTGCTTTGCCCAGGTAGACAGTAATAGCACTGCAGCTGGGATGATCTATTCCTATGGGTTTGTAAGGTAGTGCACAGAGAAGTTTAGATTTCTGCTGGCACATCACAACACTGTAAATGACTGTTAGTAATGCCCTATATGGAAGTTCTTCTGGAAAATTTTAATTCCCAGAAGTCAATGGCTGGTGGCTAAACTCCCCTTGACTTTGGCAAAGTTGGAGCTCTAAATCTGAATTTTAGGGAGAAGATTCATTTTTTTAACACAGGATGAGTTTGACATCATGCTCCAAACAAGGTGTTTTACTAGCCATACAAGTTATGCAAGACATACTAGCTCTTGCTGGTGACATGTATGCTACAGACAATTTTATTATTCATCTGAAATGATTGTAAAGAGAAAGAACAGCAGACTCATTTCACTGTGTCAGCTCACATACTGTCCTGAACTTCATTTGCTGGGGCTGATATTTACTAAAGAAGTGATCCCTAAGATAGGCTGGTCTGTCTGATGGTAGAAGAAAAACAAAAATATAAGGATAAAATAATGTATTCAGAACAATCATTTTCCTATCAACTTGAGATAACCTTTTAATTGCACTTTGCACATCCAGAACAACTTCATTATTATGCTTGAAACTGAATTTATTCTGTACTTATTCCCATATTTCAAATGTTAATTTTTCTTGATTATGTGTGAAATTAGTTTATCTATGGGGTAATCAATCAGTTCTGTCTGTTTGTACAGTTCACATCTGTGATGGTAGCCACTTTTATAAATAAGACACAGTAAATTCCATAATCTGTGAAATAATTTTAGTCCAAATGAGCATTCTGTGCCCTTCTTTCATGGAGATTGCTTAAAACAAGGCACACATGTTTCAGTCGTAACTGTACTCTTAAAGAGAGAGAGAAGTTTTGCATACTATCTTAAATCAATCATTCTTGCATATTTGAATAGGACCGGGTGCAATGAGCTAAGTAGATAATTTAAGGCCAGCTCTTTCTTTTCTCAGGACTGGGAACTTACATTTTCCCCTTTACCTGACTGGCCATATTTTTGGTTCCTGACATAACTTCCTGTAGCATTCCTCACAGAAATGCAGCTGCTATCTATTGAAATACAAGTCATTGTTCATGGATAACATTCATAATCCACCCTACCGGTGAGATGCAGAATTTTATTTGCCATATGTGAGAGCTATTACAATACTTTGTACAGAAGACATGCCTTCAGTTGTCTGCTTTGCTCACTAAGCCTAACTGTGTTTGTTTGTTAGGGAACAAAGCTGAAATCTCTTAAAGGTAGCTGTTGATGTGCCAGTGCTGAAGATTTTAAATGTGCATACAAGCAATCAGACCTTTGCCATCCTGGTCTTCTTACTACTGTCATTTTTGTAGATATCAAATTGATGACTTTCAGCTATGGTAGTTCAACAGAAGATATACTGATTTATTTCAGATACAGATCTGGACTGTAATGCTCAGGTTACGTTTTCTCCTTAAAAACCTGTTGGTGTTTTTTCCCCTGTCATTGCCTAAGTATTCCATATATCATTCTTAAAAACAGGCTTCTCATTCCTGATGGAATTTCTATGGAAGTGAGTTGTTAGGCTCTGATCTCATTTTCTCGTGGAATTTCTTAATCTGTAGATATATTCATAGACTTTCCTATAAATGGTTACATAATTTTAAACTAAAAGATCTTTTCTTCTGTTAACAGAAATATTTTGCTGCAGTCCTATTCAAAAATTTCTGGGACCATACATGTAACACTCGTCCTATTCAGTGTAAGAGGGAGAGGTTTGGTCCTATAGCCTTCCTCTCCTTTTTGAAAGCAGATATTCCATAATAACATTTCTGGGGATCTTTTTCTCAGTGCTGTGTAAATCACCTCAATCTTTTTAGTAGAGTTTTGGTCACATAATTTAATACCAAAGAACAGCTCTCTCTTAAATGTCAGTAGGTCAAGGCTTTACATTTTAATATGTTCTTTATGCCTATTCTGCTTTTCCGCTGTAATGATTCAGGCCATTAATATATCATGTTGCCACCTCACCATGTATACGAGAATGGCTTTTTGGGGGCTAATGTTTTGAATCAGTCTGAAAGAGCTTGCCACAGACACTGCCAAGATCCCCTGTGGTGACTTGAATTCAGTCCCTTGGACTGACTCTCAACCTGAAGAGTGTCAAGGAGCTTAAAAATTCACTGGGAGCCTGTGGTTCACCCAAACTTGTCAAAATGAGGTTTCGCATATACTGCTAACAGAGATGTTTGTTAGTTACAGTAGTGAGAGGATTCAGGTTTCCATTCAGTATCTCTTCAGTTTTCAGTTATGGCATAGAACACCTCCCTACTGCAGGCAAAGTATTGCAAGAAGAAAACCCAACTTAATTACAGTGCTGCTGTATATTAGATATGCTTTTGGGAACAACTAAGTATAAAAGGTAGGTTTCAAAGTTATTGTGTGACTAAAACTGGTCATTCTGATCTTCTAGCAATTCTTTAAGCAAGAATACACACCACTGCAGAGAAGCTGGCTCTCGGGGTACCAATGTCCTACTCCTGGCTAAATATGCCCTACAGCTTCTAAATTTAAGAGCCAAGAAATTTTCGGGCACTGTCTTCAGAGAAGCATGCTTTGCAGAACAAGCAAACTGTTGATCCCTAACTGTGTCTCACTGGGTCACCCAAGCAGGAAGACAGTGAGAAGAATGAAAGATGATTTTCCATAACAGAAAATATTTTTGTTAACTAAATGATGCTGAATCCTCATTTCATTACAACCATTCTCATCTCTGTACAGTTTCCCTGGCAAATTACATGTGCACCTGCAAAGGCAGGCATTGTGCAAAGCTGGCTTCCCAAGGCAGCAAAGTAGCTTTTCATTTTTTTCCAGCGACTCACATCTGCCAGAGATCATTGGAGGCATCAGAGTATTACAAATCTCACTGCTCTGAGGCATAGCACTTAATTTTCCCTTGGGTAAACAAAGCCAATAATGGATAAATACTGCAGGATCAAATATCTTCAAACTATCATAGTTGTGACTGCAGACTTTAATCCACATCAGAAGTGAAAAATAAAGCAGAGCTAAAAGTTGTGGCAAGAGATTTTTAATTGGTGGGGGGTTGGTTGGCAGTGATGTATTAACAGTGCATAACTAGACAAAGTCTGTATACCACCGAATTTGTGACAGTACTGCCATTTTGGTGAGTGACTGCCACTGTGTTTGCAGAGCAGATTCCTTGGGGAAAGAATCAGTCTTAGTTTATCTTTAAATTTAGGGTCTTGGGTTCTCTGGGGATGGATATTCTAAATTAAGGCTGAGGAGACCACATGCCTGTTTGCATAACAGTAAATCATTTTTAAAAAGAAATACTTAAAAACACAGCCAACAAACTTCTCTAAAATTGGAGCATTTAAACAGAAAATGTATATATATCCAAAATGTTCAGAAATCTATTTTAAATAATGATATGTATCCATTACATAGTCCATCCATTATATAGTAAGGGCGGAAAAAATTATGGGGAGCATGGACCTACAGAACAGTCTGCTCAGTATGTCTGCAGTCTTCAGTGTCTCTATCTTCAAAACATAGGGAGAATAAAAAACAAAAACAAAAACAAAAAAGCAAATAAAACATTTAATGAAAACTTTTGGCCTGAAAGTGTATCTTTTTTTTAATGTTGAAAGAAAGATGCCACTTCTTTTTTAAGCACAAAACATTGTTATTTTAAAATCAGTTCCTGTTTTCAGAAGTTGTTGTTTTTGTACTGGGATAACATTCCAATGGTTTTAATGCTGAAAACTCAGTTTTGGCTACAGATAGCTCAGAGTAAGGAATGTGTGCTGCCTCATTCAGAATACACTGATAGAAAATTAAAGATGGATATGCTCATTTTAATAGTCACCCAGAGCATGCAAAATGTGGGACAGGTAGATACAGTTTGTTTCCCTTTTCTTCCACAGGCAGGTACTGTTGGATGCAGACAGAATCTATCAATGATGTGATGGAAAAGGAATGGTGATTTGCCAAGAGCCTGGCTTGGATGTCCTCAGCCCTCTCTTCCTGCACTGAGGACCTGTGAGCCCAATGATACAGGCTGAATGCACCAGGCAGCATTGAAAAGCCTGACTCTCCCACATTTTTGGCTTTTATGTGGAGCTTTTACTCTCACATCCACTAAGTTCCAGACAAAACCTAGCCTGAAACTGTGTGCACTAAAAGGTGTCTTATTAATTCTTTGTGAAAAAACAGTAGATCAAATGCAGACTTATCGCAACCCAGCTGGATACCAGCCCCCTCTCTTAGTAGGACACTGTCCTATAAGATCTTTTCTCTTTTGCACTCAGTAAACCAATTTCTCTTTTGCACTCAGTAAACCAATTTTTTGAATCATCAAATTGCTCAGCTGTGTATGACATGAGGAAAGAGCCCCAGATCGATGTGAAGGCATGGTAAGAGAGATTTCTGCTGTTCCTCTTCAATAATGCCAGCCTGCTTCATATCAACCAGCCAGAGGTCATGGAAGCTTTAAGCAGAAAGAAATATGCTGGTCATAAAAGGTTAATCTGCCTTATTAAAAGCATTTGAGTGCAAGAGGACCCCCTCAGTGACTATAAAACATCTCTTTAAAGGACCAAATGGGATGAATCGCTGTGTCTCCCGTGAATGAATCTGAAGGTAAATCAGGACTGTGTTGCTTCATCAGGACAGCTGTATATATGTCCTTGGTCTAGGCTCTTGGCAGATGAAGTAAAGTTGAACTTTACTGTATGCTTTACTGTATGCTGTTCTTTCTTACTTTGAGTTCTACCTTCACATAGTCACAAAATCAAAGGGGTTGGAAGGGACCTCTGGAGATCATCAAGTCCAACCCCCCTGCTAACGCAGGTTCCCACAGTAGTTCGCACAGGAAAGTTTCCAGATGGGTCATGGTTATCTCCAGAGGAGGAGACTCCACACCTCTCTGGGCAGCCTGTTCCAGTTCTCTGCCACCCTCAAGGTAGAGGAGTTTTTTCTCATGTTTCTCTCTTATCTCACTTTTTTTTCCTTATTATTTTTGGTAATTATTTCCAGAACATCTCTGAAGTTCTAGAGGCTCTTAACAACATTTTCTAGTTTTCTTAAGGTAAAAAAATAACCAAATAACTCAGAATATTATTTAAAAAACAAAATCCAGGATGCTATTTTTGATCAGTATATTATTCTGTCTTGTAAATGTTTCCTTACAGGCTAACGTTCACTTGACCAAAAGAAAGCTGAGCTTCACACCAGGATTCTTCCCACTACAGCCATTTCCCTAAGATTAAGTAGAGGTTTTCTGGTGCTCATCTGGAAAAGTGGGGAATTTGTATCTGCAAAGATAGCCTGCTTCTGTTGCAAGAAATAAGATGTGGTGGGTGGAAAACTGAGCCATTCTTCCCTACATAACATGGGTTGCTGATACTCAAGACAACTTGCACGGAATATTTTCTTGGAATAAAAAACACCAGTGATGTCAATGAAGCAAATAAAACTGGACTTTCAGATTGGCCATGCTCTGATAGCTCTTCTGCTTCTTTGAAGTAAAAGGGATTTTACCACTGATCTCAGTGAGAGCCTGGATACTTTTAAAAATGCTCCTTTTTCACACGGCCTCATTTGCTCCATCTAAAACTGCAAAAGTGCTGAAGTGCATGGAGTCCCTTGCCTATTAAAAATATAAAGATGTTTTCTTTGGCTAAGAAATTCTTGTTTTTACTTCTGTGCTTTCATATACTTTCAAAGTCAGTTGGGCCTGGCTTGTCTGAGCTTATAAGAAGTTTTTGATTAATTAGCAGAACCTCATTTCATGATGTTGCTAGTAATTGGTGAAGGCGGGTGGAATCTTTTTAATGGAAAAATCATTGCTCAGCTAAAAATAGAGAAACATTTACCTTAGTTCACTGCAAGATAAATCCAGACACATAAACAAAGCAAAGGAACAGTGCTCATTTATTTTACACGACTAATCTAAAAGATCAAAGAACTTGCAAATGATTAAAAAAATCTCTGCAGTGCTTGGGTTTTATCTGATGTTTCCATTATTTCAGTGTTTCAACCACTGTGAAATATTACAGAAATCATAATTATAATGCCAATTAAATTCTGATAAGAAACAGGTACACTTCTAAAACTTCCTGGAATGGAAGTGGAGGAATTTTGATTTGATTGTTCAGGTCTATTTCCCGCAGTAGCTTAAAATCTTATGCTGATGCAGTGATAGCTTCCCAAGCTCTTACATTCAGTCCAACTTAAAAGGATTTTAGAATTTGTTTGCAAAACACAGGAACAGCTAAATCCTTCATAAGGAAAAAAAAAAAAAAAAAATCATAAAAATTAACTGTCAGGCTTTTGGTTCCTGCCCTCCTTAGCCTTGTTGAAATCTGTTTTTAAGATATTTATTTTCTGAGACACTATAAAGCACAGCAGCAGTAAGCTTGATAGCTTTGGTATGCACAAAATAAATAATGATTGCATTGAAAATGTTGACTGTAGCACTCTGAAGGAAACTAGTTTACCATTTCTTCCTCTGCCATCAATGTCAGGAGCTCTATGTTATAGTGTGTATGAATAATTGTTATTAGACAAGCTGGAAATAATACAAAATCTATGGATTGTTTCTCAGCGTTGCAGTGTGGAGGCAGCCTGCAGGCAAAATATCTATGAATCCCTGGGACTAATGAGCTATTGTGCTTTAAGAGCATTCTTGGAAATATTGCCATCCAGACAGGGTGTTGCTGGCACTCTCCATCCAGGCTGGGAAGATGAAGACTGGGAGGAATGAGACCCCAGAAACATCTGCCCATGCAGCAGTAGGAAACTGATCCTGTGGGATATACATTTGTGATCCCACGTGACAGCTACTGGACTGTGTAAATCTCACATTCCCCTCTCCTTGCTGCTTAGAGAGGATGGGCAGCCTTCTCAACCTGACCTATGCCATCACACCATGTGGTCCTGGTGGCCTCAACCAAACTGTTTAGCCTTGCCCGTACCAAGCAGCAATTTTCTTTGAGTGTGGTGTTTTTCATTATGAACACAATTTTTAGGATTCTACTTTCTGTCCTGTGAGAAGTATGATTGTATAGCACAGAAGAACCAACATTTGCAGTCCTGCAGCTTATTTCAATACGTTCTTCTGGGAATGATTGGTAAAGAAGCATGACAGAGAGGTGTCCAGCATATGGAGTTTATGGGAAAACAGCAATTTTATTAATATCTCAAGATATTCTCTTGTAAGAATGGCATTTCTGAAAGCCTACCCACACAAAGTCTACATGTAATTCTTCATTTCAAAGCATTTTCTCTGGCTGTGTATATGCTCATAAAGATAGAAATCTGACTTCTCCTAAGGTCTTAGACCCACTGCACAGAATTTGCTGCACAAATTGACTCCAGCAGAAAGCCATTTCCCTACCCTGCTGCTTTTTCCTTTTACAGGATGTGATTTATTTTATAGTTGCAGGATGAATTTAGCTGAGATGAACAGAACTATTTGCACAATAATTCATATCCTATAGCACATTTATTTTGTTTATATCTCGAGCATATGGGGAATTTGTCTTTTATATGAATTCCCAGTGGTACTGTAGAAACTGGCTATTCCCTAGTTACTATCATCAAAAAAACAGAGAGAATACACAACATATTGAGAAGTACTAAAGAGGTAATAATGTTGTTCTTTTACTTTGTCTCACTCTCATATTATTTGTCCGCTCCTTTGGGTCCCGTGAATTCCTGGACAAATATTCCAAAAATCTGCTTCCAGAAAGCACCTTATCAATCTTGCCAACACTGTACTTTCCTCACAGCTCTCAAGCCCAGCTTCATTTCTGTTTTGGTTACCAGTCATTTTCCTAGAGCATTCTGACAGTTCTTCAAGGCATGCATGTGCAGTGAGCAAATAAAATAGGTACAGATTTTGCAGAGCTTCCCCACAGAGCATCCGTCATAGCAATTAAACAATGATGAGAACACAGTATTATAAATTCCTCTGCTGTTTTGGAAAGCTCTATGCCAACTGACAGCTGCACCTGTCCTTACAGTGGGCAGTATCTTCGACTTTACAGGAGAGAATAGTTGCACCTGCAGTTTCAGTGTTGCCTTGAGTGGAGATGTTTCTCCCTGCTGGCCTCCCCTCAGCTCCAGACCTTGAGATCCATGCTGAAGGAAATGTACCCAGGTTTGTCTTCTTGATGTCTTTCAGGACTTTTTTGAGAAGATGAATTGCTAAAGATACAATAGCATATTTCCACAGAATTCAAGGGCCCCTAATCTCCCTGTGTTTGACTTTTGTCATTTGCTGGTCTCCATCTTGAAAATTGCTTTTCTCGCTCTATTAGTCCCACTGATTGAAGAGGACTGGTGCTAGTTTGCTCAGCACAGGAAAAGTTTCTGTCCACAGGTACCAGTATAATTTCAGTTCTCCTCAGTACTTTCCAGTGGCAGGAGTCATGACCTATCAGCTTTTGCTATATTTCTGAATGCTTATGTCCGTTTGCAGCTCCAATGTGCTGCAAAATGTCTGGTTAACAACACTAATGATCCGCAATTATGACTTTTGACTCAACAAACATGATCACTTTTGCTTAGCATCACTTTGGGTTGCTCATTCCTGCGTGTTTCATTAAGACAATGTGCATCATTTCTCAATATAAATTTTGTTGTGGTTTTTATGACAGTCACCTGAGATGAAATTTTGCCAGTTTACAAACATGTGCTCCAAGATGTACCCAGGCATCTCATTTGCTTGCACATAAATACTACAAAAAGTCTGTAAAAGCACGTAAATGATTGCAGTTGTATGTGTCACTTATTGTGAAGCAGCAAGTAGGCAAGCTAAGAGAGGGCCACATGCAGGCATGAAATCTGTCCCTGCTGTGATTTTCCCATTAAATAAAATACATGCTGAGTTCCATAAATCACTTGCAGGTTCTTTGTCTAACAAGTGGTGTATGTTACGAATGAACAACAACATGGTGAAATTAACAATTAAATCTAGAGTAACCCTTTAAAAAGGGTTTCTTTGGCATTTGTATAATCATAGTCAGACCAGCAGGTAAAGAAATGCATTAATAAGTTGATTTTGATGAAAGAATGGGAAGTTATGTGATTTCGTTTAAATTCACAGAAGCTAAGGAAAGCAAGACTTAAGTCAAGTGAGGAGATCTGGCTGCAAAACTGGAAGCCAGATCTTTGTCTGAACTGCCTCAGTTTGAAAGGATTTTGGCACTCAGATGATTTTGATTTGATACATGTCCTGAACTGAAATTCTCTGTCCCATTTAGACATGCACTATATTTCACCTAATGTTCTGTTAAGAATTTTCAGTTAAAATTTATTATCAATGTCCCTTATGGCCTGCTGCCTCTATCAGATTGGTTTTTGGGATTATACCCTGGCAACATATTAGTATATATTTATAATCTTTTACTGGTATCTCAAATCCAACAATCCAAATGGAGATACCTTACGCAGTTTTTCTACCTTTCCTGGAGATTCACAATCAGCTTTTGGATTCCATCTTCCAACAGTCATTCACAATAATTTGTGTGTTCTTGAACTATCTTCTATCATGTGGATCCAATAAAGACGTGATAGTGTAGAGGGCTGCCAAGAGCAGTTATCAAGAAAAAATGTAAACTTTCTACTGACAGAAGATCTGCAATTTGATGTTTGCCAATGCCTATGAAAGTTTGTGTATATGAGTACAAATTGTTTCATAAGCTCAAATTTAACACTATTTTGTGCTCCTCCAGGTAACAATTTTGATACTGCTCTTACAAAGCAGTATCAGAATTCATTGGATTTTTATGTATTATAAAATAATATTAGCAATAAAAGATAACTGTGAAACAAAGTTAGCTCTTCTCAAGAAATATTTAGACATTCAAGGAACCTTTAGACATCAAGGAATGTTTAGACTTTGTGTTGAGGGACATGGTTTAGTAAGAACTATTGGTGATAGGTGGATGATTGGACTGGATGGTCTTGTAAGTCTCTTCCAACCTTGGTGATTCTATGATTCAATGATTCTTTTCTAAAGTGACACAAACTGAAAGGTGTTATTATTATTGTTCAATTATTATTCAAGTATATTGTGAACCTGATCCTGAGTTCTCAAATAAGGATGACCCAATGTGTTTTTTTTAAGAGAAATTGCAAAGTACTGCAACAAGAATTTAAATGTAAGTCATTGTCTACAACATTTCATTTAAGAAATGAATAAGTGAGGCTTTTTGTATTAAAAGCTATGACCTTTTAACCACGAAGAAGTGTCTAAATATACCATAGTATCTGAATACAGAGGTTTTAAACAGAACCCTAGGTACAGTTGCAGTGGTCCAACCCAAAAGGTCCAACAAGGAGATACCAGATCAGTATGAACTAGTGTTTACCAGGTTTCTTTTCACGTAGTTTCCTGACGGTTTTAGCTGTTAAAGCATATACTGTGGTTCTTAGTAGACTGTCCAACTATTCTTGTGCTTATTTGTGCAGCTCTCAATGATAAATGATGTGTGCCCCCGGTGGCGCAGTGGTATAAAGTGCTGCTTGCAACACTGGAGGCCCGGGGTTCGAATCCCCCCTGTGGCGCAAGTGGTTGAAGTGCTGCTCTGCTACATAGAAGGGCTTGAATCCTGGCAGTTGGACTCAATGACCTCTAAGGTCCCTTCCAACTCGCACGATACTGTGATACTGTGATAAATATCAGTCTGACACGAGTTGTGGTTTTTTGTTGTATTTTTTTTACAGTCTGGAGCACCTGCATCTACTGGTGAGAACTGAGATATGTAGCATTAAATTAGAGGCTGTGCAGTGAGAAATGTTGACCAATGCTGTAGCTTAACTACAGCATCATTTTATAATACAATATACTGGAAACTCCAGGAAATGGTGCCTACTGGAGTTCGGAGTATAAAAATGTGTTGTGGATCATTTCTCAAATGACCATTTCAGTGGTCCTTCCACAGTGTATTTCTAGCGGGGTTGGAGGAAAAATCAGGAAAAATCATAAAGAGAAGGAATCAAATGGTGCTCTCAGACTTGGGTTGGTAGCAGTTTCACTGACACGTACAACCAATCTAATGGAGGATGGTGCCAAGGGGTTGAAGTCGGACAATCTTTATGGTCCTTTCCAATCTAAACCATTGGTTTTATGAAAGTTAGTTCTCCATTGCCCTTTAAGTTTAATTAAGCACTTTAAATTTCATTAAGTTACTTGTTGATTCAACCAAATTCTACCTCATTTCTCATGCTCTGGTGGGCTAAAGGCTGAGAGTCAGCATACTTTTAATTTTAATCAACATTTCATTTTAATCAACATTTGTGGTTATGTTGTGATATTTAGTTGTTTTCTTGTTTTCTAAAGAAAGCCATTCAGTTACTGAAATAAAAGAAAACAGGAAATCATTATTCACTTCAGAAATGTCCTCTAGAAATCCATAACCTGCTGATATGACCGAATCCCTGGAAGAAAGCATAACACCCCTCCAAATGTTACAGAGGCACCCAAGTACTGCTGACTTAAGCTAGTTGTTAATTATTCTATTTGCTGCTGTGGAGTTTGAGGGTGCTCTAATTGAATGGGGCAGAGCCAAAGGTTACATTAAGCTGGTGTGAGCAGACATGGAGCTCTCAGATAGAGTTGCAGGGAGCAGACAGCACTGAAGGGAGCACCTGGCCTGGACTCCCAGCAGTGCATTAGTTAGAAACAGGAGAGAGAAACAATTGCATCACTAATGAGCCCCAGGAGAAAAGACTATTTAGCTAAATGTGGGTCTTTCTTTCTTCTTCCTTTTTTTGTTTTCTTTTTTTTTTTTTTAATGTGAATGTTTTGATTGATGAGCTAAACAGTTTGAAATTCCTAATTGCCCATTACAGTAAAACAGCTCTCATCTTCTTTTTCTTTAAAACAAAGGTTGTTCACTCCTAAAAGTACATATAACATAATGATGGAGGAAAATGAAATTCCAGACACGTATTGGGAGCCACTTGGTGAGATAAAGCTCTGCATCGAATCCTGTGTTTTCTGAGTGTTTATGAGTCAGGGCAGTGCAATGGGATTCCCTTAGAGCTAAAAATGACTTATTAAGCATTTACAATACAAATTTTCATATAATTGCTTCTTTTGAGAGTTTGGACTGCTCTGCTCCTTTCAACCAAGTCTTTTTTTTAGTGCATCATTAAAAAGTGTTTTTGACTGCTACAATTACATATGTGTTGACATGAATGGGTTTACTCTGCCAGACTATCAGTCTGATACACACGTATAGAGTGAACTTCTAGATAAAGCACTGGCTGTTATCCTTTTGTATTGTATTATTTTCACAAAGTTACAGAATGGATGAAGTTGGAGGGGACCTCTGGGTTCACCTGATCCAGCCCTTACAAAAGCAGGGCTACCTAGAACAGGTGGACCAGGACCATTATACTGATTGTTAATTTTATATACACATATTTCCATATTGGTAGCAATTAAGAAAGACAGAACAATAAATACTACAGCAAAAGAGTTTGTAAGAATGGAATTATAAGAATGGGTTTTTCCATCAAAAAATGAGAAAAACATCATTATTTGTGCCCCCTTCTTTTTCAGTGTTATGTCACATCCGACCATTGAGAAGATCCATATTGACACTGCACGATTAGCAGCAGTATGTTCACAAGGCGGAGTCTATTCAGTGAGGGTCTGTAGTTAGTACATTGTCACTACTTGGTTGCTCAGTGCCATTTGGATAGGGAGATTTACAGGAACTGCATCTAACTTCAGCTCTTGGCCAATATCTTTTTGATGAGGATGTGAGTGGTTCTGAAATAATGGCAGAATCAGCGCCTGGATAGTGACAACACAGTGACAATGAACATGAAGTGTTCCATGGGGAAATAATGTGTGGAGCCCACTGCTGCTAGTAGAAATGAAAAAATAGAAACTAAAACACTTCAAATCAGAAATGAAAGCTGCATGAGACTGTGCAGGTAGAAACAAGATATTAGAGAATGTTACCTGTGAAAGATCTCCTCTGTGAGATTCTGTGCTTTTAATCATTGTGAACAAGCTCACTTTGTGTTCAGTAAGGATAATTCATCATGATTCTTATAATACACTGTATTCATTATGAGTGGTAAGAAAGCAGACTACACCATTTTTAGCAGGAAATGTTAGGAAATACACCTTCAGATAAGCCCACCATTTTTAACCTGCTAGGGAGTTTAAATGGGCAAAAACAAAGCTATGACCCATCTCTATACCCAGCAACTTTCTGGGCTTCCCCACAGGAGAATAGCGACCATACCAAGCTTTAATGGCTTGACTATGCTCTGCCTAAACCAAAAACTGAGCTGCTAAACAGCTGTTAGAGATCAAGTTCTACTTTTTTTTTCTTTGACATTGAATTTGAAGGGTGAATCCAAAGGCCTCACAGACCCATTCCATTGCCAAGATTTCTCTGCCAGCTGATAGAAGTATGCTTTGGATCTTCAAAAATTTCTCATTACCATTATGTTAGCCAGCCAAAATGTAATCTGCTCGGCAGCAGAACTGTCACACACTTGCTCCATTTCTGCACCAGATGGATGGGTTCACAATAAATTCTCATCTTGGTCCCTGGACTGGAAATCTCACACAATAATTGACTTCTTAAAGGTTTTGTTTTATGAGGTACTACATCCCAGCATGTTTCTAGTTCTATCTCAGCTGGAACAGAATTGCCTGAATGTTCTTCCGCCCTCCCACCCCACCTTCCCCCAGTCCACCAGTCAATGCAAAATACCAGCTTGTTTTCCCCTACCAGGATTAGGCTACAAGCCTATATTTTGTTGGCTCTTTATTTTCATCTAACCATTTCAGACACAATTTGATTTTTCACAAGAAGGCTTGTCTTTACTCACATCCAGATCCAACTTTTGTTTATATATCCCAACTTTTATTGTTTAAATCTTCAGCTTTGACTACACTTCAGCTGATGATTTTGTCCTTCTCAAAACAATTTTGGATGAAACTTTGGATGAAACTTCCAGTAATGAGTCATCTGAGCTACATTTGCCCTTGCTAATTTACTGGCTGATCTACAGAGATGGTTGATGAAATCTTTCTGATTCATATGTTAATCAGAGGTGAATTCCAAAGTTGAAAAACTCTGGGAACAGGGATTTTCAGACCAAAGACTATTCATACAGATAACCAAAGTCTTAGTTGGGATAAATGAGTTCTTCTTATACCAGTAATTAAAGAGTCACACTGATTAGTATATGCTATCAAAATTGGAGTGCTCACATTTAGCACCAAACCATACTCCAGGAAGCCAGTAGCAAAATACAAGCATACTGCTAAGGCAGAACTTAAGAATGGGATGGGAGATAAAACTAATATAATTTAATATAAAAATGATCCTATTAGAAGCACAATGAGATGTCTGCACCCCTGGAAATGAGGATATATGTTTATGTAGAGCAATGATATGGCCCTGGCAGCTATGTTATAAAACTTAATTAGATTACCTATCACAAAAATGAGATAGTTGATATTGAAATTTTTCCATTAAAGGATGACAGAGAGGTTAGCAGCAGGATACACAAATTCAGTCACAGATTTACATCTGAGATGAATTTGGAGTTTTGTAATGTTTAACTGAAAGCATGTTGAGCTTTTCAAAATCATTTCCACGTTTATGGTTTTACAAATTTAAATTAAAATTCAGAATAAACATTATGACAGTACCTGCTTTTACTTTAGTTTCTTTTGCTGATTTATGTATGTTGTGCTGCTGTTGATAGGATATTTAACTTGAAGTTCATAAAAGTGCTCTAAGCTATAAAAGTTTAGGCTCAGATCATGTTAATGGTTATGCAAATACTGATTTATGGCAAAAGCTGTAAAATTGGGAGCAAATTTATTTCTTTCAGTGGAATAATTTTGTTTTTACATCATTGTTTTCAGTGTCAGTAGTGATAAATCTTATCCTAACTTTCAGTATACTACTGGAATGTATGTATGTATACTTATGTATATACATTTATATGTGCATACATTTGTGTAGATAGATAGATTTCCAACCACATTTTTTGATATGCCAGTCAGGGGTATCACAGTGGTGTATCTGTTTTATCAGTGTGTCTTTCTCCAGCTAATGGACTGCATTTGACCCTGAACTAAAGAGCACTAATGATGTTCATCATTAATACCGCCCTCTACTACAAGCTCCTCAGCACTGCACTATAGAGACGTACCTCACGTGACTGAGGGATATTAATTTCCTTAAAAACCCTAAAGGAAAAGTAGGCCTAGACACAACAACTCAACTTTTTATAACTGGAATTTCAACACAGAGGAAGAGAGCTCTGGCTGCACGTACAGCACAAGTTCATTTATGTCTGAATGTGTGTTTTTCTCATGAAAACAAATTTAATTAGGTCTCAAGATTTATTTTTATGCCTACGTGAATGTTTCTAATATAAATATATTTTTATTGAAAAGCTTTCATTCCAAATCTAAAAATTAACAGATATTTGAGGAAACAGTTGAATAAAACTTGCACGAGAATCAATCAATATAATTAAAACAGAAAGGAAACTGAGAATTGATGTAGTTATATTTTAAAATACCAGATCTCAAATGAAAAAGTAAAGAGACTTTACACTTATTTTAACCAAGAATTTTAAAACACGGTGATACAGCCTCATTCATATAAGAGAGGCAAACAATTATAAACAATTAAGACATAGGCAGATGTCTTGGAGATGTTTGCACAGAAAGCTCCCAATACATGCAGCTAAGCACTAGTGTCCTTATTACTCTCCCTGGTAAGAGTTCACCTAATCAGGAGCAAGCTGAATATCTGATTTTGAGCTGCTGGAAATACAGGAGTCTGGGAAAGGGACTCGGTCATCCTTATGCTTCTCTTCCATCTTAACCTTACCCTGACTGCTGGGGGCTTACAGGACCTCTCCTCACACTCCACGCAGCAGGCGGATGCTCCCAGTGCACGTTCTATTATTACTCAGACAAGATTTTGCTGCAGCCATACAGTTAAACCCAGCAAGATAAGATGGGAAATAATTGAGAGCACAACAGCTGCAGCCTCTTCCAGGCTGCTCAAATTTCTGGTAACTAAGTCCCAGGGAAGACATTCTTCAGTCACTCGAAGATAACTGCTACAAACGTGATCCTCCCACTTCATCCACTTAGAAGTCAATTTTTAGCCCTTTATTAAAAAAAAAACAAAACAAAAAAAAAAAAAAACTTTAAAACTTGTGTCTACTGCTCCTGTATACATTGATGGCAGAGGCCAGCTGAAGGGGATGGGAAAGGTGGGCCTGTCTGTGAGAAAACAGCACATGAGAACAGGGAATTAGCTGGAGGGCCTATTTTCCAGGGGAAGGCTTTATACACACTCCTAGATCAGAGAGCTGAAACTTTGGAGAAGAGTACTTTGTTTGTAAAACTGATAACTGTCATATCTAAATTTTAATTATTATTATTATTATTATTATTGTGAGAAATTGGATTCCATTAACCCTGATTTATCTGGCTGAACAGACATAGTGTAAGGGACCTTTGGCTAACGCTGCAGTCATCCGCCTTTGCGGGAAGAAAGTGAGAGTAATTGGCATGGGATGCAGCAGGGAGGAGGCCTTGTATTTTCTAGCTTTAGTTTTGATTTAGTAGAGCAGCAAGAATTCTACACCTCCAGATTTGGCCCTCATAAACTAAGTCACAATAAATATCTCTTACATTACTTCTTACTCTCATTCCTTTAGTACCAGTAAGAGAATTAATAGTTCTAAACTCTAAAGTGGATGTTTGGCTACTGTAAACACCCTTGTTAAAGGACAAGATGTTAGTCATGCTGTGTTGCACTCCAGCGATTTCACAGTAAATATCCCTGCAGGCAAGTCTGAGAAACATTTGCTCATCATGTAAGTTAGGAATTTGAGCTCTTTACCACCAACACATCTTTTACTTCCATGTAATTGTTCTGTGGTAAGGAAAAAATACAGAGATGAATTAGGGAATGGGAAGTATCCTGCAAGTTGATTCAAAATGTACAAATATTCTCTTTTTGAATGTTTTTACTGACATTATGCTCTAGAAACTTGTTCTACTGAAATATTTCCCATCTTAATGCATAAAAGCTGTGCACATCCTGGAAGACTGAATATTTACAGATATACAAACAAAAACATTAAACGAATATGGAAATCTTGATCTCTACATATTTTATATGACTTGACATAAGGAATTACAAGACAACATTTTGATAAAGCATATAAAATTACACTGATGACAAATGATAGTAAAATCTATGGAATTTCTGTATGAAAATGCAACACGATATATGGTAGTATACAGTTTAGACTTAATTTCTGAGAAGCAAGCATTAATCTTATGAGAATATACTGACCCTCCTAATACCTTATATCTCAGAAAGGAAACCAAGGCTATTAACCTATTTGCACTCTTTTACAGTGTTAGTCATAATTCAAAGCAGTAATTTAATCTTGGTTTTATTGGCTTTAATTATTACTTCTGAGGGGAAAAAAAAAAACACAACAAAACACAAAACAACCAAACAACAACAACAAAAAAACACTGAGTTTAGTTTAGCTTGAGAAACTGTGCACAATTCCAAACAGTTCTAATTTCAATTGTTCACTGTGTTAAAGTAAATCTACTTTTTATCACTTTGCTTGTCAGTCCAAAATACCCTCAGTTAAAACTAGAAGGAATCATAGAGTGGTTCAGAATATAGCAGCTTAGTCTTAATAGCATTTATGTGGACTGGATACTAATTATTATGTTTTATGGGTAGACAGTTGTTGTATACACAATGAAAGTGAAAACTTATTTATTTTTAATAGCTGAGTGTAACCCATGCATGCAGTGAATCAACAAACAAATTCATGTTGGTTTCTGATAGGAGCACGCAAGGCGCAAAAATCCTTTGATTCCAGAAAGATGTAATGGGGGCACAGCATAACTGTGATATCCATGACCTGGCCCTTGCTAGAATGTTTTTGAAACAAATGGATAAAGTTAAAAGTCAGATGACTAATAAATAATAACAATAATAAAAATGAAAGCCATGTGGTTATTTTTAAAATTAAGTTCTAAGGCAAAACTCTAAATTACTTGTCATTTGTTTTTCAAACCCATGCCAACTACCTATTCAGTGGCTGTCCTAGGTCTCCAGGATGTAAGTAGGATACTTGAACAGGATAGCTGGGCCACTCAGAAGTGGTAGAAGCATTCTCTATAACTTGCACTTTCAAGACTTTGGATAAATACACTATGAACACAAAGCAAAAGAAAAAAAGCAGCAGATTCCCTTGGTGGTCAGCCACAGACTTCAGAATCTTCTGAAGAACACCGAGGCAGAGCTAGAGGTCAGCCTGCCTTGGCAGCAAATCAATGCATTTTTGTAAAATGACTTCACATGTCTGAAACTTTGTTCAGCATTTCTTTTCCCCCGCTCTAAAATGACATCACTTCTTTCTTTGAACCGAACGGACAGTGCTGGTTTACTTATGCAAGTGATTTTAGAAGGATACTGAATAGAAAGCATATTAGCACTTGCAGTGACCATAAATAAATCTAAGATATATTATTTGCAAGAAAATATAAGGAGTGTAGTAGCACTGCTGTGACGTGTGGAGGGCTCTTTTGGGGACAAACTCCTCTGTTCACCAAGCTGATGCCTGTCTATGGGTCTGCTTGTGTGCAACCAGTGGCAGCAGCAAGGCTCTGCCAGCAGTGCTCAGGCACCAGCTGCTACCACAGAACTTCCATATCTGATGCTGGTGTTTTTTAACCTTAAAACTCAGATAGTCTTGTTCTGGTGGTACCAAGTTTTCCACAGAAAAGTATTTTGCAATGTAATGCAGGCAGGAAAACTGTTAGGAAAGAGTCTCAATATACTTTAATATAAATTTTGTCATTCATAAAATGAACACCACCCTTCTTAACCTGTCACTCACCAAAACTAAATGCCCCAGGAATGCACACCACTCTGCTCTGTGGCAGTGAGGAGAAGACAAGGAAAATATCCCAGAAGGAAAAAAAAAATAGAAAGGTTGCTTCACTTGTCAGCAAATGGTTCACACTGAAAGGCGTGCAGTTTACCCTTCTGCGTCCCTGTTATGGGGTAGCCTCTGTAGACAAAGGAATTCCATTACCCAGTACAGAGAAGAATGATATCTTCAAGCATGTCATCTGCATAGGCCTGGACATGCAAGAGCAGAATGTGCTTTTCCCTGTGGTAAATCAATACATTTGCAAGTATCTGTACTTATGCATTTATTAAGTCTCCGTAGCGCTAATGTTGTGAGGAAGAAAGTACAGTGCCTTCTCAGAAATGCCCAAACAAAAATCTAATTATTATTTTAAGTCCCTGTCCATAAATTGCCCAGACAGTACTAGATGCATTATTGGGAAAGTGACTGCAAATGTTTGTTGGGTTTTGTTGTTGTTGTTATGTTTGTTTTTTACAGAAAATAGACTAACGTGCAAGCCAGCAAGTAAGCAAAGGAAATGGAAGGAAAAGTGAAGCTTGGGCAGCCTAACTTTAGTCTGATTTTCAGAAACTTTTGTAAAGGCCTAGACCATTGCTTACTGGAGTATATCAAGAAAGGTGAACACTGATTTAATTAAACCAACACTGAGCAGTTATGATCCAGACTAGGAGGAACATTAAAGCCTGACCCTGTCCAAAGTATGGGCAAATGATTTTGGGCTGCATTCACATATTCTACTATAGATGAATAGTTTAGGAGCATATGTGGATTATTTGAGTAGAGATCTTAAATGCTGATGTAGTGTCAGACTAAAAAAGGCAAACTGTTTATATGTTTTATTATGTAAAATACATGTGCATTTGATGCTACCAGTTGAGGAGCAAGATATGGATAAAATCTCTTCTGTCAGAAATAGAAGACACTGTATCATAAAAGAAAGTATGATGACTTGATAGCAACCTTAAGAAATTGGTGCAAATGATACATATAATCCTAAGGAAAGCTAAGAAGAAGATATGACCTTTATCCTAGGAAACTTACAATGTAACTGAGTGGACCAATGGAAATGCAATGTCAAATCTATGAGAGAAAAAATAATTCCAGTGAGTTTTGAACTCCTTTGAAATCCTTCTTTTACTTGCCTAGTTAAAAGATCTGGGGGCTCTGGGGCTAGAAACAGTTTTCTGAAGAGGAACCTAAAGGAAAAATGTTGTTAGAATCCCTCCTTGACTGGTGTTATCAAGACAAGAGAAGGAAAGAAAAGAGAAGATAAAAACTTGTATCACACTTGGGCAGTAGCCCAGGAATATGCGGAGGAGGACTCTCATCCCAGAATACATTTCAGGCACAGCCCCTAAATCTCAGTAAATAGTATCTGGGTTCTTATTTTTCTCAGTTGTAAAACAGACTTAATTTTAAGGCATGACAAAAACTCGTTCATCATCTGCCAAAAAGTACTTAGATATTGCATGGCAGTAAGAGGGTATGTGCAGAATAATTGAGATGGTTGGTTTTATTAGTGTGAATTTTTGGCATTCTGCACAGGCACGAACCTTCAGCAGAAGCTGGAGCAAGAAATTTTTGCCAATCTGATCAAGAAAATGGCTGTGGTTCATTGCCAGGGGCCAGAGGACCACACATACTATCATAAAGCATATTACTACTCTCCAGGCTCTTCTTCTCAGCTCACATCCTTGAGTTCAACTTCTCTACAATGCCTATGGTAGCAGTGCTCATCTTGGAGACAGTCCTTGAGGTATAACATGACAGTGACACTAGCTTTCCCAATACATATGGGAAACATTTCTGATTCACTTTCTGTTCTTTGTCCACTGGAAGCCTCCTTTGACTAACTAGGAGGTATGAAATCTTTGAATAGGTACTGACTGCTTTTATTTCTGTTAAGTTTATTACAATGACATGGGCAGCTGTTTGAGAACCCCTTCCTGTGTGGTGCACAGGGGCACAAATGTGCATGACCACAACCATCCCTTACTGCCTCAAGATCTATGAATCTCAACCAGCTATCCAAAAACCCATCAGTTGTTCTGAGATGGTTTTATTAGTCTGTTAGTATTACACAGCTCTCTGAAATGCACAGGACTTCTTCACTCTCTGAACAAATCCAGATATATTGGTTTGTCAGAAGCACAACTTTATGTGACAGCATAAGCCAAACACCTTTAATTTATGGTGGAATTTCAATTTAATACTCCCTTTTTGTGATAACTTGGCCTTCTTCTTTACTCAGAGGCCGTGAAAAAATATACACAAACCTTTCAAAAAATTATCACCTACTAATATCTCAAATCAAAAATTTTACCACAGTATATTCCGGGAATTATGCCAGCTAACAAAGCCTTTACTTAATACATCATTTTATTATTCTGCCATTTAACATTCTATTCTGAAAGTGCCACTTCAGACATTGAAATAGTTGTTGAAAATAAGTTTCTTGTATGCATGTGTTTCTATTGCTACTACTAACAGAGTTTTGATTCAATCAGCTAAGATAACCTGACTATTCTGAAAGTAACCATTGAGGCGGTCAAGTTTCCTTGCTTTATTCAGGTTTGTTAGGTAAAACGAGGAGGAATTTTTGGTAATTTTTGGCTATCTTGCTCTCCAAAAGTTATTTTTTCCTACCCACTTGTGTAACCTTATCCATAAGCACTTGAAAAAAAAAAATCACAGCAGTAGTCAGATGAGGCATAAGCAGTGACCATTTTCTCTCTCAGGTGCAAGTGTCTAAGGGGCTTCATTCTGAAGGACAGGCTGTGGATGCCCTCTTTAGGAGCCCATCCTTACTACAGCTATTCACTGAGAAGGACTATAAAGGTAGTGAATGTGTCTGCAGGGCAGATGCCTTCATCCAGTCTTGACTCCCAGGCTCCCAGTGCTGAGGGACTGCCAGATGCAAGGAAAAATTAACTTTAGCCTAAAGTATAAGGTTAAGACAGGTCAGGTGCTAGTGCTTGCTGTGCCCAAGAGCCCAGTTCTCACCATCATAAGGCAAAAGAGAAGAGCAGCACAAGTCACATCAGATACACTTAGAATTAGAAAGATCTCCATACAGAAGCAGGGCTAGTGCAAGTCATTTGACCTCTTCCTTTGCTTCTCAGCATTTTTTGTCCTTTTTCCTTTCCTTTCCTTTCCTTTCCTTTCCTTTCCTTTCCTTTCCTTTCCTTTCCTTTCCTTTCCTTTCCTTTCCTTTCCTTTCCTTTCCTTTCCTTTCCTTTCCTTTCCTTTCCTTTCCTTTCCTTTCCTTTCCTTTCCTTTCCTTTCCTTTCCTTTCCTTTCCTTTCCCTTTCCCTTTCCCTTTCCCTTTTCCTGTCCCCTTCCCCTTTTCCTTTCCCTTCCATTTCCCCTTCCCTTCCACTTCCCCTTCCCTTGACTTATTTTGCCTTGGAGAAGTTTAAGATCTGTGATTAATTAAAAATTGCTTCAAATAAGGAACTCAAAATTAAATAAATATATTCAGTCTGGATGATGACATACATTACGGTTCATCTATAAGTCAATATTCGCATTATCAAGAATAAAGCCTAGCTAGGTCAACCATGAGGGAAATAAAGACCCTAGATTTTAGAGAAGCGTATTTGGGGCAAGTGAATAAAATCAGTATCAACTCTAACATACTTAGAGATAGATCTAAAATGCTCACCTCTAAACATTTTTCATGCCTGGACTGCTGTCTGAAAGACTGAATTTCAGATGTCCTTAGACTAACTTCAGTAGAGCCCAGTATAAGCTGTGGCCTTAAGAGTTGTATGAAGAAGGTAATCTTTAAGATAAAAATTGCTTCCTGTGTCCTTTGAATCCTCTTCAGTATTTTATACAGAGTCTATTTTCTGCCAAATTATTTCCTTAAATAGAATCCAATTCCAAACTCAGTTGTTACTGACAGTTCCCTATCCCAAGTCACACTTTAAGTCCTATGTGTTATACCACAGACTATGCTTAGTAATTTTTAATCTTTTTTTTTTTTTTTTAAATCATTTTTTAATTCAATCTCTTTAATTTTAGGCATTTGATGAAAAAACTTTCATCAGTTAAAAGATGTTCTCTTCCAGATTAAACAGATCTTCCCCACTGCATTTGCAACTTAAATACTCCAAAGAGCATTTTGGAAAATGAGGGTCATTTTAGAGCAGATACAAAAACCTGTGGGAAACTATTGTGAACATTTCATGGGATATAGGTAAACTTAAGAAGCAGATGGTCACGTGAGATGTTCAGATATCAACCCATCTTGATGTCAGAGATGACTGACCATGTGCCTGGGTCATCTCTGACATGATGTCAGCTACCTTTTTAACAACCTCTCAAGCATTTGCTTATTTCTTTTTTGTATTTGAACCCTGGCCTGGCCTTATCTCATTGTATTTCCAGGGTCTTGGGCATATGAGTCATAGGTTGAACTCAACTTATTTTGTATGAAAAATACAACCCTTGTAGCTGTTTTTGTACATGTTAAGTCTCTTAAAATGAGAAAATAATTTCTAGGGGATTTTTCTTCGACGTACCTCTTTCTAATAGCTAGGTGCGCTGATGAATGTAAAAGTTAAGAACATCAACTACTTTATTCCCTTGTGATTTCTTTCTATTATCTAATACCTCTTCTTCCTCCTCAAGGAATCTCACTGTTTCTTCTTTCATTTGTCTATCATTTTCTGCTCAGTAACTTCTTCTTAGCTGGGTCTTAGCATGCTCCCTTATGATCTACTTTCTCTTTCATCCTCATCCCAGACTGACCCTGCCTGTGATTGCAAATTCAAAGATAGCTATTAAATACACAGCAATGCAAATCAAATCCCAGAAGGAAAGCCCAGCTAATTATGTGCTGTCTCCCTTGCTGGTACCAAGACTCAGTTTCTCTCATCAATCATCCCCAGGACTCTACTGAATATCAGAGTCTGTTGTGTGTTAGTGACTCTCCTCCATGCCCTCTTTGTATGCTACATAGTCTATTTCTTTTACTTCTCAGTAATTTGTGAAATCATCCTTCAGATCATCAGAAGATTCATGGATGAACTATGATCTTGAGCCAAGATGCACAAGTTCAGCTTGATTTACCTTCACCCCTCTTTGGCCTGTTTTAAATCTGCTGATGTGCTCTCTATTCTGTAACTTATCATTTCACAGTTAAATCCCCCTAACCATTTGAAGGCTTTTCCTTGTCTTCAATTACTGTGCACTTCAGTGTATTTGGTTAGCATGTTTTTTGCCTCACTTCCACTGTTTTTGGCTAACACACCTTTGCGTTCTGATTCTTTTCCTGTTTCTTTACTGTCAGTCACTAAATGTGCCCCCTGCACAAGTGCTCTGACTCACCTAGAAGCACAGTTGTAAATCATACAGTTTCAAATGACATTAGGCAAAGTTATTTGTCTGATGGCAGCTCTAGGCAAATTTCCCCACCATCATAATGCCAGAATCTGCTGCTCAGGAGCAGGTGACTAGGAACACTACATGTCAGCTCTTACATTTCCATTGTTAGGTTGGATATCAGGAAACACTTCTTTATAGAAAGGGTTGTTAAGCTCTGGGATAGGCTCCCCGGGGAGGTGGTTGAGTCACCATCCTTGGATGTGTTTAAAAACCATTCAGATGTGGTGCTCATGAACATGATTTAGAGGAGAATTGTTAGGGCAGTATGGTTAAGTCATGGTTAGACTTGATGATCTTTAAGGTCTTTTTCAACCTGAGTGATTCTATGATTCTATGATTCTACATACTAATGTAAACTGGTAACGTTTTAATTCCAGTAGTTACTGAACAATCACTCTTCTTAAACCTCTTCACAACCTGTTGTTATCTATAAATGATTTAATGAGAAAATATCATTAAGTGAGTGTGTACTTCCACATGGCTAATGAATTCAATTTCTTAATTTTTTTAATGCAGAAGAATTGTGATAATGTACAATATATATCTATTGGCAAATCCGATGTCATACCAGGGGAAAGAACTATATCATGAAACTTTAAAAAATGATAATAAAAGCAAATAAAAACATGGAAGATAACATCTGTCCTGCCAAATTTTCTCTCACTAGTCTAGAGATGGATAGATGGTGTGCTACGAGATGATGTGCTGTCTGGATGATGTGCTATGAAATATGGCTTAGTAGCTTAGTGGTAGTAATGGTGATAGAAGAATAGTTGGGCTAGATGATCTTGCAGGTCCTTTCCAACACTGTGATTCTATGAGTCTATGATTCTATGATTCTGGAGATGGCAGCTGTTCATATAAATGCAGCTACTACCAGTAAGTTCACTGCTATGAAAGGTAACCTTAAAGACAACATATCATTGGATATGATATAGATAAGAGGAATAAAAAAAATAAGAATACAACACTGAGGATTATTCAAAAGCAGAACAAAATGAAATGGACCACAGTTTCTCATCATTTCTTCCCAACTCCTCATCCTCATTTAAAATCAAAGAATACCAAATTTGTCTATTTACCTGAGGCTGGTACAAAATCAGACCTCTTTTCTTTTTCCTTGTGAAAATGGTTAAGAACAGAGGGGAGACAAAGGAAAAGAAGATGACTCAAAACATTTGCATCTTTTGTCATAAGACCAGAAGAAAGAAACAGCAGAATTGTGTATAATTGAAATACATATTAAACTTTTTCTTTGCTGTGCCTCTGGAGGTCTGCATGAAGTTCTTGTGACCTGATTCTGCAGTCCCTGTGGGACTGAAAACTCAGACTTTTCAGTAGATAAAAGCCTGCAAAATTAAACCTTATATGGCATTGTGTGTTTTTTGAATATTCCCTGCTGGGATTTCTTCTTTCTCATTGCACATGTATGTATTACAATACATAGAAAAAGAGATTATCATTAGTTTTGGCATCACTGGAAAGAATTTTATTACAGTTGCATGGGTTGCAAAAGCCTTCCAAAAGCCACAGGGAAGCTCGCTAAATAAAACAGACTGTTTTAGATAATTAGCGTAGGCTTGATACAAAGTTATGGAAGAGCATGGATAGACTGACGAGTTACAAAAAGCTTTAGATTTCAGTGGAAGTGAACTAATTTCTATTTTTCCAGGCCCATTTTTCATTCCCAGGCATGGGTACCCATTGGCCTATGAGATACCTCTGCAAACTTCACACCGTACTGTTGTTTTGGAAAGTTTTTGTCTGTGGAAGAATTATTTAAAAGCCTTGTGTCCTTAGCAGAGTATCCTGAACAAAGTCCTTAGCAAATGTCAGAGGCACATTGCAGAGCTGGGACTCTTCCAAAGAAAGTCACTTGTAAACAAAGTGAATCAAAATCATATACGTTATCAGATTTCTGCACATCTCTTAGCTATGCACTAGATGACTCCTATGAATGTAACACAGGCCTTTTAATAGCCAAGGTTGAAAAAGCTGAGACCAAAAGACTAGTATAGTTTCTACAGGTCCTACATTCCTATAGTTATCAGTCATGGTGTGAAATTATTTTCATTATAAAATGAACACTGGGGCTAGTGATTTAAATAGGAGTTTTGTTTTTTTGTTTTTTTTTTGTTTGTTGTTGTTGTTGTTGTTGTTGTTTAAAAAAAAAAAAAAAGGAATAAAGAGAAAAGCTTTTTCAAGAAGTATTTCCATTTTCAACTTGGCATTTTTGGGACTGAAACTAAGACCTTCTTAATATTCAACAAATAATCAACCTAGAAGGAAAAACCAGTCTGTGGAAGTTTCTGTAGCGTTCACACTATCAGATATAAATAAAATAATCTTCATATGAATTAAAGTATTACCCTTATATGCCATAGTAAAGACAAACTGCAATACGTGCTTCTGTCATTAATTATTGAAGCACCCGGTATTCCCAGAACTAAACCCACAACACTGTTAAAGAGACTAAATCACATTTCAAAGTATTTTTAATTAGATTTTGTACTTAACCTCTTCTGCGACCAGCTCTTTGTAAATCCCTTTTATTTCCTGCTACCACGCTGTGATATTGCTTTCTTATGAATGAGACACTAAGTAAACCAGCTGCGTTGAATATGGAAGTGATTAGGGAATGGTTTAGTAGATATTACAAGTTTGTTAAAATAAAGTGGTCTTTACCTGTTGCTAGTACTTGAAGCTAGTATTTAAAAAACTCCTGTCTATCATTTTCCACCACGTCACTAACTTTCAGCTTATAAAAAAATACATGGCTGACACTAGGATCGAGTATGTTCTAAAATGTCCATATACATGACCCTATGTTCCTGGATTAATTTAAAAGTTCCAGTGTGATGTCTGAATCCTTTTCTTTATTTGTTCAGTCAAGAAATTTCTGTCTCTCTGCATAAATACATGCACTAATGTAGCCAAAGAGCACTACATTATGGAGAGCTCTCCTTAGCCTCTTGCTTCACGCCCTGGTTCCACTTTCATGTGAAACTGAGATGTGTAAAATTTCCTATTTTCTTCGCTACTCTCTCATTTTCATTCAAAGCAAGCACAACATTCACCCCCCACATCCAGCACATTCCCTAAGCTGTGCCACTGTAGACAATCAGGGAAGTATGATCCTGTGCATGTCCAGGTGCAGTGCAGTCCATTAAATACACATTGCATCTACAGTAAAATTTTCAGCCATGCTAATTACTCTTGTTAACTCCACTAAACTCCACTTCTTTTAGAGCAATCCGTTTATTCCCTGATGTATGGTGGTATTTATTTCTTATTTACTTGCTATCAGAACTACTTGAATTTAGTCATTCACACTGGACAGCAGCTTCAAACATTAATTTTGAAACTGGATGTTAGCTCAGCTTTAAGTTTAAAGGAAGAACTGTTAAGGAAGAAAGAAATTGCCTTAGTCCATGCTCTCCTCAGCTGCTTCTACAATAATGAGATTCACAGTGCATCCAAACATCAGAAGAGCACTGCACCAACCACTCCCTCTTCAAGATCCTAAATTTCATGGCACTGTATCTTCAGGAGAGTGGCAGTCTTTCAAGTGAGGAGATATAGAGATTTCCAAATTAAAATCCAAGTTTCACCTAGATGCTTTAGAGAAGCCAAAGTTACCAGTAACAACCAGAGTCTGACATGCTCACAATACCTATATTTACCAAAACAGGCTACAGATCTCCCAGCCACTCTGTAAGAAAGTGCTGTACTGAGTGCCTGTTAGCAGCCCAGAGCTGGAGGGGAAAACTGCATGGAGATTTGTGGTGGTGAGAACTGCAGTCACTTTGGAGAACCTTCCCAAGGCCTGCTGGAATTGTGCCATGGGGATGGCTTGTCCCTGGGCTGCCTGCAGTACTCCAACAACCACAGGCTGCATCAGTGCTGACTGCAGTCATTCTGGAGTAGTCCTGACTTGCTGCTCTCATGCTAACGTTATCTCTGCATTGTTTAGATTTCAGTTCTCAGTGAATTCAGAAAACTCTTGCATATATTCACTTAGTACGCGGAGTTTTTCTCTGCTACTCTAGTCAGTCATGCATTGCTGGAGATACAGAAGCATGTGTTGTCAACAAAATGAATCTGCTACAAATCATGTCTTTGACAGTGCCGGGCTTACAAGAGAAGTAAAGCTGCAGAACAAAATAAGTCATTAAAAACGAAAGCTTTGAGTGTGGGTATCTTGCATTATTTGACATTATTTTTGCTTTATTCAACATACCAAAACAAAGCAACAGAGAGATTGCCTTCAGTCATTACATACATTGGAAAAGAAAAATAAAAAACAATCTGTATATGTCTTTGAATATGTGCTTATAGATACAGATCTGTTATTACTGAAATGATTGTGAACCCACAATGACTGAGGCATCCTCATTCAATCTAAAGCTATTTCTTAGGTCACAGTGTAGATGAATTGCTCAGTTCCATACAACTTAGTTGGAAAGTGCACTTAGGCTATGTTTATTCCAGTAAATTAAACATCCTAGTAAATTAATAGTTTCAGGAAATCTTTCTGAGGACTTGAAGGCAGTAGTTGATATTGTTAAGACATTAGAAACTTTTGGGGAATAGCTCTGATCCGACCCAAAGATCATTACCCTAGACAAATCCCTGGCACCATGTAGGGGAAGGCGTAGCTGTGCTGGATGAGACTGGTCCTGCTGGTTCGATGAAAGATTTTATCAGCAAGGACACAGGTTACTCAGTGCTAGCTAGGCCTCAAATCTTGGGCAGGATTCTTTTACTACAATAAACAAGGTTTTACATCTTTTTGGTCTTGCATACATGTAAGCTGATACATTGATATGTGACAGAGGTCTAGTACTTCCAGCAGGGCCATACCAAACAACAGCCCAGTCTCTGCTCTCATGTTCTGTCTACCTGTGATACCTGGACAACAAAGAGTAGAGATGTCTGTTTCCCCACAGAAAATCCAAGCTGTCGCCTGCTTACTGTCCTTACTGAAGGAGCCTGCTGTGTTTGTCCCCAGTTGTGCTAATTCAGGAGATTTGTTCAGATGCTGCCAGCCTGATGCCCCAAGGCTGCTCAGCCCAAGGGCTGTTCTCTACCTACAGCAAGACCTTCCCTAGGTGCCCTTTCATCCTGCAGGTTCTCAGCTGTTACTGGATTAGCTCCCATATCTCCATTTCAGTATGTCTTTTCCCAGCTACTGTTCCTAGGCTCCCTGTGGCTTCAGCAGCTGTTCACTTCTCTTGGTCTCTCTTTTTCTGGGAGAGATTTGTCCTTCTCACCAGCTGCCCTACCCCACCCCCTAGCTATTCAAGTCTCAACCCTGCTCCTTTCCCTCTTCCTGATTCCTCCCATCAGTGCTGACCAAGCCTTGCTACCTCCCTGCACGGCCACCTAGGAGAATGCTGGCTCAGGCTCACCTCTTTGGATATCACTACCTCTTTCTGTGCAGAGAAAGAGCCCAGAAAAAGCATTATTACAGCAACAGTCCCCAGCACTGTCTTGCAATGGAAAGCCCAACCTAAAACAAGGGCAGTTATGCAACCTCTCTGCATTGAAAAGCAGGGACATTGAAAAGTATTCGTGAATATTCCTTACAGCCCTGATTGTTTTCCAATAATTTTCAAATTATTAAATTTGCATTTAAAATTTAAGCTTAATATGAAGGTTTGATTGTTTGAAACCTCTTGGTTAGAAAGCAAAGCTCTACTCTTTTTGGCCAGCGGTATGACACGTACCATCAGACAGGGCAAGTCTGCAGTTACGGTACTTGTTTATGTTTAGTAATTGTAGCATAATTAGCACAGATTCCACAATATTGTGATGTTGCAATCAGAGGTGCCTAGTGAACTCAGACAAAAATAAAAAAACAGTGATCTTAGCTTTTGAGTGCTGCTGCAGGAGTGAAGAATATCTCAGAAAGCTGGTTTAAAAAGTGTTGTTTGCTGTGGAACCCACCGTATGTCATCATTTTAAGGCAGAGTTAAGGTTTTCAAGATGCTATGTTTTACTTTTACTTTAACTTTGCTCTTCTGGATGTAAAATGTTTGATGATCAGAGCAATTCTTCGGAGCAATTTTTCCTGTAATTAAACTTAACTTTAATAAATGGTTCATCTTAATGGTCAATGAGTATTTCTACAAAGGCAATGCATTATGTTTTGTAATACCATCTTCCATCGTGAGGAAAGACAGACTCTGCACACAGCACTGAATATATTAATTTGTTAAATCCTATTTGCTAAAGTTTGAATGCAAATAAGTGACGACTTCTAGTCCTAACAGAATATAAGAGATAAATAACATTTATATTCCCTTCAGAGGTAAATTTTTAAAAGACACACAACTTCCTGTTCAGGGTCGTTTATAATTGAGGGATTCCTGAAATTAAACAGTTAGATGCAATAACATTTGTTCAAAGTTGAGAAAGAAATGGCAAAATGCCACATTCTTCAGATCATGTAATTGAGTGAAATCTGGAATTTAATACCTCAGCAGATGACAAGTTCAAGGATGACCCTGTTTTACAAAAGCCCACTTGGACCGCATAAAGCCATCTGATTTGGAGTTTTCATGTGAAACATTTTAGAGCAGCAGGATTAATGAACGTATGAGAATGTGTCCTTGGATTAGAACGCATTCCTTTAGAATGAGAATAAGAAATATGAGAAATATTAAAAAGAAAACAAATGCAGCATTGTTAATTTCTTCTCTGTGACTGAAACACTTGTAACTAAGTGTCTATAAAATGACTTCAGTAGTGGCTCATTTTCTCACAATGCACCTGCATGTCTTGGAAACAGTTGTAAACAGTGCATGATTCTGCTAAGAGACAGAGCCCATAAAGCACCATTAAACCCCGCTCCGTCTCCTCTAAGTGCTGGTAGATTCCTCTTCTGGAACTAACAAGATAATAAATATAAGTCCTCTCACATTTCTAGTTTAGACCACAACGTTTTCTATCTAAGAACAGACCTTTGTACAGAGATGAAAAATAACATTTAAAGGCATGTGGGATAGTCATGAAAACCCATATTTGGTGAAGAAAATAAACTGGAACTGCGGTTTAAACGAACACAAGCATCACAGCTGCTAGGCACATCTTTATCTCCATCTTATTTCCTTAATTTAGCTGATAGATGAATAACTGAAAAAAATGAGGATTGCTGAGAAACAGTTTAGATCTCTGCTCTATTTATCAAAAGAAAATAAAAATCAAAAGAAAATAAAAATCAATTGTTTGAAAAGAAGGAAGAAAGACAAGATAAAGCAAAGCTGTCTGAATGTTGAACTTAATTTTAGTTTGCAGGTCTGTTCAAAGTGTCCCAGCTGTTCCATTAGATAATTCCTTGGCTAAAGATCACTCTGTTAATAAGAATGAAAATGTTCACACTCTCTAATGACAAAGCTTAACCACTGAAGAAATTTTGCAAACATTCAGGATGCCCATGAAGCTAACATTTTCCCATTACTGCATCTGCATTCCGAGCCTAAAACCAAACCATTAGCATCCTGCTGCGTTCAGAATCGTAGCAGTTTATGTGAAAAAAGTAATAGAGGGCAGTGCCTGCAGGAGCAGTACAAAAACACGTGCTGACTCTCTCAGTAGAAAATAGTGTCTGGTAAAGAGGTGAGGACTGGACACTACATTTCATTAAAACCGGCGGGAGTTACTACCTGTTGTGATTGTCATGGGTCTGATCATCCTGGAGTTTTCCCACGAAAGCATAGTTCAGTTGAATAAAACATTATATCAAATAGGAAATATCCTAGCTCTGAAAAATCCAGTTCTCTGGAAGAAAAAAACACCTACAGAGTGGAATAAACAGGAGTTACAGCATTATTGGCGGTCCATGACAAAAACACAGGTGGGTGTGTTGATAAACATGTTCAAGCTTGCAGCTGCTGCTGCTTCTGATGGGAAAAATGCTGTTCTAGGGATTAGGAATATATTGTAATCATGCCAGCCAAAACATGCATGACAGTTGAAAAGGAAGAGAGTGGCTATATAAATGACCGTGTTACCATAAATGATTCCTTTTAAATTTGCCACAGAAATGCGTTCTTTAAACTTTTATCTCTTTTTCCTAACGGTAACCTATTCAAAAGAACTGGAAATATAGGTTTTATTTCATTGCACAATAGCTTTTTAGCAATTTGATTTTAAGCCTGTTGGGATTTAATTCATAGAGGAACCTGAATTTCTGCAGATTGGAAAACCTGTATCCTGTTATCCATGAGAATACTCAGGGAGAAAAGGGTACTCATCTTGAGAAGGAACATCAGTCTGGTTTGGGGCATTTCGAAATGAAACATGTGCTTCTTTTACCAGAGAAGAAGTTTCATACCACATATGATATGCATGGTTGACATAGAGTAATACTATATCTACATTTTTCAAGCAGACAGAGAGTAGCTGATGTGTCCTTTCCAAGGCAGATGTTTTCCAGATATGCTATTGTCACTCATTAAGATAGTAAGTAAGGCTTGTATGAGTTATGATATGGTAAATACTATATATGCCAGCTCATCCATAAAATACTATGGATTTCTCAGATAATTCTCCCTCTGGCTTGGTTTAATCATTTCAGTATGACTGGTTTCCCTAGGAACTCAAAAGAAGTTCTTTATGTATCAGTGGCATTATAAGCACTATAAAAAAAATAAGAGAAATAAATTGACTAATTTTTATTGACTTTTTTTTTTTGGGGGGGGGGGAGGGTGGCATAGTATGTATTTGTTCTGTCTTGTACCTCTTCATAACCCTTCCATTGTGTTAGAGGAAATGGAGAATGCTGTAGTACTTTCACAACCTGATTTGCATTAGCACAGGGCCTGAAATAGTACAACGACATCAAATTGCTTTGTGTGGTCTGCACTAGAGTGTTTTCCTACTAGTTGTTTTTTTGCTCTGCAGAACCAGCTTATTTTATCTCTATCTATATATATCCCTATCTATCTATCTATCTATCTATCTATCTATCTATCTATCTATCTATCTATATTTTTACAATGTTAGCAGTGCTTTTAGATATATTCTCACAACTATTAGGCTGATGCAAACATGCTCCTACTCCACAGTAATGCTGTTCATTGCAATAACTCTGTTGTCCTGATGGAGGCAAAATTCGAACGTGCAAGCTATTAGTCACATCTACAACTTCTGCACTGCAACTGTCTGAAGACAGGCAAGTACTTAGTACCCCTAGGCCTAAGGGAGGCTTGAAGAACTGAAACAATCTGTGCCTTCCACTCTGAGGTTGTGCAGCAAGAAAGAATGTGAGTGTAGCTTGAATTGAATTGAAATCCTCTTTCTTTGTTATTTTATTTCCATTTTTTCCAGAGAAGAGCTAAAGTACGCAGTCTGTATCATGGTTGCAGGTAGCACTGAACGATAATGCCACAAGTGCATAACAGACTCTCATGGATAAAGAAAAATGCAGTTATGCCCCGTATCCCAGGTTGAATGCATTTGCTTTCATCAGAGCTGGGAAGTGCACACTTGGGCCAACTTCAAGGAGTGACTAAAGCCGTTCTGCTCCAAACCCCACCCCTTCTTCAGGAAAGCAGCACATGGCTATGAATCAGAAGATTAATTACCAGCATTCCCCTGGAAAACTGAGAAGCAGCTCAAGAAGATCTCCTTCCCTCCTTTCTCCCTCCTTTTTGCCTCCCTTTCTTCCTGCAGGAGATAAATGGGGGCTCAGGGCTCTGTCTGACTTGGCTCCCTGTCTTGATTTTTTCCTCTAGCCAGAGCTGGTATTTTTCTCAGTTGGTTTTTGTGTTCCCTTGTCCAAGGGAAGACTGATCCTCTGTCTGGCAGATTTTACATCCTTTTCTAGGCAACGTAGTGTTCAGCCTGAACTTAGTTTATAAAACAAAAATATCTCTAGTGTAGACATTTCTACAGTCACCTGCTACATACAAGTAGTCACCAGCGGCTCTTTGTAGAGTCAATGAAGTAAGCCCTGTTAAAGTGTCATTCAGTTTACCTATTGCAGTCTTCCATTATAGGATAAAATGAGTTATCTAAATGCAAGGTAAAATTTACTATGCTCCAGAAAAGCATAGTAAAACAGAAAAACAAACCAACCTTCTACCTTCATTCTAATTCACTGTTATTCACCTATTTAAGAGACTTCTGTAAATTTTTTCAATTTTGTTTCATATTCCAATGATTTTCTTCCTCTTATGCTTCTTAAACCAATTCCTTCACTGGGTACTATCAGCCCTCCTAAGACATTACCCCAAACCCTCCTATTTTACAAAAAAACATTCCCAAGAATTTATTCACTGTTTTTCTCTCCTTCTTTCTCCACATTCCGCCCTTTATTTCTTCACCAAATCTTCAAATGCATTTGCACACATTTCCAGATGAGTATTGCAACTCTGGTGGGCCTGATACTTCTACAGTGCTATGGGCTATAAAATAAGATCTCCTCATCTGCATTTCTAAGATGATGGTTTTTATTATGACATGAAGTATCCCTGTAACTTGGGTTTGATTCTGGAATTCCTTCTCCACTGAAGACTGGGACACCAGTCTTGATTGAGCTCTGATGCACACCTTATTGTTCTTTCATTTGCTAAAATTAACATTCTATACATGATCATGGGCTATTTGTACCTTAGCTAAAGCATGTCTGCAAATCCCATTTAAGGTACACAATACTTTCTCAGTCTCATCCCTTTCCTGATAGCTATTCTCAGACACACAGAAAGAAGAAAAAGAAAAAAAAAAAAAGAAAAAAAAAAAAAAAAAACATAAAAACTGATTACTCAAGCATTAAACATTATTGATGCAATATTTGTGTTCATTTGCCAGACATGTCTTCAAGCTAACTAGGTAATTTTGCCAAGAAGCAGACTGCTTCTCTTTGTATTTATTGTGTGGCTCACCCCACGGGTTTTAATGTCTTAATTGCTTCTTTTTCATTATTTTGTTTATTTATTATTTTTTTTTTATTTCACTCAGACTGCAAGTCAGAAGAAATGATCAGGCCTTTTCTTCCTCTCAAGAGAAGCTTTTTGGACAGTGTTTACCTCGCAGTACATTACACAGTTGAGAATCAATAAATTTTGTACATGCTTATCTTAATATTCTGTTCTTCTCTAGCAATGCACTTGTAGAAACAGTCATAAACAAAGCACTGAGACAGAGTGACTTATTCCCATTACAGGGTGTGAACCAGGAGAGCACTTGTAGTGTCTGTCCAGATGCACGCATTCAAAGAGTATCATAGGAACAAGACTGAAAAAGAGTTGGAACTGTTGCTGCCATATTCATGTCCCTTGGGCAGAGTACATGCTCTTTGCAGCACTTGATATTTCTCAGGGAGCCTGCTAGATATATGTGTAAGAAGGAGCTTAGCTCTGTTAGCAAACCACACAAGATTCTTACAAGAAACCACGTCTTTGGTTCATAAGCATTCACATACTTCCTCTCTGTCATGGGACAGATGCATCTTCACACAAAAAAAACAGGTAAACCTTCACAATCTACAGTGCAAATTTCCTTTAAGTTTCTATTCAGAATATTGTTTTCTAAAGCAACAGCTCCATGAGAAGCTCTTGGCTGGCTGGGGTTTGTGAAGCCTTCTTGCAACAAATTTTAATGGGAATATGTTGTAGAAGATTGTGGGTGAATTCTATTATAAACTCTTTCCCACTATAGATTTCTATCCATGAATAAAATTCTGGAATTTCTCCTCTGGCCTTTTCCATGCAGGAGCTGCAATAGTAAAGCTTTCTTCACACCATCAAATGTTCAAACCGATCGTAGCCATTCTAGTGTACAAATGTATGTATGTCCCATCTGTTAGGGCTGATGGATGTAATAACATGCTGAAATAGGTCTGTGCGTGCATATGTTTGCATGTTCATTCAGAAGGAGTAAGAGAAACTTGATGAAGAGTTGCTTGATTTACAAAGAATCAACTGTAACTCACATTTTCAACTCTTAAAATAAATCTTGAAGCTTAATTATCATGGTAGTCTTCCTCACCTTTGTGGCAATAACACACATCTGGCAGGCAGGTGTAAGTTCTCAATATCTGGGTTTTCTCTACATGTCTCAGATCAATCTTACAGGACATTTAATCACTGTCAGTATAGTCAAGCTCCATATCATCCTCAAAGCAAAATTTTAAGGTATTTATTTTTCACATCAGCTCTGAAGAATGCTCAGTATCCTGAATCTAGATAATGTCTCTGCTTCCCACAGCATCCATAATATATCCTCAGAGTAAACACTAGATGGTGGAAAAGTCAAGTGCAGAATAGGAATTGCTAGAAATGACCAGGCATTTTGGGTTCTTATCTCTCTATTATTTCTTTTAACTTTTTCAGTAAATTAAGTGATATCAGAATATTTTACCTGTAAGATGAGCCTTTTACTCCTCTTGTTTCTCCCACTGCTACCTCCATGTATTTAATCATGCTGGGTATGATACAGAGTGAAGCTTTATTGATGATTTTCATAATCTGGACATAACTTTTAGGATATATGTAATGCCAGCAGATGCAAGTTGCTTTATGAGGAATAGGTGGTTGTACAGAAAAATGCATTCTGCCAGATTGTCTTCAAGCAGCATTTAAGTTACTGAAGTTTCCACAGGATAAATCTGAAAGAACATAAAATTAGGTGCAGGGCTTACTGCTTACTTTGTTATATTATTCAAGTAATTTCTTTAAGAGACTGCTTAGTATGCATGAGTGTGTTTATCCACACAAACACTGGATTCCCTCTTTGCCTGTGACTTCTTTGAAAAGATATAGAAAAACACATGTATAATGAATGCATGAAGATCTATCAGTGCATAAAATTAGTTAATTAAATGGGTTTGTGTGGAAATCCCAGACATATGGAGGCTCAGTGAAAACCTTGCATGATTTGTAGTTTAATTGAACTCATTAATACTCTTTAGTTATGTTCAGTGCTTCCAGCTGTTTACAGTACAAGAGCTCAGATTTATTGAAGAGCCAAGCATCAGCTAAACAATCCATGTTTTACCCGAGAATGAAGTGTTACTGGAGTGAAAACATCTCTCACCAGTGAAATCTGAAAGCTGATGGTCCTGAAGTGACCGGCCACATACAGTCAGGCTTTGTACCATAAAGTACTGGTGCCAAAAATTGTATCATACCTATTTAAATTATGCCTGTTGTAATTTTGTTATTAATATACAATAATTTCCTTCATAAGAATTGATAAATTATATTACCCTTGAAAGATCTCTTTAAATTTGGTCAATTGTTTATCATTATTTTGTTCTGGTTTCACAACTGGGAGCTACATTATGAACAGTTTCCAGATAAAACTGCCTGAAATATTCCTCTGTTAGTACATAAAGATATATATTCCTCTAGAGCAGAAGAACCCACTCTTTTTCCAGGTTACTGCTTCCTGAGCTGCTAGTAGTTTTTTATCATCATAGAATGGTCTAGGTTGAAAAGGACCACAATGACCATCCATTTTCAACTCCCCTGCTATGTGCAGGGTCACCAGCCACTGGACCAGGCTGCCCAGAACCACATTCAGCCTGGCCTTGAATGACTCCAGGGATGGGGCATCCACAACCTCCTTGGGCAACCTGTTCCAGTGTGTCACCACCCTCTGTGTGAAAAACTTCCTCCTAATATCTAACCTAAACCTCCCCTATTTCAGTTTGAAACCATTCCCCCTTGTGCTATCACCATCCACCCTCATAAACAGCCATTCCCCCTCCTGTTTATATGCTCCCTTCAAGTACTGGAAGGCCACAATGAGGTCTCCATGGAGCTTTGATTTTATCAACGGGTCCAGTTCTTTGGCTTGTAAATCAACAGAATCTTCTGACTGACAAGTCCTGGATCTAACTATCTTAAAACTTCTGCTTTTCATTGTCCTCATATTATTGGGATTCCATACCACACACAATTGCTGCTTCACACCCTCTGCACACTTCTGACCTTGCCATCCACACAGGCAAACCCATGAAATACCAACTGTATAAATGGACACTCTCTGAACTGCCACATAGACTCCAAACTACAGTGAACACAGGAAACACTAAATCTAGGAAGGAGGAGGAAAGGTGTTTACCTACATTCTTATTTCACTCTTCATCTTCTCTTTTTATCGGTACCAAATCAACAATTAGAAGTTCAAGTTAATTAGCAATAAATTAAATTAAGAAAATATTCACTTCAGCAAGAGTGTTTTTCCAGAGATAAGGATAACAGCCTCATGCATCAGCGTAGGTATCCATCAGCTAGCACAACTGAAGATACCTGGGTGAGCAGTTTGTCAGCTCTATGTTATTAATGCCAGCATGGGCAATTCTCTCTTAACAGATGAAGGATTCTGAGATACCAAAGAGATACCAAATTTATCACCAAACAGGGTGTCCTCACCAACCTATGAGCCTGTTATAACTACCAGATTTTATCACTGTAAGAAATAAAGACAAAAGCTCTCTTACATGGTTTTCTACAGTAACATTGCTGTGCTGTAGTAACCTCAGTCCAGCACTCGATGAGAAGAGCAGCCAGCAGCAGCCACTGTAACAGAAGCTCACTGCTCTTATTTCTCTACCCCAGTTTTCAGAAAAGCAAGCTGAGAAAGTGCCATTTAAGTCAACACAATGTTATCACAGGAAAGAGAGAAGCAGTAGCAGGCTGTAACGAGCAATATGTCAAAACAGCATGTATTGTCTCTAGCCAGCACTTTATAAAACACTGCTGAGCTAATTTGACATCAAAACTGACATCTGAAGCATGAACAGATGCACGAGGATGATCTGTTTGATGAGAAAACAAATGTATCTGATTAAGAAGCTGTCAATGCAAAGACTGAAAAATCTACCAGCTATCTCTGAGGTTAAAGGGATCATTGCAAATCATACTGAAATTGTTTAAGGAATGGAGTTTAAGTGCCATGTACACTTGATCACATATCACAAAAGCAGCCCAGTAATAAATAAGCAAGACAAATCATGAACTCAGAATTAGAGAGCTGTTATTCTGCTAAGCAATTAATGCTGCAAAAATGCCTCTTCAAGATGGGAAAAAAAAATAAAAAAATAAAAAATAAATAAAAAAAATTAAAAAAAAAATTCTTGATCAAATGTGTGGCAATCAGATAAAATGTTTTGTACTAGCAAAAAATGTACTGGCTCCTTTAATTGATTAATATATATATTCAGCTACACATAATCTTATCTCCAAGATAAAGTGTCACCTGAATCCAATAAAGGATACTTCCAAGACAAAAAATTTTTGGACTATATGCCTATTATATTAATGTTATGAATAATATTACTATGACATTTTACAGATTATTAAACTTTGTTGCCATCGTTTATTCCTAGTGTAAACTACATATTCCTCCAGGAAAGGTATTTCAACAGTTACATGCTGAATATCACTAACACGCTGTATACCAGTTTGAAAATGGTAATATCACAGTAGATGCGTAGCCCTGACAGCAGCGAAGGGCACTATGAACAACCTGAGACTTCTTGCCAAAAAGACACTGAAATAGAAGGCTGGCATACAATCTAGCCTGCAGAAACAGTATTAGAAAATCAGTGACATTACACTGAACTTCTCAAGAAACAGAGGCAATAAAGCTTTCTGTTATATAACATTGTTTTTGCCCATACTACTTAATGAATCTTCACCACAATCACTCACCACATCAGTTGTTGGTCAGCTCTGTGTCTGTGTATGTGCCAGACTTGGTGAAAATGGCCACAATGGAAAGAGGATTGAAAAGACAAGACTGTCAGAAATTGCATAGATTTATTTTTTTTTGTCACCTTCTTGTGACAAAACACCTAAAAAACAGCAATGTTTGCATTAGTGGGAATTTGAAATTCACTTATCTGTATTATAGTGCAAGATCAAAAATGACTGTTGTTTCCAGGTATCCTCCCACTAATACAAAGTTTATCAGGGTAGCCAGGAGTTGTCTGACAATTGCAAAGGCATAGACAGATATGAATATAGGGGAATACAAACATGGGAATGTCTGTACGACTCTTGAAAGTATCGGGTAACACTGAGAACCCAAGCAAGGCTGCAAAAGTATTCAAGTACTTGTCCAAATGGGGGAAAAAAATAAGTCTTTTGGTAGTGGAAAAAAAAGGCAGTGTGCCTCCGGTGGCGCAGCGGTAGAATTCCCGTTTGCAACACCAGGGGGCCCGGGTTCGAATCCCCTCCTGTGGAGCAGGGGGTAGAAGTGCCGCTCTGCTACACAGAGGGCTCGAATCCCGGGAGTTGGACTCGATGATCTCTAAGGTCCCTTCCAACTCGCACAATACTATGATACTATGATATGATATGATACCTAACTGAGAAACTATGACAAATTTAGGAAATGAAGCTGAAACATCCAAGTTTCTTGTTCTTCCAGTAGCTGAGTCAAACAATCCAGAATTGCTGTTATACTGGGTTTACACAGCAAAATTTTAGTACGGGGTTAGTGGTAACCCCTGTGCTGAAGGTCCTGAAGGCTGGGCCCAATGGTACAGGCCCATGTTGGAGTGGCACTAAGAGAGCTGCAGCCTGTGGGAAGCCCTTGTGGGATGAGCTGGAGAAGGACAGCATCCTGTGGGAGGGACCCACATGGAGCAGGGGCAGAGAAAGATAATGGAGGAGCAGCAGAGGTGAAGCATTATGAGCTGACTGCATCCTCTGCTCCCCCGCATGCCTTCAAGGGAGGAGGCAGAAGAGGGTGAAAAGGGAAAAGGTGTGCTTAGTTTGCTTTTAGTTCTCACTGCTCTAGGCTGTTACAGGGGAAAGGTGTGCTTAGTTTGCTTTTAGTTCTCACTGCTCTAGGCTGTTAGTAATAGGCAATAAATTTCATCAGTCTCCCTACCTTGGTGATGTTTTGCCCAGGAACTGGTAAGTGATCTCCCTGCCCTTATCTCTACCCTTGAGTTCTTTTCCATCCTATTTGCTCTCTCTTCCTTTGAGGAGGGGGAGTATGGGAGCAGCTTTGGTGGAATTTAGCTGACCATCAGGATAAAATGTGTCCAGTGAAGCCAAGATGTGTCTAGGTCTCAAATGGGAAAATTTAAACAGGGTAGGCTTTTGAAACTTTTTGCCATGTTAATTCCAAGTTTTGTGCTGTTTCATTCCAGCTGACTGAAATAGGATGTTGTGTGTTGGAAAGAGTTGCCTATGTTGTTGCAAACCAAAGCAACTATGTTGTTGCTGCTGACAAAACTTTTTGAAAAATACATCTACTACTGGGATCCAAACCAGCTCATGAAACCACATTGACAAACAGAGGTGATTATCTTAAAGTGCCTTTAGAAACCTTTCTTCTCAACCAAGTTCAGTGCGCAGTTATAGTGAAAAACAAACAAACAAACAAACAAACAAAAAAACAGCGAGATCCATTTCCACAAGAAAAGCTGCATCACATTCATTGCTCATCCTGAGATCTATCAGCATCCTGTACAAACGTAGCAAGTATTGCTTGGATTTCCTCAAGAGCTGTTTTGGGTGTCCATCCTAGCTGGACTTAATGTAGGAAATTGATTTCTGGCAAGACATTTGTTTTAACCACAGCCATACAGTCAAGCCAAGTCAAATGTAAATTTTTCCAAACCAACAAATCATTTTTTAATTTTGAAATAACGGGAGGAAAATTCATCTTGTGAAACTGATGGAGGTGAGGAGAAACATTGACTCTCGAGTCCCTCATTTGTTTAGACCACACAAATGCAAATACGTTTTACAGCTGTTTAATCATGGCTTTCTGTATTTCCTATTTCAGATTTAACATAATCAGTTTAATAAAACTATAATGTGGAATCCGCAAATTTCTCCCGTACATAAATCGTAGATTTTAATCGATAAAAAATTCTTAGTAGGACACCAATATGTATAGAGAAAGCTAATGTAAATAGAAGTTATTTTGTGTTTTCAGTAAAGATGTTGGACACCAAGAGAAAATGGAGAAAACTGATGGAGAATAACACTACAGTAGAAGTTCCCTTAGATGAGTTTTCCATTAAGTTTGATGCTAGGAAACAGTAGAAATGTGCTTCTCAAAGTCACCCCTCAAATTTGGTCCCTCTTTCAGGAAGACTTTGTAATATAATATTAATATTTTCTCTGTTTAATTCCCAGTCACAGCCATAATTATAGCCAGTGTCTATATCTGTCTATTTTTTGGTTGATCAGTTGGATTGGGTGGGAATTATTGACTCCAGGATTCATGAGGGTAAGCTTTTCATAAGAAAAGTGCACCAAGCTGTGCTACAGGAATTACATGCAGGAAAAGACAGCATCAGACAATCTTTTGTACATGAATATCTCCTCCTTCCTCCCCCAAGATATATATTTTAGTTTCTAGTAGATCCTCAGTGCCAGAGATTTCTTTGCTTCTGGTTTCATTTCTTCTGGTAATTGCCTGCAAATGATTCTTATTAAAAATAAATAAATAAATAAATAAAAAGAAAAAAGAAATAAGAAGGTGAAAAATTAACAGCAGTTTACAACCCCAGTGAGCATTCTGCAGTGTTTTTTGAAATCTGGTCTGTCAATCTGAATGAGATCCATTGACCTCTCTTCTGTACTCCACAAACGCTAGTTACTGAAGCAAGCACAGCCATGTAATGTCTCCAGTGATTGCACAGAAGGTTCCACATCTCTTTTCATTCCTCATTCCCTACTTTTCTCCTGAATTGCCATGGAAGTCTCCTAAATATTTTTAAGAAAGCTTTTGGTAGGGCTGTCGAGGTCTGCAAATTTAACACTACCACCCAAATGGCTTTTGCTCAAGAATTAACAAATGTTTCTGAAGCTACCTAAACTTTTCCCTTAGATCAACAAAAATGTTCCTGTAAACATCCTTCATGGAGATCTGACTACAGTAAGGCAAGCTGAGAAGAACATCCATTTTCCAGTAGTTTTGTTTTGCTTTGTTTTGTTCAGTGTAGTTGTCTTGCAGGTTTGGGAGCCAGTGAGAATTTATCATATACATTATCCTCTATTCATACTAACGGACCTGAATCTCAGTGTGTGATCCACTGAACTGCAAAGCATGGCAAGCTCAGACAGTGACAGAAAATCTACTCCTACCTGCAGGGACAGACACGCTAATGGCAGCACTGAGAGAAACGGCAGCCAAGCAGCCTGGGCCTCTCAGACAGAGCTGCTGCTTGCCAAAATGAAAGAATGACTGAAGGTGTTCAGAAAGAACTCAGGGCCAGAATGCAGAATAGTGACTTCTCTTGTTTCTAGATGAATCTAGGAGTGTGTTTATTTCCAGCCTACTTCCCTATAAGAAACACAGATTTGAAAGAAAATAATTGGAATAATTTGGGTTCTAATACCCCATCATCACTTATGCAAAAGAGATACTTGCTAGCGAATATTATGTGGTTGACAGTTTTCTGCAAGAAAATAACAACATTAGCTAGGTAAATGACTAAAGATTTGTATATTCCCTGAATGACCAGCATTATGAAGTTTGTATGTCCCCATGGGATGGAAAAGTGCTTGTTTCAGGAATGGGAGTTTCTTCTTAAAATTCTCTATAAACCAGTAAGCTGCCTAGACAGTAAAGTACAAAGGATAGCATCATGGTGTTTTCTCTTGATATAACAAACTCCAGGGCAACAACAAAAAAATATTTCAATGTTCATTTGATGACACTAAAGTCTTTGTGGAGAAATTTCAAATACAGGCATCTTCAAGGGCAGAAACCTAATACATTATATTCTTGAGATCTGTTCCCTAGAAACAAGGGTTTGGTACACAACATTTTTTTGCAAATTTATGGAATCTTTTGTACACAGATTTACTACCATTACTACCCACTGCAGACAGAGCATTCCATCCTCACAGCACATATGCTTTAGTGTGTTCTGCAATAGCCTGAGTCTCCTATAAGCCTCTTATTCTACCCCTGCTCTTCTCCTAAATTAATGGAAATGAAAAGCATTCCTATATTTAATTAGGCTTTGCTGCAAAATACTAGGATGTTAAAAGTGTACATTAATTACAAAGCCAATAAATGGAAGAAAAATCTATTTTAGTCCATTATATTTAAAGAAAAAATATCTAGCTCAGAAAATTACCAAAGCTCAAATTATTGGGTGTTGAGAGACTTTTCTGAGGAGTATCACCATACTCTTTCCTTTTTTTTCCTCTTTCCCTATTTACACTCTTCTAGATGCTTTTTATCACTAAGACGGGACTAGATTAAATGAACCTTAGTACCCAATGTCATCATTACTTCTTCCTAAATACATGTTTGATGTGCCTAAAAAGCAAGAGAGATGAGGAGAAAAAGTGTATTATCTCATCCCTGAATAATTTTTCCTTCCTTAATTTATCTTTAACAAGACATTATCAATGAAGATAAGTACTGTGGCTGCCTGGAAAGGGCAGTCAATACTGTTTTACTCAAACAATATTTTTCAGCATTACAAGGAGCAGAAGAGGAACCTAAGGAAGCATAATAGTCAAAGGTGTTTTTATGTTTTGTTTTATTCTGATCCTTATTATTGTGTGCCCCCGGTGGCGCAGTGGTATAAAGTGCTGCTTGCAGCACTGGAGGCCCAGGGTTCGAATCCCCCCTGTGGCGCAAGTGGCAGAAGTGCTGCTCTGCTACACAGAAAGGCTCGAATCCCAGGAGTTGGACTCGATGATCTCGAAGGTCCCTTCCAACTCGCACAATACTGTGATACTGTGATACTGTGATACTGTGATACTGTGATACTGTGATTACTATCACTCAATTATTTATTCTAGAGCATGTTCTACTTCAGTTCTGATAGTCATGATATTCATAAGTTCCAAAGACAGAAAAGAGATTTCAGAAAGGTCTGAAATCTTTATGTCTGGATAGGGAGCTAGGAGATATGGTTTAGTGGTTTTCTGAAGGTACGGTAAAGGGAGGATGGTTGGACTAGATGATCTGGTAGGTCCTTTCCAACCTTGTGATTCTATGATTCTATGTTACTAAATTTAAATACATGGTACAATGTCTAAACTCTCACTGCACTTTTGCTTCTGTTGAAAGACAAAGTACAAATTATGATATTTCCAACCATCTTTAATTTCCCGTTTGTGTCTCATTCTTTTTCTGTCTGTATGTCCTCAAGCTTTGTTACCTTATACATCTATGGAAATCAATGGGGAAAAAAATTCACATTTGATTCATCCATTCAATTTCAGTATGCTGCCTGAAGAATGCTTCCTATATTGGGACATTTCAAGTGATAAATTTAACAGTGTTTTGACATATAAGCTGTAACTATTCTCACTCACTCCTAAGTAATTAAATTGTGATACTGAACATTTAGATGGCTGAAATTAGGAGAGGTGAACTGCACCCTCCACAAGATTTCTGCTAATTTATCTACATGGCAAATGCTACAAAATCAAACACACACATCTTACACAAGTGTTATTCTTGAGGTAAAATGTGGTAGAGCATGCCCCCTTGAATTATCTTGCCATCGTCGGCCCACTGGATTAGTCTTACGGATCTTCAACATAACCCTATTCTGCTCAATTCCATTTGATTTACTACAAACAAATGTCAAGTACAAATTACTTTTTTTTTTTTTAATGTATCATAAAATAAAAGAATAAATAGCTATTTCCGTATTCTTGAAGATAAACATAGTCTTAGAATGGCTTGGGTTGGAAGGGACCAAGTTCCAACCCCACTGCCATGAGTTGGATGGGGCTGCCCAGGGCCCCATCCAACCTGGACCTGAGCACCTCCAAAGACGGGGCACCCACAGGTTCAGCCTGTGCCAGGGCCTCACAACTCAGTCTGAGCAAGCCCAAATCCCTCAGCTTTTCTTCATAGAAACGCTCCATAAATGTCCCTCTATATAGTTGTTTTTTGTTTTGTTTTGTTTTGTTGTTTTTTTTCACTGGAAAACTTATCCATTTTCACAAGTGACTTCTTCCAATTGCAGGCACTTTTAATAACTGGTTATTGTGATTATCATCTGTCTTCACTTACATCCCAGCTTAGCACCACCTGAATCTTAGCTTACTAAATCTTTCAATTGCTTTCATAAGAGTAACTCTGCTGTTTCACTGAAAGGCATCAGAAGTTATGTTTGGACCTGCCTTTCAGCATTTCTACTTTGGCTGAGAATGCAGGAGTTTACCAACATCAATGTTGCTCATCTGTTGTTCCGAACAAACAGATAAGCCATCCAAATTCTTCCCTTTCTGTCCTTATTTCCATTTTACATTATTATGTCTGCCAAACACTGATAATAATCTCTTGACACTCCACTTTCCTGGAGGCTTTCAAGAAACATTTAGATGTTGTATAGAGGGACATGGTTAAGTGGGAAACATTGGTGATAGGCGGACAGATAGACTCGATCTTAGAGGCCTTTTCCGACCTTGGTGACTCTATGATTTTGTAAGTCTCTGCAGTGCTATCACTTTAAGCTGTCTATTTAGGTGAATGCTTCAGAGATAAGACTGCAGAGCTTTTCTTTGTGAAGCTATATGCAAATTCATTCCTATATCCTCCCTGTTCCTTCCTCACATGTTATTTAGCTAAGAAGGGTATTTTGATCTCACATTTGGCTTGTCTTTCCACAGTGTGATACATAACAATGTTCTTGAATATAATTGTATCTTCAAAGGCCTATTAGTTGTTCTATTTGTTCCTTTCTGCTTGGCTGGAAAGTAAGAACCAGAGTTTTTTACCAGATTGTGATGTTACAGGCTTTTAAAAAGCCTCTTTTTTTTTGCCCACAGGAGTGTTCAGTGCTTGAAAGACTGATTGTGTGCACCTGTAGATTTTTTATTACCTACATTCTACTACAAAACCTGAAATCTGATGAACTCACTGAACCCAGTGAGCATTCCACCAAGCAGAGCAATAAACTATCTGTTATATCCATGCCTTATCAATTCCCTACAGAGCTGGAGTTACTCATCTTTCACCTTATTCTTTCATTTTTATAAATAGCAGGCAAATCATGGAGCCCTTTCTATACGTTGTGTCTGTATATCAAGCGCTCATGAAAGCAGAATGCACAGCAGTAAGATAGGACAGAACCAGCCAAAGCACTACATTATATTTTAGGCAGTTCTCTTTTCAGAGCCTTCTGTAAGTTGACAGACATAACATGCACTTTAACATAGGAACATTCTCAAAAAGCCAGAAGTGTTTTGTCTTTACTTTTGCAAGTAATGTTGTGTTGACTCCTGCTCATTAAGCAACTGTGGAATTTTTCCAGGAGCAATGAGCAACTTACTTCTAAACTGAGTAAACTTGATAGAGAAGGCACTTTGAAAGTGACTATAACAAGAAATATGGCTTTCCCTGCTTCAAGATTAGATAATTTCCATATTTTAAGCACCTTGTTATTCTAAGTCTTTCTGTTTTTGTAGCAGCTCAACAGTTTGCCTTTCCTTATTCAGCCAACACTATGAAGATTAAAGGGTTTCTCACAGGTCCAAAGTAAATTAATCATTTTATTTTAGCAACCATAATAAGTGAATTTTGTGGAAGCAGAATATCCAGAGGCTGTCTTGAAGTTGGTAGATTGAGTAGCATATCATAATTTTAAGAAATACAGGGTAAATGCCTAACAAATTCCTGCCTCCTATTTAAAGTTTGTTCAAAATAAACGTAGGATTTGATAAATATTATTAGGAACACTTTATTGCCAATTTTAATCAAGAATCTTATACTGACATATAAATTTATTTCCCAACATAAACGAAATTTATAAATTTCTTTGATTTATCTGCAGATGCAGTTAAAGCTGCTGATTAGATTAATAGACTTAATGGTGAGTATGTGTGAAACCTCAGATCCCTGAGAGTGTTTAAAAGCTTGGGCTAGTACAGAGCAAACGATTTGCTGTCCCTCCATTGGTATTAGCCTGGAACAGGAAATGAATCAGTTTCAGATAACCTTGTAGTCTGAATTGGATCATATTATGATTGTCTGTCTGCTGAAAGGTAATTGTGTTCAGGAGTCCCTGAGACCAGTAAGAATGCAATGATAAACTCATAAAACTGATAATTGCTCTTGTGCATGAGACTTCTATCAAGGCTTTTCTAAATTAACTGTAAGAAGAGTGTTCTGTTTCTGATTTTACTTGGGTATTTGGGACAATTAATGTACAAGAAGTAGAGCATCATGTTCTATAATAGATATATCAGCCACACATCCTCCTACACAACCAATCAGTTTTATTTCTGCTGATTGCTTTGTTATTTTGTGTGCATATACGCAATCAGTCTTCTTGTAAAGAGGCCAGAAAGCATCAACAATTTCCATAACAATCACAGCACTTTTCTGGGGGCATTATTCCCAGATGAGAGGGCTGCACTGTCTTCTGCCTTGTTGTCAATCACATCATTATTACCCTCCCTGTGTCACTCTGCTCTGCTAGCAGCACTAGGACTTGCAGTGTGTAAGAAGATGCTCTCCTTTTGACCCTGTAACATAGACAGTGATCCTGATTCATGAAGGCAAATGCATTTTGGCACCCATTGCATTTTGGTATCATGGGATCATGACATCTCACAGGCAGAGCTATGCTGAATGAGTTCGCTCGTGATGAGGTAGTGCAGTCACAAACTGGAAAAGAGGTAAGAAGAGAATTGCAATTAACACTAAGAAAGCAACAACAGTCAAGGCAAATCAACTGTAAACTTGCTTTTTTGTAACTATGAAATACGAGCAATTAGAATGGAACAACAGGTTGCACTTGAAAAATTAGGCAATTAAGGTGAATAAATCAATAATTAATTCTCACAGCATGCTGTGGAGTGTCCTACTGCAAATGTACCCAACACTGGATAACAAGGCCAGAAAGCCATTATATGGGCTCCTGAATATCCTTCCTCGGAAATGGTCAATGGTCAGACAGTAGAAATACAGTAATTAGAATTGGAAGGAATTATGTAGAGGCTATCCTGGAGATTTAATTTCATCTTGATATTACTTTTGGTAAGGCCCTTAGTGCTTCCTGAAGTAAACTCTGTCTTATGTTCCCCAATGAAAGAATGATAAAATTAAGTATGAGAAGCTTATTAACCAGTAGGATATATCTCAGTTTGTGCTTGCTTCCGAAGTTGTGTTCTTTAACACAGGTTGCTTTCTATATTGAAAACCATCCAAGTTATATTCAGAATATCCAGGAGAAAACTTGTAAACACTTAAACATAAATGTGAATAAAGCCAGTTTTCACTTTGAGAAACATCCTTCAGAGAGGATCATGGTTGTTTCAGTCTCAGAGGGGCTGTAGAATCCATTACTTCAGTTGCATCAAGAGATCCTTAGTCAAGCACTCTTTTTTTCCCTCCAGATTTAGACCAAATGTAACACTACTTATTTTGGCAGGAATGTTTCCAGTTTTAAATTGGAGTCCTCAGGAAAAGACCAAGACATCAGGAATCAGCTTTTCAACGTGCATCGATGTGTCAGCTCAGATGAAATTGATGGATATCTGACTTTCTGTGCTAGTAGACGACCTTGCACAGCATGGTTTTCATTTTTCTTTTAAGAAGTGTATGTTTGATATACGAGGTATGCCACCGATCTGGCATCATTAGGTTCACAGCTCTGCTTAATTTTAAGTAATAATTGTTAAGAATGGTGATGTGTATAGTTTCCCTTTGTAGCAACTCTTTGAGAACCTCAGGAGCAATGGAATAGCAGTTTTGTTTAGCAGATTCCAGATAAATCCAGATGCATTTTGTTTTCCAGCTGCTGAGACAAAGAAATCTACTGTGAAAGTACCATTTATAATTCTGATTTACTCTTGATAATGAAGTATTAGCATCATTCAAATTAAATATCCACATGGTAAAAACAAGGAAAGCTAATGGGCAAAAGCCTGACCTCATGTGTGACCTCAAGATGAAAGATAAACAGTGTAAGGGTCTGAAGAGAGTAGAAAGAAATCTCCATTTCTCAGTGCCATTGGTTTAAGAGCAGATATTCTGCTGGTGGAGATGTTCTGCGGGATTATATCATATGGGACTGTCTCCTACAAGTCCAGCTGTCATTATACAAAAGCTGATAAAAATAACATTTGCTCCTGGTGATAGAAATGAAAGACAGAAGCTCTCCCTAAAGAAAGGTTCACTATTTGAGTTCTGATTTTGATTGCTGTGTCTATGATACCTTGTTTCATTGCTGTTCATAATGGTATGGCTCCGTCTATCCATCCTCCTTTAAAGGTCTTATTCGTTGTCCTAGGCAATAAACCAAAATGCTGTGAATGTTAATATGGACACAATCAGAAAATGAAAATGTAAGCAAGCCACAAAACGACTTGAAAAAGCTTCAGCCATCAAGAAGTATCTCCAAATAGCATATTTTAAGGTGGTTACAGGAAGCAGCCTGTGAGACTCTGGAACATTTTAGCTACTTAAAATTTAAAGCACTACTACAGTAATGAAGTGTTTTCAGATGTGGGAGTACTTTATAGAAGCACTGCGAAAAGAACAGAAATTTCTGGCTTAATAGCATGTAGGATATGGAAACAAGCATTCGGAAAGTGGGAAAATTGGTGTTAAAACTTTGCAGCTGAATACTTAACCTAAGCGTTTAAGCTCTTCCTTTTTAAATAGAGACACATATATACATGTCAGGATCATGTGCTGGAAGAATTGTGTGTATTTCATCAGAAAAGTCGCCGTCTCATCTATTATTTCTATGTTTCACATCCGGTATTAACCCAATAGTGGGAGAAGCAGTCGCTTGCAACGTTATTGATTCAAAGTCTAGGCGGATGCTCATTGCAGGAGAATGGGACCAGGCGACCTTTAATAGTCCATTCCAGTTCAAACTATTCTACCATTCTACGACTTTCCTTTCTGTCCAGCAGCTCCGGGCTGTCGCTCCGTGCTGTCCGCACCACAGTCTCAGCGGCCGTGTGCCCCGCCGGGAGTGCGCAGTGACTTCTCTGGAGGGTCCCGGGGGAGCCGCCCCCCTCCGCTCCCCCTCCGCCTCCGCTCTGCCGAAGTGAGGGAGCGCGGTGGAGCGTCCCAGCAGAAGGAGAGGCTGCAGTGCTGTTATCTCTCCCCATCTCTTCCGTCTGGCTCTGGTGGGCTTCCCTCTCAGGGTGAAACACAAGGAGGAGAGTAACAGAGTGCTTCCTCTTGCTGATGTTTGCTTGTTATTCCAGCTAATTTGCTCCGAGAGGAGAAATAAACTGCGCTCTCAGCTGCATCATTAATTCCTGTCCTTTCAGGCCAACGGCACAACTCCAGGCATCGTTAAAAATGATAGTAATAATAATAGAATTAGGGAAAACTCCGTCTTTCTCTTCGTTAATTAAAAGAAATCCCATCTCCCCCTCCCCGGCTCTCTCCACCCGCGGCTGATTGACAAAGTGAGCAGAATCCGTGTTCTCACACCGCCGGGTATCTATTACATGAGAACTTTCTTCTGGCGCCAGGAGGTATTTGGAGAGCTTGCCTGCCTATTCCGCAGGGAAACCGCTGCGAGTTGGGGATACCTGAACAACACCCCCCCGCCAAACCACAGGGAGAGCAGCGAGGCTGTCATAAGGTCTCGTTGTTGTCTTCCCCGTAAATTTGCTGCTCCGCAAATGCCGGGACAGAGGGGCCTCGTCCTGTGTCCGAGTCCTTCCCCTGCGCATCCCGAGCGGGGCAGCCCCGGGGCTCTGCCGGTGGGTGGAGGGGGCGGAGAGGCCATGTTCACCTCGGGGCTGCTCGGGGAACACACTTTCTGACCTCCCTGCCTGAGGGCATTGTTATTGTCTCCCCTTCCTAGGTGCCTCTCCCAGGGGCCGAGGTGCTCGTGCTACAGGTGGCGTTAAACAAAGGCTGTTACTCATCCACCTGCTGCCCGCAGCGCCAGCAGTGCCCAGAGTCCCTTCGCGCAGGAGCCTCGTGTGCCCCTCACGCAGGCTGGGCTCTGCTGCAGCCCTCTGCGGAGAGATCGAAGCTGAGACGTTTGCCAGATTCCGTTCACCCTGCCTCCCCCCCCAGCCCCCCCCCCCGCAGCCATTCCTCCTTTCTCACCGCCGCGAGCAAAGGAATAAAAGCGCCCTTCTTACACCGAGGCCTTTCCGAAAGCGTGAGTGCACTTTTAGGTGGGAGCGGAGTGATTCCGGGAGCTCTGCTGAGTTCGATGAGAGGACAAATGCCCAAGGAAAGTGTTACTTAAGGCACTTTATCGAGAACACATCTCTCTCCTCCGCCCTGCTTTGTCGCTGCCAACACCCTAGAGAGTGAACGCTGCTTTTAGCAGCTCCCCCTCCTATTCCCAGAGATAACCTGGCTTTTACGGATTTGGCCTCTGGACATGTTTTTTTCTTTTCTTCCTGCTGCACTTTTACTTCAGAAAGAACATATAAGAGCTGTTTCTCTGTCCTGCCCCATCCCGGCTACTCGCGGGATGCCGGCCCCGCTGCCCCGCACGGAGCAGGGGATGCTGCCCTTGGAGCGCAGCGCGGAGCGGACCGTGCTTTAACTTAGGAACGGGGGAAAGGGATTGTACCTAATAACGGGCGTGAAACGCTGCCTCCATGTACCAGGGGGCATTTCCCCTCCTCAGCACGCGGAGAGCCTAAAGGATCAAAGTCTTGGCTAGAGGATAAATGGGAGCATGATGTAACGCCCCATCAAAGCCTTGAAAATGATCCTGAATCCGGAAAATGATACCTTGGCCGGGGTCGCGGAAATCAGAGGTTTGGTGGATCTGAGAGGAGTCTCTCCTGCTCGGCTTCTTTGGGTGTAAATACGAAGTCGAGGCTCACACCCGATTCACCCAATTGCACTTCCCATTGCCTGCACTAACCAAGGTGGAGGCAAAGATGATCTGAGAATTTGGCCGTTCCTTTATTTCCCAGACCCCCTCTCCTCCCCATCCCGACATTAAATGAGACGAAGCACTCAGTCTGCGTCGCCTTTAATCGGCTGAGGAAGAGGTGGGCGCGGAAGGTGAGATTTTGCCATTGTGGCTTTTGAGACCGGGTACGATTTTCTCCTTTGTTTAAAGAAATTCTGCACTTTCTCCCATTAATCTTTAGCAGGGAAAGCGTTCAGCCCGCACCTGTATAAACAACCCGGACTAAGGGGGGGTGGGGGGGTTGGGAAGTAAACCTATATCTCTCCCTCTGCAGTATCTTTAAATATATATATATATACATATATACATATATGTTTATACCGATATATATGTATGTATATAGGGGTTATGTAGGCTCACTGGGGAGGCCAAGCAGCCCCCAAGTCTGGCGCGCACCCCTTCCTCCGTGCCAGCGAGAGCATCTCAGTGTCAACCCGAGTTCAAGAGATCCAGTTGCAGGATCAGCCGCGTGTTTCGGCGCTTCAAGCAATGTCAAGTTTCCCTTGGAAGGGCTGCTCCCAAACCCGGCTCTGATGTGGTTCTGGCCCCAGCGGGCGAAGCCGAGGTTTACACAGCGTTAAGTGGCCGCGGGCCGCGGAGCGCTGGGCGAAAGCACGGCCGCGGGTGCCAGGAAAGTCGCGCTGCGACAGGGGGAAGGTTCCACTTAACTCGGGAGGGAAATGTAAGAGGAAAAAGAAAAAAGAAAAAAAAAAGAAAAAGAAAAAAAAACGGGAGCGAAATTTCGGGACGAGATCTTTCCACCTGTTGTAGTCATTAGGTTCTTTTCTATTCTGCGAAGTGGAACTGTTATTCTGCTTAACTGCGCGCAGACAGGGCCGGGAGGGCAGCGGGGAAGCAACGTGTTGCTTATTCATCCTGGGAAGAGGCGGTGTCTGGGATGCGGTAGGGATGCGCCTCGGGGGCTCATCTTGTATCCCCCTGTTGAACGTTTACCGAGCGTTCACCCGTCCATTCCCTAGCGGGAATCTCCCGCAGATCCCGATACCCCGCAGCCCACGGGGCGGCCCCGCGCCCCTCCGCGCGGCGCCGCTCCGGGCGTTGCGGGAGGCACCGCCCCACCGCGGGGCTCGGCCGGGGGCTGCCCCCTCCTCCTCCCCCCGGCCCGGCCGCCTCTCGGCCCCGCTGCAGCCGCTATATAGCGCTGTGCGGGGGCGCATCCCCCCGCCGCGCCCCCCGCGCCCCCGCACGGACTCTCCGCGGCGGGGCCGCCCCGCGCTGCCCGCAGCCGCCTCGGCCGCCCGCCCTGCCGCCGCCGCCGCCGCCGCAGCCGCCGCAGCCGCCGCCTCCCCCCGGGGCCATGTCAACGGGCTCCGGGAGCGAGGCGGAGGAGCTGCCCGAGATGGACCTGCGGGCGCTGCAGCTGGACTACCCGGCGGCGGGCAAGCGGCAGCCCCGTGGCGAGCTCTACCCCTCGGGGGACAACTCCTCGGCGGCGGAGGAGGAGGAAGAGGAGGAGGAGGAGGAGGAGGAGGAGGAGGACGGCGAAGGCAGCTGCGCGGCGGGGCTGGCGGGCTGCAAGAGGAAGCGGGCGAGGGGCAGCGGCCCCGGGGGCAAGAAGGCGCCGTCGGGGCCGCGGGGGCAGGCGGCAGAGGGAAAGCAGTCGCAGCGCAACGCGGCCAACGCGCGGGAGCGGGCGCGGATGCGGGTGCTGAGCAAAGCGTTCTCCAGGCTGAAGACCAGCCTACCCTGGGTGCCGCCCGACACCAAGCTCTCCAAGTTGGACACGCTGCGCCTGGCCTCCAGCTACATCGCGCACCTCCGGCAGCTGCTGCAAGAGGACCGCTACGAGAACGGCTACGTGCACCCCGTCAACCTGGTACGGGATCCCGGCGGGCGGACCCGGGAGCCCGCAGTCCGGGCACTGCTGGTGGTGCTGCCCCGGGTGCCGGGTCCGGGCGGGTGCTGGCGGTCCGGGCAGTGGGGGGAACCATAAAGAGGTCAATTCCTCGGGTATGAAGCAAGTGTCGCGTCCGAGGAAGGAGCATTTCACAGTCCAAAACCAAGCGCCCACGAGGGTATGAAGTTGGCTCACGTAGCGTTTCCGAATAGTATCTAAGTCTTGTATTTATAAAACGATGCCAACACTTGCAAAGCAAGATGAGTGTTGCATGCCTGATGAGAACAATTTGTTGCTGACCGTCGCAGCATTACGTGGAGCGTTTCATTATAATGAAAATAACGTAATGAAAATATTTGTTAGAGGAAGTCAGCTTGCTCGGTGCTTCCCGCAGGGACTAAAACACGATGACGTGTTTGCAAGCGAGGCAGAATTAGACATCTCTCAGTAATAAAGCTCTGGTTTCACACTAGGATAAACTTTCTAACGCCAAATCCCTCTTTTTGCTTGCAGACTTGGCCATTTGTGGTCTCAGGACGACCCGACGCTGACACCAAAGACGTCTCTGCCGCCAGCAGATTATGTGGAACTACCGCTTAGTCAAAGTAATTTTTTACCTTGTTGATCTTGTTTTTTATGGGCTGGATGTTTTTAGGAGCTGTGATTTATCGGCTCAAGATAAGAAGATGGGGACCAAACCCCATCTCTATGTGTTAAATCTGTGTTTCCCCTCAGTTCTTTCCCTTAGAGCTCTGAGGGAAGTCTATTTAAAGCAGTAAAGGAAGGAGACGCTGGAAAGAAGAGCTGTTGCGAACTGGCTGCAGTCGCTGAAGTCTGAGATTTGGAAAAGCCCTTCTTGTGCTTCGCCATTCGTGCCGCTGTCTGAGGACCTGTTGTTCTGAGGTTATCAGACAAATGGAAGAGGAAAAGAATGATATAGAATTAACAGCATGGACCAAAATGCAACTCTACAAACTAACCCCAAACAGTGTTATTTGTATTCTAAAGCAAAGCAGTATTTTAGAGTAGCTTTGAAACTCAGATTTATAATATATTTTGATGGCTTTTGTATTCATGGGTCAGGTTTACTGCAACTATGCAATAAGTGTAACCATACTTTGTTTTTTGTCCTTTCAACCGGAGTTTTCTTGAAAATATGTAAGCAGCTACATTCTGCATTTAGGCTGCCACCCAATGGAATGAAACTAATTCCTTTGGTTATGCCTTGAAGTGCCACGTGTAAGAATGTGGGGCTGTCCCCAAGATGTGGCAGAATTTCCACGTCTTAATATGGAAGAGAAATTCTGCACGCTGAAAGGCCAGAGTGCATGTGCTGTAAAGAATGAGTCGTGTGATGCTGCAATACAGCAAGGATTATTGACGACGTATTAAATGTTTCTTCTGTACTGCTACGCTTCTCTTATCGATAAGTTTACCCTCAAATGAGTTCTAGTGATGTTTCTTCACTAATCCGAATGCTGTAATAAAAGGAAGATGCCATCAAATAAGTTGCAAATGTAAATAACTTTATTTTTTTATAAATGACATTAAAAGCTTGGTTACAACGACTTCTGGTGCTGTGACAGTGTGTGGCTGCTTTAATGTAGGACCACCTTTGCAGTGCAGATCCTTGAAAACTGCTTCTGTAGGCACACCCTCCTCCTCCTCATCTTTTGAGAGCAGATACATCTCCAGTAACAGACAAGGACACTTTCACCCCAACCTGCTCACATAAGGTAACAGTACTATGACAATCAGCAGGGAAAAAAAGAAACACAATTTAATACCCTGTGGAATGTATTGTCATAATCTTTTCTTTGAATCGGGAAAATAAACAGATAAGTAGATAGGAAAATCATTTCAGTCAGTTGCTCTACTTCACAGCATGAAAGATAGCACAGTTCTTTGCAGTTCTTCAGTGTCCCTTTTCCACCTGTAGTTTTGCTTTTCTTTGTGTTTGTGCAGTGGGATAAGCAGCTGAGTTGTTCTAGTTGGAAGCAGACTTTTCCTGCTTTAAGAGCAAAACACCTGAGATAAGGTTTTCTCCTCTGAATATATTCTCAGAGCTTAATTCACAGTAAGAAAGAAGGCTGAATTGCTCTGGAGAAGAAAAGGCCTCCTCTCCTTCATTTAAGTAGCCAGGAAATAGAAGCATTTTCTTAACAAGTATGAGTTGAGCCTGGATTCAGGTCATCTTGCATTACGGATTTCTGTTTTCAAATACTTCCTAGAAGCCCAGGACTGGCTTTTGGTAACATTTTTTCATACAGATGAACCACAGAAAAGTTTTCTTTTCCCTGAAAGATATGAAATAGTCTGTAGCCACCAAACAACAGAATGAGAGCTTAATCCAGGATCTGCTGAAATTCTTTTCTGTGATTTCAGGGCAAGTTGTACTGAGACTGCAGTCTGATCTATCTTCCAGTTTTACCCAGAGAGACGCTGTGAAGAAAGGGGCATCCTAACTGGTAGTTGTGCCACGGAGGGAGGATCCCAACCAATCTATAAAGCTATATAAAAAGAAAACAATATGAACAATAAATCAAAAAGGAAGGACTTAGAGGAAAGCGTAAGGTAAAAGAAAACTCAAACAATATTTATCTGAACCCCAGAGAAAAAATTATTCAGCAGTTTAACTAAGGTGCCACTTGAGATCACCTGAGCTGTGATACTGAGCTGTTTTTGGCCTCGATCCCAGCTGTAATTGGCTAATGACTCCAGGAGATCGGAAAAACAAGGAAAGCGTGGAGAACTTTACACAGTATAGAAAGGTCCATGTGAAATGATGGAAAAAAATGTTCAGGGTAAGTTCCCAAATATGAAGTAGTTATGTTAACTAAATACAGTAGGCCAAAATTGGGGGTGAGGAGTGTGACATGAAGGCAAACGTATTATTGCTTCCATCCATGCACCATACTACATGCTCTCGTAATCCTTGTGTGTGTTTGTAGCTACGAAGTATATAAAAATATTTTCTTTGCAAAATAATGAATGCACTTACTGTCTTTGTTGCTGTAACAGATGCATCCATATGACGGTGGTACCCCAAGGGACTACTGCCAGTTTTAGAATAGAAATGCTCAACATTCACCGTTGAGATTTAAAGGCAAAATCAGGAGAGAAAAATGCAGCTTTTAGTAAGCCTCATTTCTTTGTTTCAAATGCCTGTTTATAGAGATACCTGTCATGGTGTAATTACTTATCTTAATATGTCAATTAAGCATGTTTGAGTTTCTCTAAGAAGGAGCGGTTCCAGTATTTCAAATCATTCATTTTAATCCTTGGGTTTATAATATAATATTTCTTTTGTAAAAAGTAAGAGAAGGTTTCTTCTTGTCTCTCAGTGAGAGGCGTTATTAGATTAGGGAGAAAAGAAGCAGAGGTAGATTTGTCCTGAGATGAGGGTTCAGAGAAGTGCCAGGCAAGCCACGTGTTCAGGCACACCTCACTTTCAAAACTACACACAAATGCACACACACATTACTTTTAACTCACAAACAGATGAAATTTAGATCTGCGCTTTATATGATCAAGATGCTCTTTTTAAGTATTAACAGATTCCATAGGGTTTTTGCCTACCCGACTGAGTAAATTCATTTCGTTTTCAAAGTCTGAGCGTTTCAATTGGATGTGAGCTATGTAGCTGGATGCAGGGGGGATTTAAAATGAAAAATCATCTTATATTTGTACAGTTCACAAACTTGGAAGCAAGCAGTTCACATACATTTCTATTATATTTGGCAAGTGTGTGTTCGATGATTATTTTGTTACATTAATGACACCTTTGTTCTTTGGCAGAAGGTACAAGGCGAACCCATCTTGTTTCCATAAAGGTGTGCAAATTTGGCTAGCATTGTTTTACAAATAAAATGTCATCATCTTTGTAATTCATATTCAACTGAGAACTGCTTCGTGTGCAATCTTAAACGCAGAGTACCTGCACTGACTGTCCTGGCAGACAATCAGGAGGAATGTGTGTCTCCCAAAAGTATGACTTTAAATTCATATAAATGTTGCATGAAATTATGTTTCGAGTCTGCTTGACATGGGACTCTGACAGAGCAGATCATCAGACAGAAAACTTGTGTCTCCATCGTGAGTCCATTCTTTTCCAATACATGTGTTTGCTTACCCAAGGAAAATACATCTCTCATACTGAGAATGCTAATGATTCTGAGTAAAAGAAACATAGTTTGCAATTAAGAAATACCTAAGCCTTACATTTCCCACTTAATAGTTTTATACACAGACTACTTTAAAACTTCCCAGACATGCTATGGATTCTGAACAGCGATTCATTTTTCCAGTTCAGTAAAGATGACTGTGTTAGAAATACAGTTGCAATAGAGGTCTCCCAGATGAATGAGGGAGACATTCATTTTAAAATCTCATTAACCATCTAAAAGTTCCTCCATCTCTCTTCATTGGCTGTAGAAAGACCCTAAAGTGACCGTTTGGAAGATTCAGCCAAAGATCCAACCTTTTAGGTTAGCCACCCAAAACTTGGTTGGATAAACCCTGGTTTAAATGACTGAACTTCATATGAGCCAAGGAAGATAAAAAGAAGGAAGAACTGAATTGTGGAGCTGTTCACCCATGTGAGCTTATAATATAACCAAATAATGGTTGCATTATTTGAATGAGACTACATGGAAAGCCATCCATTCTACTGGAGAATTTCCTCCACATGTAGCTAATTCTACATAAAACCGCACATGGATTTGGTGTTGCAGCACACATTCTCACCAAGGCTAATGGTAATTATGTCTAAGAATTACATTCCATTACTGAGTGGTCTTTACTACTCTCCATTCTGAGAGCAGTAAAGACCAGTGCACAGAGGATGGATGCTGAGCTGACTCCCTAACTTTCTAACTGCTTTGACCTTTGCCCATTCGAGGAAAAATATCATGTGGCACTCAGTGCAAAAGGTGGAGAATTCTTAGGAAGCAGTTTTTAAACAACTGGGAGAAGCTCCTCCATTATGTAGTGTCCCCACAGTACAGGACGATTAAGATTCAGGTACTGAGAAGAAATAGGTCTCAGTTCTTTTGTTGGTTCTGAACAGCTTTCAAATTAACTATAAAAATAATTCTTAAAATGCCTTATTTGGAATGCGGCACATGAGAATCCTGCCAGAGTTAGAATTCCTAGTAAAGTTAATCTTTATTAACACCTAATCTAGGTGTTCCTGCTCCAGCAGGGGGATCGGACTAGATGATTTTTTGAGGTCCCATCCAATCCCTGGCATTCTGTGTGATTCTGTGTGATTCAGATAGAATCTATCCAGCAAGATAAGCAAAACTGAGAAAACCTACTGACTGATAAATCACTTCTGTAATGCTGGTGCTGGTGGTCTGAGAGGGTCTGGGACAAGAAACATGCTGTCATACTATTTGAAGAACTATAATTAACCTTGATGATGTGATTGGGATTTAGCAAGCAGAGGAAATCACTCAACCCTCTCATGGTGGTGGAACTGTTTAGAAGAATTAAAATTTGCAGTGTCGAAAAGAATTCATAATGTTGCAAGTCTTCCAAGACAACAAAACAGGCGGAGCTGAAAATCTGAAGATATGAACAGGCACAAACCCAACCCAAGGAAACTAATTGCTCAGCATCTGGAGTGAAAAGTTGCAAGAACAGCAAAGGATTGCATCACTTCTTAGTTTACAAAGTTCAGTGCTGTGAACACAGGCAGCATGAACACAGCGGATGGAAAACAGCAGCATTAGCTTATGGGAGTTTTCATAGGAACAACAAGAATAAGCTATGTGGATAGGAATTCTGACAACAATTTGATTGTTCTTTAAAATTTATTCTAATTTGCTGTTATGGAAGAAGGAACAGTATTAACTCTGTAGATCCTAGTCAGTAAAGGGCAAAATTCAGGCTAGTGGAGGGCTACAAAGATGATGAAGGGCCTGGAGCATCTCCATTATGAGTAAAGGCAGAGTAACCTGGATCTGTTCAGCCTGGGGAAAAGAAGACTGAGAGGGGATCTGATAAATGTTTATAACTATCTAAAGGGAGGTGGGAGGTGAATGGGTGAGGCCAGGCTCTTCTTGTTGGTGCTCAGTGATAGGACAAGGAGTAATGGCCTGAAATTTGAACACAGGAAATTCTTATTAACATGCAGAAGAACTTCCCAATGGCAAAGGTGATGGAGCACCGCAACAGGCTGCCCAGAATGGTTGTGGAGTCTCCTTCTACGGAGATATTACAGATCCATCTGGATGCCTACCTGTGAGACCTATTGAATGGTACCTGCTTTAGCAGGGGGTTGGACTCAGTCTCTTCAGGTCCCTTCCAACCCCTGAAACTCTGTGATTCTTACTAGAATGTACCTTTAATGAGGGGCGATTTTGATTAAATGTTAGGTGTTTTTTTTCACTCAGAGCGTAATGAAGCACTGGCACACACATGCCCCATCCCTGAAGTTATTCAAAACCAGGTTAGATGGAGAACAGGGAAGTTTGTTTCAGTGTGTAGCAACCCAGGCCATGTCAGGGGATTGTAACTAGATGATCTTTAAGGTCCCTTCCAACCCAAGCCATTCTATGCTTGTAGTAAGGATAAAAAGTAAATAAAGTGTAAATGTTCACAGAAAATCTTGGTTAGCAGTAGCACAAGAAACTACTGTATTCCTTGAACATAAGCACAAAGGAGTTCAAAGCAGTTCATGTCCTGAGTACTATTCAGAGGGCAAGCTGTTTAGAGGAAAAGGGGACCAAAGTGAAACAGAAGTCTTTTGCAATAAGGAACTGAAAGATCCTGACTGCCCTGTGATTCATTTCTTCAGGGAAGTCCCTCTTGCTCTGTGAAGAAGGCTGAAGAGGAGTGGAGTAGTTCAGTGTTCTGGGAAGCCTCAAGAATACATAACTGCTAGAAGACGTACAATCTGTGGTCATCACGGGGAAAACAAAACCTATGTCACTTTTTTCTCCTGTAGAGGCAAGTCATCTTCCTCACAAAATAAACAGAGGCAAGTCATCTTCCTCACAAAATAAACATGCACATTAAATGCTTTCTACTACGAAAAAAAGGAGACCTTGGAAAGATGGTTAACACCAGATCTTTTTACTTGCTGAATATCTCATTGTTTTCTGGCATCTACATGGTCTAGACCTGTTTGCATCACTTTTGGGGAGAGAGTGAATATACGCCTTAATGGCATCTGCTCCAGGCAGCAATCTGTGATTCCCACCCCAAGTAGCAGAGAATGCCTTGCATCATTTTGTTCTGATTTCTTTTAGATCAGACAAATGGGCTGTGTCCATCTTGGAAACCACTTACATTACCCTTCTCTCTGTCCCACTGAGACATCGCTGAGGTTTATTTATTTATTCTTTAACTGGAAGGAGGCAAAATAATGAGATTACGTTACTGCTTACCAGGAAGGAGATTTGATGCATTACAGTTCTGAGGAATTGTATTATATTCCTAGGTGTGATGCTTTCATATGAGTATGCTTGAGATTTGCCAGGTTTGTGAGAACAGTTCTGTAGTACTGTGATGGTTAACCAAGGCCTTATCTCTCTATTTAGAAAGATCTCTGGGGCTGTCCAACTTGAGAATCATAGATAGGTTTCATCACAGGAGGAACACATATCACATCTCTCTGGGTTCTCCCCAATTCTTGCTGTGTTTTATAGGAAATAGAGCAAAATTTGCAGTATCTGAGAGAGAACTGTTTGGCTGGATGACATGTTGACATGGTGAAAATCAGAAAAGAAAGCAAAGAGAAAACATAACAACTTTCTGTAGGGCTACTGCATTAAAGCTTAGCTGCCATGCTGGTGAAGTTCTGTGCACCACAAAAACTGGAGAGATTAAGAGACCAAAATGTACAGGTAGACTGTTATAAGGAACAACAGCTCATGAATAAATCTGACCTCACCAGAGATGACAGTCAGCTGATACACAGAGAGAAATGCATACAATTAAGCTGTCTCAACCTTGGTGAAGATATTCAGATTGCAGGTCTAATAGTTTAAGGCATGACAATGATATTCATGAAGCATTAACAGACAGAGCTAAAAGGAAATTGGAAAGTCACAAAAGAGCTGAAAATTCTCGTAAAAGAAAAGCCTGAGATGCCTCATTTTGGCTAAGACATAACAATATGTCAACAATCTGCTTTGAAGATTATTTCTCAAGCCATTAATCATAGCAAAATACTTGTAACCGCAGGACTTGCTGCCTGTCTGTTTCTTACAGTAGCTTAGTTGGAGGTGTTTACTCATCCTGTGGTACAGACCAGAACAGTTCCTTTACCTTAGGGAACTATTTCACCTTTCTTTATATATTCTGTCCGATTATGATGCAAATTGTGTCGTTAACACCTTGTTCATCAAGCTTCAAAGATAAGAAGACATTTCCCACTTCCAAACTGACTAAAGCCCTGATGTGGGTGGAACAGCAATAAAAACGTCCTTACATGGCTTATAATTTTGGCACAGAGCCTGCACCATTCTCCCCAGGTAATGGCCAAGGCATACTTTGTGAGTCAGCAACGTGTAGAGGTCATCCGCAACACACAGTTTACATGATGGCACCTTATCGTGGAGGCTGAGCGCATAGGACAGAAGCCACCCCAAAGGACACTGGGCTTCAAAGCTTGGACAGCTTGGGTTCCAAGGGACAACACTTCGCCGTTCCTACTAGTTCAGACACAAGCTCTGCGCTTCCAGCTGGAGCCTCCAGCTCACAGAAGCTCCGCGGACCCTCATTGCCCCCTTTCGCCTCTTGCTCGAGTTGCAGTCTCCTCCGAGCCGTTCCGAGCCTCTCCACACAGCAGTGCAGACGAGCGGCTCCCAGCAGCTGTAATAGGGCGGGCGTTGTGCCATGGCCTCCAGGGCAGCCCCGCCTCAGTCTTCCCTCGGCCGCCCAGGGCGCAGCGCGGGCGCCACCCGGTGGCTGCCGCTCTGAGGTGCGCTTTGAGAGGCGGCCTGCTGGTCTGCGTCCTGATACAGAGTCCTCTATACAGCAGGGACATGGACCTGATGGAGTGTGTACAGAAGAGGGATACAAACATGGGGATGGAATAGCTGCACTGCGAGGACAGGCTGAGAGCACTGGGGCTGTTCGGTCTGGAGATGAGAAGGCTCTGGTGAGACCTGATAGCGGCCTGTCAGTATCTAATAGGGGATGTAAGAAAGAAGGGGACAAACTGCTTATCAGGGTCTGTTGTGATTGGACAAGGAGAAATCGTTTCAAACTAAAAGAGAAGAGATTTAAACTGGAAATAAGGAAAAAGTGTTTTAGGATATGGGTAGTGAAGCACTGGAACAGAAGTCAGGGCCATCACAGCTGTTGTGCTCCACAAGGGAGTATGCATGGGGCAGGAGGGAGAGGAGTGAAACACAGTCTTGCACAATGCAGCTCAGCATCTTTCAGCTACATGCCTGGTAACACGAAGCCTCATGTTCAGTTCCTGCAGGCCTGAGGCTGCCAATCTTTCAGCTGTGTCCAGCATAGCTGATGCACCAGAAACATCATTTTTCTTCCCGTTATTTCTTTGAACATAGGAATAAAAGAAATAAAACTTGTCCCATTGCTACTGTTCGTGTCTTGGAGCTGCTCATCCTTGCACAAAATAAACATTTTTTATTTTTTTTTTTTTTTCCCTTTGTAATGAATCCTGTTTTACATCAGGTCATCCTAGAAGCATTTTCTGTCTTCTATCTCCAAATACTGTATACAAGATACAGTCTGAATAGAGGAGAGGACATCATTGCTTAAGCCTGAAGGTCTGTATCTGATCAAGAAAAATTATGGAAGTATTTTCTTCCTGTTGTATCCTGAGACTGATTCAACAGAGATATAGTGACTGAAGCTAAAATCTGCTGGTATCTGATCAGTACCAGTCTGTAAGAAGAGTGGAAATGGCACTATGAAGATAGACGTAGAATTACTGTGTCTCTTGCTATACAACCATATGTTCTTGCTTGCTATACAACCATTCCAGAAATTCAAGATGTCTCCTTGTACCTTTTCAGTTTACCTCTGTGCTGATAAGCTAAAACCTATCTTGTCTGGAAAATGCAGTCATGAAATATTGCCTCAGATGATAACTTTCTGTCAAAATTCCTTCTGCCATCAATGTGTTAGGATTTATTCTAAGAATTCAGTACATTCAGCTTTTATCTCTTTCTGCTTTTCCAGTTCATGTTAGGAGCAAAAATCTTCTAAATAATTTTGTGTAAAATGATGATGATGATAATAATAATAATGCATCAGAAATGAATTTGTTCAGGTCCTGAGAAAATAGCTTCTCCCTTCTTAGCCTTTTTCTCTTCAGTATTTAAGCAACAAAGCATCCCTAGGAAGAGCCAGCTTCATTGGTCATCTTACCCTGATAGTTTATCACTATCCCTGCCCTGTTAAGAATGTGTTAAGAATGTGTTAAGAATGTGATGTTAAGGAGCAATTTCCTGGATAAAAGGAACTCTGTGAACCACTTCTACAGACTTCAAGCAATGTTCCTCGCACAGTGGGAGCATAGGTAAAATACAGATAAGAGGTGATGACTGGTCCTCTGATTTGTTTTGTTTTTCTGTGTTCTCTTCTGCCACTGCATGAAGAGGATAGACTCTGACAGCATCATTAATGGACTCTCCCCTACTTCTAAGGCTAGCTTTCTCCTTGTTGAAAACATTCTCCCTAAAAAGAGGAAATCTATCCAGACAAAGCTGCAGATTTCATCCACAGACAATGATTTGGACTAAAGATTTTGACTGCCTTAGATTGCAAAAGCCTTACAGAACTGGTAGTGAAGTCTTTTAGGTGAGCCCATTTCACACAACCCATAAAAGGTGAAAGTCTGGATGGCCTGTCTGGAAAATGAAATCAGGATACACAGTGCTCTCCTGTTTCATCCATCTCATTAGGCCTTTTAAACCTAGGACTGCTGATAACTGAGAGCATCTGAGAAAATGTGGAATCATTTTTTTTGTTTTCTTTGATTTTCCAGTTTTAAGTGGACTTGTTGAAAGACAAAGGAGGGCAGCCGTCATCCTTGGGAGGAGCAGAATGTATGACTTCCATATCAGTGTACCACTGCAGAGTCCCATGTTTCATTCACACAGCTACTCCCAGTTTCAGTCTCTCCATTTCTGCTTTGTGTTACTCTTTACAGTGAACTCAAGGTAAAAGTGCCTTTTATCCCATAATAAACTATTATAATTCACAGCTACAAATCTGTTTAACACAGCAGCAACCATTTACGTTTGTTGGTATTTACAGTTTCCCCGAAGCAATTCTGGCACTCTAATAAACCTTGTGGGATTAAATGCTCATTTGAGTGTTTATTATTTGCAGTTTTAGTCCAAGAAAAAAAAAGAACACATGAGAGGGTGTACGAGGTATTAACTACTTTAGCTGACTCCTTCAAGAGAAGAGCCATGCAAATCTATAGCTGCCTAAAATGTCTCGGATCCAGTAGATTCTCAGAATTTAAGCCTGTTCCTGTGGATGAGGAAAGTGAGGAAATAATAATGTGAAATGATTACAGAATATTCCTAAAGCTCTTTGTTCTTCAAATCATGTAATTTCCATTTAAATCACTGAGAATTAAAATTTAATCCCTGAAATGTTATGCATCTATGAACAAATCTGTCTTCTTAAACAGCAGACTTTAAATTTACCATGAAGTTTGCCAGTTTCCAATAAAGCGAGACCAGGTGATTTATTTGCTTTTGGATCGACAAGTAGTATACGCACAGTGCCTCTTTCCCATTTATGCCCTGCAAGCGTAACATTCATACACCTATTTATGCCTTGCAGACTGGAAGTAGTGAAGTTGCCGTGCTGTAACATGGTGGCATGAAAGGATCTCACTGTGATGGTGAAGATCTGCTGCCCGAGATCTGGATGTCTCAGAACTGTGGCAACTGCACATTGAAGTAATATGCCTAAACAATCGTTTCGTTTCCATTTCATGAAGTCTGGAAGAACTCAGTCAAAGAAATGGAGTAGAATGTAAACTTGTAAGGGACTATTTCTGAAGACTGGCACACATATTCTCTCATATTATAAAACTTTAGGTAAAAAAAGCTAAAGTTTTTATTCAGGCTAAATCGTCCCAGCTCACACAAGCTGCACTTCACTGCTTGATATAATGTTGTTCTACCTGAGTTCATGTCAGCAATAGGCTCGCACCACAGCACATCACAATTTGCTTTCCTTGACCTGAATAATAGCAGATATTTTAGAGTTTTAATATACTGGCTGATACTAAATTTCATTACCCTACCATTCAGGAGAGTAAAATAAATAAATAAATAAACAAAAAAGAATATGTTAAAACCCTCTGAACTGATTTTCAGCTTTTCCTTAATCAAAGAAATGCATTTTCTTTATAATGGTGAACAGTGAACAGTGTCTACATATCTCACCCAAATATACTAAATCCCACTGCACACTGTCCTGTTTTAATACACTACACTGAACTGTCAGTCCGAACAGTTTTCATCCTTCCTTTTAATTCTACCTACATATTTTGGAAGGAAGGCAAAGTAGTGAGAATTTTGGCGTGGAAGTAAAAAAAAGCTTAAGAAAAATAGCCTGCCAGCATTTCAGAATCCAATAGTAAAATAATAAACATAATAACATGCATCTTCTATTTTTTTTCATGTAAGGCAGAAGTATAAACCCCTCTACATGATATATACAAAAGAACATTTTAGAAATATATTACTCAGAAGTCTAAAGAAATAACGGTATATAAGCATCCAGCACCCAGAGGCTGGCATGTGGGAGAATTCAGCTTTTCAAGTGGTCAAAGGTTTGTAGTACTGTTCTGATACCTGAACCTTCTCCTCATTTGATGAATGACAATCTAGGATTCTCCGAACACCTACTGATCAAAAACCCAAAATCCACCTTCAGAGAGGATTACATCATTTTATCTGTATTGACTTTGCCTTCAGTCATAAAAATGGCTTTAGAGGTAAGAAGTTCCTGTAGATGGGTGTCCAATCTTACAGCTTGCCTGGGCCACACTGAGTGAAGAGGAATTGTCTTGGGCTGCATACACAAAGGTCGTTTTGCAAGTAATACCTACTCCATGGAAACTACAACTGATGCAAAGAGCACAATAACTATTCAATAGAGCAAAATCTCAGCTACAAAACACAATTTTTTAATATAGTCTCCATCATTAGCTATGCATTTTTACCTGCAATGAACAAGAACGTGCGTGCCTCGCTGATAAAAATCTGCACCAGCAAGGGTGACCCACTCTTTCTGTTGTCGCTGCTGAAATGTGACACCCACCACCTCACTGTGCTCATGTCCACTGTCTGGTCTCCATAAACATTCAGTATCAGTGAATGTCAATGGATGCCTTTTTTTCTACGTGGAGGAATTCAATTCCACACCTTTGCTTCAGACACACTTCCATGTCGGACGTCATTTTGTCAAACTGACCCTCTGCTGCCATCTGTCACATGGCAACAAAATCTAATGGAATATTGGCAGGTTCAGCCTCTACTGTCACACTGTCAACATCTGTCTCTGACACCATGGCTCAATATAATAAAATTGCCAGCTGGGCCAGGCTGCATGCAGCCTGCGAGCCATGGGTTGGCCATCTCCTTGTAGGCTATAGAGGAGGTGAGATGGAAATGGCTAAGCCAGAGAGAAAAGCTGTTCCACAGCTACCTTTGTCATTGTTTCAGTTTTATTCAATTCTACCCTTAAATCTTTGTTTTCGGTATACACTCGTGGGTAAATATCATCTATCTTCAGTCTGTAGCTAGTCTCGGTTTATTTATTTTTTTTGTTGCCACTTCTTCCACTGTTGTACTGTTCACATTAAAAGGACATATTAGCATCTTTGCATAAATTATAGGTTCTCATCTGCTTCCATTTCTGCAGAGACTAAGGCCCATCTTACAGAAAACAACTGCTTCCCATCTGACTTCAGCAAGGTATGACAAACCTGTCACTTTTTTTTTGTAGTTATTGTAGCAGCAGTGAAAAATAGTTGCATTATTCCAACTCATCTAGTCACAGCTTTTTATTTTAGCTTCAAGAGATCTTGAATTTCTTTTTTACTACCAAGGCGTTTTCTTCACTTATCAATATATTCTTTCTAGAAACTTCATAGGTGGGAAACACAGGTTGAAAGTATGTTTAGATTTTTCACTTCTCTGAGACTGTACAGAAAAAGTCAGTCTTCTCCTCTCTAATTGGTGATACAAATCCAGTCTTTCTCATATGCGAATGCATAGAAGCTGCACCAGTGACCAGCTGGCCTCATGGCCATTAAATCTTCTATTTCATCAGGCATGGGGGAGATAATGATATTTGAGCAGGAAAGAAGACATCCATACTGGAGATCACTTCTAAGCTACAAATGAGTGTAAGTAGTCTGTGCCTCAATTTCTTACTTGACAGCCATCTAGAAAATGCCCTCACATGACACTAGTATTATTTTTCAGTAGGAAGAAGATGTTATGCACAGTTTCTGATTGCAAAGAAAAAGGAAAATAAGATTCATTCTCTCTTGTAAGTGGTGAGCATAAAATATGAATTTGAAGTTGTGATATTTGAAATCTTCTATTTTGGCAGTGTTAAGCAAACCCCCTTCCTTTCCCTTCCCTTCCCTTCCCTTCCCTTCCCTTCCCTTCCCTTCCCTTCCCTTCCCTTCCCTTCCCTTCCCTTCCCTTCCCTTCCCTTCCCTTCCCTTCCCTTCCCTTCCCTTCCCTTCCCTTCCCTTCCCTTCCCTTCCCTTCCCTTCCCTTCCCTTCCCTTCCCTTCCCTTCCCTTCCCTTCCTTTCCCTTCCCCTCGTCTTTCCTCCCCTCATCTTTTCCTTTCCTTCCTCCCTATCTTCCTCCCTCCTGTTCTTTCCTACAATTACAACAAATCATTTTTCCAAAAGCTTTATCTTTCTACCATGTAGATGATCTCTTGGCAGAGGGCAAGGTTTACTAAAATGAAGTCAGATAAAAACTATATAAACTTTCAGTTTCTACCATTCTTCTCTTAGGGACATTGTTCTATGTACTACACTGCCCTGAGCCCTGTGTGCTGTGATCTGTTAATGTCATGTAATTCTTATTCTGCCCAGCAGAGTGGTGAAGAAACTCAAAATACAGACCCAAAATCATGCAAAATTAAACATTACAATATACCGAAGTGTTAGCACACTGTCAATGCCATAAGGTGTCTGCGGTCCTGTATGTTGAACACAGACATAAGCAAAATAGTTGTGGGGTTACTTTCTTCCTGGTGAATTAGTATATACTCAATCAATCATAAAACCTGACACTTAAAAATCATAACAAATACAGTGAATAAGAAGGTACAGAAACAAAACTTGAAAAAAAGAAATACAATATGAAGAAAAAGGGTAGACAAAGCGCCTCTGTTTGTGTGATTTTTGCTGCAAAATGAAACTATCAGAACAAAACTCCATACTGTTAGTCAAAGTTAAAGACAAATGTGAAAGGCAAAATTCATCTTAAGAGTGGTATTTGAATGTCATACAAATTGATGGCTGTAGAATCTGTAGGATTTGTTCTCATCTATCACTAATCCAAAGCAGCAGCAAGAATTTAAAAGCCTGCTTTAAGATGGTAGACAGAGTGACTTATTTAAAGTTCTTGTTTTCACTTAAATTGCATACCAACATGTAAGCAATGAGTCTTTTCTCTGTTTTCCCCTCTAACCACAGCCTATGTGTAAAACCAGGTAGCAGAAATTTTAGCCCACATCTCTATTAAATTGGGTAATGACTGTTCACCGTGCAGTTTTTGGCAAGTAGAGAGAGGGCAACTGTTCAACAAAAACAAGAAATTTCCTGCTGTATGTGAACTACTCATAAACACTTGAGCCCTGGCACTTTTTACTCAAACTCTGCAGGTCTCAGATGCCTAGTATTAAAAGACACTGCTAATTACAAGCAGTGTGGTCAAGGCAAATGTTTAGCCACACAGAACATTAATTGACACTGTTGTTGGGGAAAATGAAGGGCTGTGTGTGTGGGGAACTGTTTTCCCAGTGAGAAAGCCCAAGTCACTGCAGCTTTTGCTGTTTTATTCATATTTTCCCAGAGTAGGTCTAGATTTAGCCTGCATTCTCTACCTTAGAAGACCAAGGAGGGAACTGTGATTCCACAGTGCCTTTCTGGCTTCCCTGATTCAAGGTGGGAGGTAGCCTTCTAATGACCTGTTACCACCAAATTTCCACAGCCACCCTGGCCAGGTCTGTAGTTATGTGATGTCAAGGCTCGGTTCACTCCCTTTGCTGTAGTCCTGCTACTTTTTACCCACCTGTGCCTTTTATATGAAAGAATACCTTCTGACTATACCTCAGTAAACTGTGCTGGACATACAGTAGAAAAAAAAAAATAACCAGAACCTCCCATTCCTGTTTGAGGCACTCAGAGGATTTGTGATATCTGCATCCCTTCTTTCTGATCTTCATTCAGTATCACAAAGCCCATTTTTGGATACGAAACTTATTGTCTTGTTCTGGCTGCTTCTTATATAAGATGCGTCCATTTTAACTTTTGACAATACCTGAAGGCTCATTCAGACAATCTACCAGCTTTCTGTAAGAAATTAAGGACTGCTGCAGCACTTTTGGTCAATAGCCAAGAGGCCCATGAAAATGGGTTGACTGAGAAAGAAATAGAAGGAAGGTGTAGCAGTAACAACACTTCCAAAGAGGAAAAGCTGTTAGATGCAGTCCCTAAGAATTCCCCTACTCCGAGGTCAAGAGCTTGAGAAATTATTACTAAGAGACTTTTAGTTTACCCTGTTTGTTCTGTACCTACAGGTCTGTAGGAAGAGTTTTAGCTTTATCAAGAAAATGAAATAACAGATTAGCTCTCGGAAATCTCCATAGGAATGAATATCTTATCTAACCTAAAGGAGAAAATAGTTATTTTTGCTTCATTTCACAGGAAGAATTAAAAAGGTGACTGCCATTTTTTTTTTTCTTTGCACTGATTTTCTACTGTAAAGCAAGAAGAAACAACGTGTTGAGGAAGAAAGAGGCAAATCCCTCTGCTTACAGAGTGTCCAGTTACTTTGCACAGCACATAAGGTTCTCAGATTCAGCAAATTTCTAACAGGAGTCGTGGCTGATTGTGAAAAGAGAATGGAATGAGGATGAAGAAGGGACAACAGAGGCAGTTAAAGTTTAGGAATTTCATTCCTCCTCTTGAAACAGGCAGGACTTTATATTTTAGCCTCTGGATTTGGGGATAAGCTGGTCGAAGAGGGAACTGCATTTTGCCCAGAGAACTTGCAGAAATGAACTGAGAGAAACTAAGTGTTTTCTAAAAATGCTACAAATTTATTAATTTCTAACAGCACTGGATCTACATAATGACATTATAGCCTCATTTGGCCAATTCTGGTGTGAGAATGATCACATCTCTCCTGCGCAGAGCACAGCAGCCTCACAAGTGTTTTCAAGGCTGAAACTCCTGATCCCAGTGCAGATCTCCCTTTGTACAAGAGAGGGCAGCCGAGTCCCACTGATACTGCCCCAGAACCCGGGACATCTGGAAAATCTGTTACCTTATTTGTTACGCTTGACTGTAAAAATTACTGCATAAATTGAAAATTAATCTTTGTTCTCTGTTTTATGGGGGACGAGAGAGTACTCTGAGACTTCTTATGTTAGAAGGAAAGTCTCAAAATAAAAATCTTTGTTTTATTCATGGGAAATTTTTTGCTAATGTGATATAAATATGTGGGCTCCTTCAGTGATAAATGACTTTACAACTTGTAGTGTGAAAGACGAGCTGAATTAGAGACCCATGTCTGGACTGATCTCATCATTTCTAGCTCCTCAGCAGGAATTTGGCATGTGATCACACACTTCTCTTTTGCATCCGAAAATCTAGACACTATGGCCACTTGTGTCTAAATTCTTGCTGCTTGGGTTTATTTCATGCATCACTTCTGGGTCTTAAATGCTAGGAGATGCAGGCTTAGGCTGAAAGTCTGCATTGTCTAGTAGTCTGTCTCTGAGAGTGCTTAATAGCAAATGCTTAGGAATGGAGTACAACAAACAGGGTAACACACAGGAATTGCTGTCTGAAAGACCTTCCCACCTCCCATCAGTTTCTAGTCTAAAACAGCAACTTCTTGAGCCAGAGTTTGGACCTTGACAGCCACTCTTTCTTTCCCCTGAGGACATTCCAAGTGCTCAGTGTACCTGAGAACAGGAAGACATTTTAAACATTTTTGTTGTTAGATATTGAGGATTGTTTTGCTGTGTGAGACAGGCTTCCTTCACTCCTCAAATTTTCCTTCTTTCTACATTCCACATTTCTATTTTCTTTTCTTTCTCTGGTCTTTTTTGTTACATTCTTCCCAAATTTGTTTTTTGTTAAGCCAGCTGAGTCTTAGAATCATGCTCTGCTTTCTGTCATAAGCCGCAGCACTGAGACAGAGGCCTTATCCAAGATTCATTTCCACTAGAGTAGAGATATCTAGCTATACAAGAGATATCTAGCTATCATTTTGTCTGCTGGTTCCTTTTTCAATGCATTGCTATGCCCCCTCAATTCTGTCTGTTTTCTTTTTAATTCAGTATATTTTGTAATAGTTATTTCTCTGTTTCATGATATGTGTTTCAGGACTGTCCCCTCCAGAAAGAGCTGGAAATGAACTGTCCAATGAAAACCAGACCTCAGTGATCTGGTTTGCTAAGATATGGAACACTGAGTTTTCAGAGACTGACTGAATTGTCAAGAAATGTCACATCTCAATGTTGCATTATTATCTTTACAAAGCAGGGGAAAGGGTTCTTTCATTGCAGACTGAAGAAAAAGAAGAAGAAATGTCTCCACAACTTTCTCTCTCTTTTCTTTACTACATGACAAACCTGCCCTGCTCTTTCTAGTTGGACCTGGTAATTTTCATGTATCAGGGCCACCTTTAATCTTCCCCTTACATGAGTATTGTCTTAGTTGTCTAGAATACTGTATGCCATACAAGTGAAAGGGAAATTCATGAGTGTGGAAAAGTTGTATGCATCTTCTCCTTCTCCTGGCCTGTGACTGTTTTCTGTTCAGCTTCTGCCCCTAAAGCTTAAAGCTCCAGCTATCCAAACACTGTGTAAGTGCCTATGTTCTTCACTGCAGAGCTGCCTGCTAGAGACAGGGTTTTGGCATCCCTCGGTATTGCATCAGTGGCACTAATTTCTTTGTCAATTAGCATAGTTAAGAAATGTGCCTCCTGGATTTTTCCATCTTAAAGCAACTGCCATATGTGATAAGATGCTGGCAACATAGGTATTTCTGTGTACACTAATTACAGCATTAGTGTGATTTATGGATGATTTATGGATCAGCTAAACCACAGAGTTTTGGTGTGAATGCCCTGGTTAGTTGTGGAGGTGATGTGTTCATGGAAAGCAATGATTTGACTCTAGGACTACGTTTCAAACCCCCAAAGTTCAAATGGGTTCAGAACTTAACTCAAACACATTCTCACATTCCTCTATTTTACAGACAAGGGTAATGATCCTAAAAGCAACTGCCCCACAGCGTCAGTGGAGTGAAAAATTGAAGGGTTGTTTTCCAAGTAATCTGACTCTGTACAGCTGGATCAATAGTCAATATTGCCAGGGCTTGGCTGCCTTGCTTCAACCTAATTTTTACCATTGCAGGTCACTATAAAGCCCAATGTGAAAGAACCTCTGGGATCTGGAAGGGAAAAGATGACATGAAACCCAACTGGCTCTCAAAGCTCTCAGCTTATTCATAGACAATATGTATTGAAAATTTAGGCAGGTTGAAAAATTGGGTGCAGTTGATTCCTGGTATTCGCAAAGATACTTGCATGGTATAACTACTTCAGTGGGCAGAATTATCCTGCTACCACTCAGACTCGTGTCATTACCTGTGTGACTGAGTGCTGCCCAGTCTTTAAAGCTACATTTCAGCCATGCTGTCATCTAACTCTTCTATTTGTACTCTGTATTTTCCCATAAAATATTGCTAGAGTTGATTTTTCTTTACCTGTATCAACAAAGTCCCTTGCAAAATTGTCTAGTACATTTGAATTAAACTAATGAAGCCCTTGAACCACATGAATAAAATACTTCAAACTTTGTGCCAACGGGTCTTGAAAATGATTATGTGTGTCCCCTCACCATCCAGCCCCATGCCTTGCAAGCTTCTTTGATACAATGATGTTTATTTTCTCCTCTTTTTACCCTTCCAGAAATTCTGCTTCTGAGTAAGAGTGATGTAACCAGGGAGTAACCTTTGCAGCTTCCTCTGGCAGAGAGATGATGAAGGCACAGTGGGTCATGGTCTCTTTTGCATCAAGCAACTGCTCTACAATTGTCAGAAAGGTAAATACATCAGTCAGGACTTTATAAAGGTCAGTTCTGGATCTTACACAAATCAGTGCTACAAGCAGACACTCATGGCAAAGAAAAGTGGCCTCTAAAACAGCTTTGCCCTGCTCTGGGACAATTGCCTAGCAGGGACATGGAGTTGCCAGTAAAATGCTTTTATTGTGGCAGGAGGGGCTCATGGCCAGCAATATGTCATTGGTTTGTGACCACAGATGCCACATGGGTGGTGCAGACAAGCTCTGACTACTCTCAAGAATTTGTCCAAGTAGCTCTTTAGAAATTCCACCTGGCGAGACTTAAACCGTACCTTTTCAGGACATTGTCACCGACTTCCTCAAACATCTGTAAATAGCTGGTTTGTATATGTTCATGCACCGTGGAGGATAGAGTTTAGATTTTTTTTTTTACTAAGGTTATCCTTTTGACACAGGGCCAGATTGTAAGGGAGTCAGGTCTAGGCTGGGGAGAGCTGTTTGATTGACTTGGTGGGTGGCATTCTCATAGTCGAATAGCAATTTCTTTGTTTTGCTCATTTTATTGTACCATTATTCTTAAGGAAAAGATCTACTTGATTTATATATGAGCAGACTGATCTCTAGTTTGTGAAAGCTGCGTTTTCACCTTGAACACTACTGCTTCTTTCCCCAGCATTTACCAACACCCCTCAAAAAATCAAACCGCTCTTCCACCCCAGCAATATAAGGGCAGGTCAACAATGGCTTCATTCATTTCAGAAAATCCTTACCTGGTAGCAAAAATGAAAAGGATCAGTAAAAAAATCATTCCTGTTCACTTATTTTCTGTCACAGATGGCAACTGCTGCATAAGAAACAGCGAGAACCTGCAATAAGTCATCTCTTTTGCAAGAAGCAGCTATAATTTTGACTTTTTATATATTTGAATGTTTTATCTTTATTGCTGTTACTACTTCATGTTCAAATTTAGAATTTACTGCACTGAAACCACAACTTTAGGACACAAGAAAAATGACATTTGTTAACAACAGTAAGAAAATTTACTGTGTCTAGGTCTACAAAAATATATCAAATCATTAGCTGATATTAAGAAAAAAATGTGCATCTATCATGAAATATGATCACTGAAAGTTAGTAAACAGAAACAGAAGTTCTGTTTTCTCACAATCAAACAATAATTTACTGGATTTTAATTGATGTGTTTCAGTAAGATACACAAAAATTAACAGTAAATCAGAAACTAATACAAGATCTAACAGTGCTGTTGTGAAAATCTCGTGTCATTCGTAATGGTTGATTTAGTAAAATTAACTTCAGCTTTTAAGAAAATGCGGAGATATTCTGAATGGGACCAGAAGGAGAAGATGATGGATCAGATAATTATCTGAGAAATTCTTTTTCAGTCAGGAACATTTTTCATACGACGTTTTTGAAGAACTCCTTTTAGATTCTCACACAATTTACAAGTTCCACAAACCTTGTTGTTCTTTTCTTTTTCTTTTTTCTTTTTCCTTCCAATTCAAGAAGAAAGAGGAAAGAACAAGAGATAGTTTAGCTGCAGATGGACTGAGAAACCAAATAGGTAAAAGGTAGGAGATTCTGGAACATTGAATTCTCTTTGGTAACTTTCCCCTTTAAAGCATTTTGCATAAATAACATTTGCCTTTTTCCTGTTTATTTTTGTATATTCTGTTTTTCCTTTTATCTTTCTTCTTGCAATTACCCACTGGTGATCTTATAAAACCTTATATGTTAATTACAATTGAGTATTACAAGAGATATAGAAGTTCCTTTTACTGAAGTTAAGTCTGCATACAGACTCATCTTTCTGAATTTGAGTTTGTTGTTTATATACACACCACTTTTATTAACATACTTATTTTGGCTTTCTTTCTGTAAGTACAATGCCCTTGTAAGGACATGGGATATTAAAATTTGGATAAATTATTCACTTATGGAATCTAGCAAAACTTTTCATACTCTTTCCACGTAGTGTTTATTCCTTCATTTTGTCAGTGAATTTGGGCTCCATGAGATGGAACAACTTTCTTTTCATTCAGCTGAAATGCAAAAATCTATTTCTTCTTTCTCTTTCTTTGCTGCCAACCTAGTCATGAAAAATGAAAGGGTCAGCTGTTAAGAACTTGATATTTTAAAGCTCTCCCTTGACTTTACTGTGCATAACTTTTGAGAAATTACTTCAATATTATTATTTTTTTTAAACCTGTATCTATAAAATTTCAAAGTTGATGCTTAATTTGTGCATTCACAACAGAGTTTTATTTGATATATCAGTACTGCTTAAGCTTTTTTTGCATATCAGAAAGATATGAACTCTGTACCATACCCAACTGATAAGTCTTCATTTGCACACACTGAAGCCAGTGCTTAACACAAGTGTGTGCTTATGCATTTTGGTGAGTGGGTGGAAGGACAAAGCATATACTTCAGATGAGCACATATCTCAATATTTTTTCAAAATTAGACATAAAAATTAGCTTTTTGTGTCGGTCAAAAACTGCAGCTGAAGGAGACCTCAAAATACTGACAGAAATGATGAGAGCAGCAAAATGATTATTTCTGAATTTTGGTAAAGCAGATAACATTTGATCTGCAAGCTACCACAAGCAAAAGCGTGTTCTTACTGTGGGTTCACGGTATGACATTGCATGTGTTTGACTCAGTGTGGTTAGGGAAACACAATGGTCATAAAGTTGCAGTGACTTTCTCATCATTCCTCTATACTCAGGAAAAAATTCTACTTCATCTCCTGAAAGAACGTTCTGAATATTTTTTTATCAGATTGGAGCAGGAGAAGCTGAAGCTGGCTGTTCTGGGTGGTCCCATCTGAGCAAACTAAGCGGGTTTGTTGGAGATGCTATCCAAATCTTGTGATGCCCTTTGAGAGAACTGTAGTTTTTAAAAAGACATTGTTCTGGAGGAGATGTTAGGCTAAAGATTCAACTACTTGACTTTTTCTCCTCTGGAACAAGCTGCCTTTCAGATGACTGTGTCTTGGTCTACCCTAGCCCTGCAAAGAAAATACTTTGTTTTTTTCCCTTTAATGTTGATGCTGAATTTTTACAAAGGTTGTAGTTCTGTTTTCAAAGACTTGGCTTGAGCTCCAGCTGCACAGCACAAAGTAGTGAAGAGTAAATTGTGCCTCTGCACCTCAATTGGGTTTCCTTTTTAAGACACTGGCAAGGGCTTCCAAGAAACTGTTGTTCCCAGCAGCTCATGTGAATCCTGCATTCACCTTGTTCTCTTCAGTTGTGCAGTACAGAGACTTGCAGAATGCCTCCACCTTTTTCCAGTCTGCTTACATCTTTCCATGTGGGATTTGGCAGAAAGAGGCTTCACCTAAGGAAGAGGATGAGGATCCTCTCTCCACTGTAGGTTTTCTTTGGAAGGATCTACACAGAATTTTTACTTGTTATTTAAATCTCTGATCTTCAGATTACTAAAGGAAAGCTTTCACACATGTCTCTGTGCCTTTACATTGAGCTTGCTGTTCAGTTCTGAGACATTTAGTTGCTCTTTTTCTCTGCTGTTTTTTCCTCTGAATCTTTTCACTGAGAGCCAGGTTCAGACCAGCTGAAAATACCAGTACTGAAAATTGTTTAACTATATGAATTCCGGTAAATTTGGCTTGTCAGCATACTGCAGCATGTGATTTATTTAAGGTGATGTGGAAGCAAATGATGTCTCTTAGTCCTTTACACATCGGTCTAAGTCGTGTGACTACACCCAATCCCCCATTTTATTTCTAGCTTTGTAAATGTGTAAATGTGTGCCTAGGATGTACTAACTGAACAGCAAAACACACAGCAGACACAACATTTTACCTTTGACCACTTACATCTAGTGCCATTTGACATAAATTATTGCCTGTCATGTTGTTCTGTGATACATCAAAGTAACCTCACACTTTTACTAGAGAACTATGATTACAGCAGAGCTATGATGCACAAAATAAATCCACATTTTACCTGTCTTGTAAATCACCAGAGTAGTAACATTTTTCAGGTGAATGGTAGTGTGGTGACAGCAGTGACAAACAAGAGGCAAGACTTCCTACTGACTTTCCATGGATCTTCATAGTCCTGGAATATTACTCCTGTAAGAAAGGAATAGAGATCATATTTTTTCTGCCTGATAGGCTATTTAGAAAGAGAGTTTAATTAATATATTTAAGGCTCTTTATGATATATAGAGTGAAGATACTACTGAAGTAAAACCTTTCACATGCACAGTACAAGGCAGTATTTTAATGTTGTTGGTCATTGTTATTCAAAATAAAACTGGAGAACAACTCATAGTCATTCATTTCAAAATTGACAGGAAGCTGGAGGGGAAAAAAAACCAAAATGCTCAAGCATTTGGTTTGATACCTGTAAAATAAGTCACAGAACCTAATCCAGCCAGATCTGATCCACACCTAATAACTTATGATTGAACTGAAGCCTATGAAAAACTCAGAATTTTGTTGATGCTTCCACATTCACACACAGTAGGAGGTATGAAAGACACTACAAAAGATAGGCACATACTGTTGTATGAAGGCACTCCTGAATTCCTCTATTCAAGCTTCAGGCTGGTTATATACAAGCAACTTCTGACTGAGGAACCATATAGCTGCTTTGGCAATAGGAGCTTTCTGGGCTCATGCCAACATGACCAACAGAGATGCTGGGTTTAATAGCGGAAGCACAGCACTGTGAGTAGTAACCCACTCCCACGTCCCTTAGTGCTGATAGCTGTGGATAACACAATAAATAGGTACCTCTCTTCATCTGCATATGTCTGTGCAGTCTTTCCCTGATAGGGACCTGCTCTCTGAATCTCATTAAAATACTCGTGAGGCTGTCCCAAATGCTTTTTTATTTGAGACCAGTGAGATCGATACTCTTGGTGGGACAGAAACTTAGTGGGTTCCCACCTTGTGACTGACTTTAAAATGTTGGCTTTGAGCTTTCAACCCCACATTAACCAGAGCTCTTTTTATAGGTAAAACTGCCTCATTGGGACACTTTACCACAACTGTGCTAGAGGAGGGGATGAGGGTGGGATGGTGCTCTGTGAAAATGAGATCTGGCATGAGTTCAGCCACCAGTCTACAGGGCACAAAACCAACCCAGATTTTTCAGAAGTCTGTGGCCTGGCAAAAATGATCCAAAATTTTTAAGAAACAGCAGAAAACATATGTCGGATACTGAGAAGTTCTGAAATCTTCTTTCCAAAGCACAGCTATTGTAGAGCCTCTCAGCAAGGATGTTGTACAGTTTGTTTATGTTTTAGTAGGAACATAACATTATGCTTTTCTCTAAATTATTTGGAAATGATTGAATCATTTTAATGAAACTTTCCAAAATAAGTCAGCCTGAGATAGATACCTTGTCTGGGAAAATTCAGTCCAAACAGTTAAAAGTTGGCAAAGTTTTATAAACAAGAGTGTCTTATAATGGTCGGCATTGGGCAGCTCTGCTGTAGTTGTCACTACCAGCTCTGCCTAGACTCCCTAAACTGTCAGAAGGTGTTTGTGCTTCAGAAAGTTGTTTCTACAGTCTATTTGAGTTGGCAGATGTTTGTTTTTTAGCTGCCAGTATTGCATTTTGTTTTATATAAGTGAGGTGCTGAAATTCCAGCTTAGTATATGCCTGGCTTATAGCAATTTCAATTTACATCACAACTGTGACAAAGCAAACGGGCTCACATTTTTTAAGGGATATTTTCTCTCTAAGAATAGAGACGACCTCTGCATAGCCCAAGCTGAGGTCTGCAACTCCCACTGACTGTAGACAGGTTGGACTGGGGCTGCCTTTGCTCTGATGTAGGCTGATGCAGCAGGTGCACAGGATTTAAGCACTCAACCAGTTGAGGTGTTTGGCCTCAAATATTCAGATGTTGTGTGGGTGGGCTGAGTGCCCACATTATCTTGCAAGGAATAGAGCTGTCGTTTTGTGCTATTGGAATATCACTCAGTCCTCCTTGTACCAGTCACACAACCACGTTCCTTGCATGGCTTCCCTTTCCCCTCTCTGAAGCCTCCCCATCTCTACAAGGGCGTTAAAAGACTTCCCACTCCATAACTTGTATGCAGTTCAGAGGGACATTTCATGAGGATACTGTGTAGGTCTTAATGATCACGGAAGACCTTTTGTGCCTCTCCTAGGAATCAAGGGTGAATTAATCCACTGATGAACAGCTAAAACACAGACTTACTTAATGGTAAACCTGCTAGGGGGTGGACAGAAAGCATTTTTCTTTTCAAAATCCTCAAAGACAGAAAATCTACATTTCAGTTATATAATTACATCAGTAAACACATATGTTAGATGTATTTATATAATATACAAGTAATTGGAATATACATGGACAAAGAAACATTTTATTTTTATTTATTTATTTATTTATTTATTTATTTTGCATATTTAAATACCTCAAACTTTTGCTCATTTCTGCCTTACTGTGTTATCAAGAAAGATGATTCAGGTTGCTGTTTCAAGGTATGAGAAACACAGAATTCTGAAAAACAAAAAGATTCCATTTCTACATTGATTTTTTATTTTGTGTTATAAATTGAAGCTGAAGAGAAAGTTTAGAAATCAATGGAAAAAGTTACCCAAAATGTTTTATTTCAAAGAAAACTCAGATTTTCCTTTCCTGTAGAATTCTAAAATTAGTAGAAAACAAACAAAAATGAGTATCCTTTAGTTGCACTTTTCAGTTTTGCTAGGTACATGTTCCAACAAAGTGCTTGGTTCTGACTTTCTCCTCTTGCATCTATTTGTAACTATACTGAATGAATCCTACCTTATATAGAAGTCAAGAGAGCACAGTGTGAGCACTGTTTGTCATACATCTCTGAACATCTGTGGAAGATACATATCTCAGTGCCACTGAATATGGAAATGAGACACAGTCTGTAACACATATGGATCTACCATGGTACACACAGAGCAGCACATGTTCTCTTTCAAGGCAGAAATACCTGTGGCTGTATGGGTGAAATGCATTAGCTGAAAATATCAAGCAGCTGCTATGTCTGCTTGGCTTATTAATCAGCTGGGATCATTACTGAACTCATGAGCACTCCTTATATGTGCTTCCTGTAAAACCTGGTCAGCTGATATACCAGGCCATAGGTGGTTTCCTAATAGATATGCTGTTGGAGGTGATATCAGTGTGGATTAATTCGGATATTTCCTTTAACACAGTATTTCTGCACAGGTTTTAGGAACAAATCTCCTTTTTTTTTTTTTTTCTTCCCCCTAGGAATTGTAATACTGTATTCATGTTTAACCTACTTATAAGGCTGTGATAGGTAACATTGTCTTTATGAAAAATTGCTAAAAAATTCTGATAAAATACATAGTTTTCTTTTGTTTGCAAAGCCTGTACTTATTTGGCTTTGAAAGTTAGATGCCCATGTCAAGCCTTTCTTGGGAAAGTCTGAACAAAGACAGTATAGCACAGAGAGAATAAGCTATATTCTATTAGTTGCACTCTCAGCTACAGTGGTCTAAAGCAGTGTATGAGCAAAGAAGGTCTTTAGATAAATACACTATCCATTATATCTACATTGTTGTGTATGCTCCAACAGAGCGGTTCAAATTTGGACACCGTTATGCCTACATTATGCATTGTGTCTACCCTGATCATGTATTTTTATACCATCTACACAATGATGCAGTTTGTTCTTTCCAAGGAAAAAACAGGAAGATTTTCCCTTCTCTGAAACTAGCATGGCATGCCTCATGTCCAAATCTTCTCTGTATTAGTGAAGTCTCAGTATAGTATTAATACTGTCAGCAAATGTGAAGCTGAGTCCCATTTGGTTGTTAAACATCCCAGAAGGCTACTTGGAGGAGTGATAGTGTTAGCTTGGGGATCAATCAATACTACCTTTAGCACCTCTTTCATCTCTTACCCTCACAAACGTTTCCCTTGGCATCATTACTTACAAAAGAACGTGTCAAAAAACAGTCGAGTGAACTGTAAACAATGTGGGCATGGCCTAACAGAAACTTCCAGGCTCTGACCCTGCTCCTCTTCCTTCACTGCCTGCTCATTCAGCCCCTCTTGGTACAGCTCAGTGTGGGACCTCTTCCCATTGCTGGGGACCTGAGGATACCCAGGACCTTCCTCTCATGCTACTGGGGAGCCTGGTGTTTCTCCACACATGGGTTGCACACACTGGGAGCATTCCTGCCTGGCTGCTAGCACTGCAAGGAAGGCCCAGAATGTAGGCCTAGCACTCAGAAATGCTGTTAAACTTGGCAAGGAGATCTCTGGCCACTTCTATTTTGAAAACCAGTGGAAACAGCAGTATCTGAGGAGGGTACAACAGGTGTTTCTGAAGCTCAGAAGTATTTCAATTTAATTATACAGCCAGGGATGGTGAGGCTTGTAAAGCTCCTGTGTTTGCACCTTTGCTCATACGCTTGCTTAGAAATGCTGCAGCTGCAGAAAGCTTTAAGAAAATCTTTTCACCTTATAAAAACTGGAAATATCAAACCATGGCAGGGTATCTAAGAGGTGGGGTTCTGGTTTAAAGGTTAGTTTAAGTGACCTATTTAAAAGTGAAAGCAATAAACAACCTGGAGCCTCATTTTTGTATATCCTGTCAGGTCTTCAGGTGTAGTGAAATGAGAGCCGAGTGCATAATTCAAAGGCTTCAGGGGGCTGTGGTGAGATTTTATGGGCATTTCTCAAACATACAAATGGAAAAATTAGTTGACAGGGAAACAGCAACATCTAAATAAATTTTTCTGAGGGTTCCTGCTGAAGGAAATGCAGGCCATTCTGTGAACCACCGATAAATACATGTCGTATTAGTCAGAGGTATATTCTGAGCTCTTAGAATAACAGTCTCCAGCTTAAACTGTGACATAGGGAAGAGGCATTTGCAGAAAAGTCTCTCTGTAAATCTTCCACCAAGCAACCTCAGCCCATTTGTGGAACTGCTGAGAGTTCAGAATTCATGAATAGAGAGCTGATGTCACTAAGTTACAGACACATAAGCATATGGATTCAAGTACTTATATTAATAAAAAACAGAGCTATCCTGGTTATATTTGTTTGTTTTGTTTTGTTTTTATTGTTTATTATTGGAATTTTTTGTGTGTGAAAATAGAGTTGGTCACTCATTTTTTTGCTAAAGATATTTAAAAACAACATTTCAACACTTTCTTATGTATGACTTGATGCTGTACTACTAGAAAATTTCTTTCTCCTCCCCTGATTAGTTGTAGATTTTCTGCATCTCTGCAGCCACTTCAGAAGTAGGAGAATGCTTCCTAGAAGCTCAGGCTATTTTTCAGCAACCTATTGCATGCTCATTTCAGCACAAGTAGGAAGGAACTAAGTCATCAAAAAGACATAACAGAAGAGACACTAAAAGTGTAGGATTTTTGTGATAGTTTTGAGGCATATGATTATGATTTTATTTGAGACTGCAGCTCAGATACTACTACATTTACCTTCAAAATATACCTTAACTGTTTCAGGAAAGAATCTGAAGATACGTTTCCCTGTAAATTGTGGTTTAATTATACTTGCAGGATACTTAAGGAAGGGTTAAGAACATTTTAACAATAGATATGACTACACTTTCTGCCTTTTAGAAATATACTGTGCTTTTTATATTTATTTTTAATACAAGTTTATTTTTAGTACAATTTTTTAACAAAAGTTTTGCTTTTTCAACTCAGTATAGAGGTACAAAGTAGCTCTGTTAGTTGGTTTAGCATCTGTGGATACTGACTTTAGATGAAAGACTTCTGCTTCTCTGAGGGTTGCATGATTTCTAGTGCATTCAGATCACTTCCTGAATTACACTAAATGAATTTCTCTGTGTTGTCTTAAAATGTGTACATGTCTTCATGTATATATTTTGCCAAGAGTAGGAATTTGGGTACAAAATATAGATATGTTTAGTAAAATTAAAGATGTATCTTCCTCTAAGAAGAGTTTTGAGGAGACTTATAATTTCTGATTTACAAGAATGCTATTTGAACCAAATGGCTAAAACCTGAGTGGAAGTTCAAGCTCTGAGATGTTCATTCAGCTGTATTTGAAATGAAGGTACAATCAAGTTTATAGTTCTTCTGTTGAGTTTTTACTAGCAAGGATCACAGAATCACAGAATTTTTCAAGGTTGGAAAAGACCTAGAAGATCATCTAGTCCAACCATCACCAGTACATCCCAACTAAATCATATTCCTCAACGCAACATCCAAACATTTCTTGAGCACTCCTATGGTCGGTGACTCTACCACCTCCCTGGGCAGTGCATTCCAATGCCTGACTACCCTTTCTGAGAAGTAATACTTCCTAATGTCCAGCCTGAACCTCCCCTGTCGCAGCTTGAAACCATTCCCTCTAGTTCTATCACTAATTACATGAGAGAAGAGGCCAACCCCCAGCTCACCACAACCTCCCTTCAGGAAATTATAGAGAGCTATAAGGTCTCCCCTGAGCCTCCGCTTCTCCAGGCCAAGGGCTGCCAGCAGGATGATATGTTGGACACAGATTTACTTTGTTACAATTTCCTAGCAGACTGAACTTTGGACTTATCAGCTATGACTATGTTAAAGGCACTGAAATTATTAGTTATTAATTAATGATTATTAAGTAACAATAACAAAAATACACTTTTTATGGACTTCTTTTTCTTACATATTTTCTTATAGTAACAGATCTGGAAAATTGATTTAAAGTTAAAGAAATAGCAAGTATAAATTATCAACAAGAGGCAGCTACATGTGGACATGTGCATGTGCATATTTACATGTGTTTGTGTCTTGAAAAGTGCTTATTAAGTGCCAAAAGTTTCTTAATAAAAGATAACTGGTTTTCCCACAATCTTTCTCCTCGTCAGTATGCCACATCAGCTGGCTCTCATAGGACAGTAACTCTCTGAAGACTGCACACAAAGCACACTTTTAATCTTTTTTTCTAAATAAAGATTCCCACTTTGATCACTTAACCTAGATCCATGTGTGTATCCAAACCAAATAACATCTCCTATGAGCATTAACCGTATGTCATCTTCGGATTAACTGGATCAGCCATGGGGAGAGTGGAATCTTATATCTAGGATTTTCGTTCTCCTCTTTATGGTCTTTCTAGTTCATGGGGAGAAAATGGATGGCACTAACTTCATCAGCAGTTCTCACTCTTCTGGCTTCATTTTTATTTTATCTGGCATGAAGCAATGAAGCCTGTGTGAGTTATTACTGTCTCATGTCTCAGTACACAATTATTTTTTTCCCATCCCAAACTGCCAGGGCCCGGCTTTCATCCAATCTTTACAAAAAGACTACTGTGTGAGGGGGTGTTTTCATTCTTTTTTCTGACCATGAAGGCATTACAGTAGAATTTTCTTATTTTAAGATCTCTCTTTCTGAGGGAAAGAAAAAAAAAAAAAAAATCAATTAGTAAGTTCTAAAGTCCCACTGTTCTGTATTGTTTTAGAAGATCAATGTGTCACATAGTTATTTTCTAGCTGTTAGTTAAGTGAGAGACCTAGACCCATCTAAAGTGATTTAGACAGGCTCAAGCAGTGGGCCCAGGAGAACCTCATGAGGTTGAATACGTCCAAGTACAAGATCTTACACATGGGTCATGGCAACTCCCAAGGTCAGTACAAGATGAGGGGCAAAAGGGTTAAGCACAGTCCTGACAAAAAAGACTTTGCAGTACTGGTGAATGGCAACCTGGATATGAACCAGCAATGTGCCCTCATAGCCCAGAAAGCCAACCATATCCTGACCTGCACCTAAAGAAGCATCATCAGCAAGGAGAGGGAAGTGATCCTGCCCTTCTACTCTGTGCTGGTGAGACCACACCTGGAGTATTGCATCCAGATTTAGAGTCCTCAAAACAGAAGGGTTATGCACCTGTTGGAGCACATCCAGAAGAAAGCCACAAAAATGCAAGGGATGAAATATCTTTCCTGTAAGGACAGGCTGAGAGAGACATAGACGTTAATCCCGGAGAAGAGAAGGTTCTGGAGAGACCTAATAGCAGTCTTTCAGTATCTAAAGGGGGCTATAGGAAGGAATAGGACAGACTCTTTAGCAGGGTCTGTTGTGACAGGGCAAGGGACAATGATGATTTCAGACTAAAAGAAGGGAGACAGGTTTGTAAATGGAGAATTATTTTTCTTTTTTTTTTTTTTTTTTTTTTTTACTATAAGGGTAGTGAAGCACTGGAATAGATTGAACACAGATGAGGTAGATACCCTGTCCTTGGAGACATTCAAGGGTAGGTTGGATGAGGCTCTGAGCAATCTGATTGAGCTGTAGGAGTCCCTGTTCATTGTAGGAGAGTTGGATGAGATGGCCTTCAAAGGTCACTTCCAGCTCAAATGATTCTGTGATTCTCTGATTCTATGATTTTATGATTCTGAGATTCTATGATTAAATGTTCATTTCCCATCCCATGATTTTATTTCATTTCCCTATATGGTACCAATGCTCTTGATTTAAGAAATTACTCTTATTAAAATAACATCTCATTTAAAGTGGGTCTTTCAAAATTGAAACTTCATAGGTTAAAACCTCTTGGAAAATGTGAGTATCTTAGACAGACTTTACCATAAGTCCTTAATGACGCAGATTATCCACTTGGCCTGGGAGCAGTTTTGTGTTTTGTATTCCTTTTCTTTCTATGTGTTTACAATTGCTATGGAAAGCAAAACTGCGGTATTCACTACTTAGACTTTTTTCTATCTGATCTATCTCAAAATTATACAAGAATGCCATGGCAATGTATTGGGAAAAAATGGATGGTAAGTGAAAAGCCTGGAATGTGTGCAATAGCTATGAATTATAACAAAAACTACTTCTAACTTACAAGAATTCTGGTCACTTAAGAAAACCATAAGGTATACTGAAAATTAATATCAGTCTTCTCTATTCTTATACCATGAACAGCACCAAAGGGTCACAGTTCACACCCCATTCCATAGACTCATAGAATCTTACAATCATAGTGTCATAGAACCACCATGGTTGGAAAAGACCTCCAAGGTCATCCAGTCCAACCACCCTACCAATATTTCCAACTGAGCCATGTCCCATAGTACAATATCTAAACCTTTTGTGAACACCTCCAGGAATGGTGACTCTCCCACCTCGCTGGGCAGCCCCTTCCAGCACATGACCACTCATCTGGAGAATAAATTTCTTCTAACCTCAGTCTCTCCTGGCAAGACTCGAGGCCACTCCCTCTAGTCCTATTGCTAGCTATTTGGGAGAAGAAGCTGACTCCCACCTTGCCATATTCTCCCTCAGGTAGTCATAGAGAGCAAAAAGGTGTCCCCCTGAGCCTCCTCCTCTCCAGGCTAAACAATCCCAGCTCCCTCAGCTGATCCTCATAAGACTTGTGCTCCAGACCCCTCACAGCTTCACTGCCCTTCTCTCAACATTTTCCAGGGCCTCAATGACTTTCTTGTAGTGAGGAGCCCAAAACTGAGTAGAGTATTCAATGTGCGGCCTCACCAGTGCTGAGCACAGAGGGATGGTCATTTCCCTGCTCCTGCAGGCAACACTATTTCTAAGCCAGGATGCCATTGTCCTTCTTGGCTACCTGAACACAAAGCTAGCTAATGTTTAGCTGAGGGTTGACCAGCTCTCCCAGGTCTATTTCTTCCATTGAATCTTCAGCCACTCTGTCCCAAGCTTTGCCTGGGACTGTTGTGGCCAAAGTAGAGGACCCAGCACATGGTCTTGTTGAACTTTGTCCCACTGGCCTCAGCCTAACTATCCAGTCTGTCTAGATCCCTCTATAGGGCCATCCTACTCCCAGGCATATCAACACATCCTGCCAGCTTGGTGTCATCTGCAAACTTAGCGAGGGTGCACTCATGTAATCGGGTTATCTAGATCTACCTGTGATAGAGGCTGCCGCCCCTGGAAGGAGGGAAGTGGACAAAAACAGTGGCAGCAATCTAAGGAGAAAACTTATTTTACTAAATATGATATTTGAATACAAGATAACACAATATGGTACAATATAATTGCGACTACTAAATCGAACAAGACAGAGAGAGAGAAAGAAGAAAAAGAGTCCCTGAGAACCGGGAGGCCTACTGTGATCTCTAGGAGACGGGCTGGAACATTGCAAGAGAGAGAGAGATGACAGGGCTGGAGCACTCCGAGAGATAGAGAGAAAGAAAGAATGTTCCAGCCTGGGAGCGAGATTATATATGTGTCCTCCTCCGGTGATTCGTCTCTGGCCGCGTCGTCCTCTGGGATATGTAGTTCTCCTCCAAAAGCTGAGTACTCGGGATGCTGCCATTCCACGGAACTGGAGCATGAACCTTCCACACTTCCACATACCCTCTATTACACTTCCACATACCCTCTATTACACTTCCTTATACCACCAAAACAGTTTGCCACTATTTGTACCCTCAGTTAATGATTCATACTGCACATGATGTCATGATGTAGAATATTGACAGCAACAGCACAAAACCATGACAACTCAATCCCTTAGTTTTCATCTAGATTCCCTCAGACTAATTCCTCTTTGTCATCCCAGAGCATGCTGGAACTGTGCTGAATTTTTACTTCCAGTTCTGAGAAATTTTAAGCATCTATGCAATACACAGTGAATAAAAACCAGTTTGAGATATCAGTTTGCACTAAGACATGTAAAGGACTGAAAGAATCCAAAATTCCCAAGCTTAGGGAATTTGTCCAGATGATGGGAGTTGAAGATACAAAGATTTCGGGAAGGTTGTAAGGTTGTAAGCCTCAAGTGCTAACCTTATCATGAGCAGCAGGTTAGACTGGTGGCCTCCTGAGGGCCATTCAAACCTGAATGCTTCCTTGAATCTGCAAGCCTCTAGAACTCCAGCTTCAGAAGACCAAGGACTGCAAAAGTCAATTGGGAAAGAATTCCGTCATATAGTCAGCAAAGGCTCGTAGCCTCAAGAAAGCAAAACATTTAATATACAACCTCTTTCTGCACTTCTATCAGCTCCTTAAGGAGCTAGCTGTTCAGAGCATTGGGTTTTATGAGTAATTCTTAAAAAAATCAGCCAAGCTCAATTTAGAGTTCTTAGTTACTTACACGTTTCAGTAGGCGGTGAAACAGCTGTACATCCCTAATCCTCCTGGTTGGTTATATCAGCGCTACAGATGAGGGAGTAGAGCAGCTTGTTAAATTTAAGTTATGCAACTCCTGTTCCTTTCAGCTTTCATTTTCTCTTGGGTACCTTTATTTTTCAGAAATGCATGCAGTTAAGCAAATTCTAGTGCTGATCTTTTTGTGACTATATTTCTGTTTTCCTGTTTTATGAGATGTTTCTAATTATTAACTGTTAGTGTTATTTTGAATGTATGCATGAGGTAAGATATTTACTTATTTGTGTTAAATACGTCATGATTTGCGAAGTCTGTGAGAAACTCCACAAAGATGTAATAATGTTTAAAACAAAATAGATAAGTACATTCAGAGAAACAGCCATTATCAAAGGTGGCAGGGATTTTCTGGCTTCCCTTGTTGAAAACAGGATGAATATATCACTTAGAATATGAAAAGGTCTTTGACATAGCACAAATATCTAGCAGCTTCATTGTTTCACAGCTGGCCTCCAAATGTCTGCAGTTTGCAAGTGACCATATTTGATCATCACCTCAAGGTCAATATCAAAATCTTGCTTGTTTTGATCTGTGGAGTTTTAAGGACTTCCTGACATGTCACAAATGTGACATAGATGTCACTCATGAAGATGATACTGTTACCTGCCTAGAGGTAGGGCAGCTGCTCCAACAGCATAGTCTCTTTGTTATTTAGCTGATGTGAAGGAAAGGTCAGGCTGGAGGCTGCAGAATGACATGTCAACTTCTAGCCTGGGATAGTGCCCACGGTGCTTCCTTTCATTCAATTTGAAATCAAACAGCTTGTAAGCTTGCTGCTATTTTGTCCCTCACTACCAGCTCTTTGTTGTGATTGGTGAGCACAGATTTTACTAAGCAAAATAGCTGCGTTAATTTGAAAACAGAAGAGAAATAAACACAGAAAAAAAATACTTCAGTATGATCTAAACAGACAACTTGGGATTGTCTGTGCTCTTTCTATCTTGCTGACTGATACTGAGGAGAAACAACCATTATGAAAAGCGGGCCGTCTGAGAAGGACTTTTCAGAGTGACTATTCTGGGGTATTTATGTAGCCACCTAGCAAGCTAGCAAGGGGCACAGTCTACCTCACATGGATATAAAGTCTGTAAAGAAAAGAAGTATTTCTCATATAGTAATACTGGTATCAATATCAGCTACAAAATTAGTCTTTCTGTCTTTCACCCTCCAGTGCTGGTGGTTGGATCTCCATCATAAAATGACAAATTTCAAGGCTATTTCAGGAATAAAATAATTGATGCTACAGCTTCCCTGCTGAGAAAATGCTGCTGTCACAAAATCTGTCTTTATGATGTTATTTTGCTTTTCATAGAAACATTGTCATGGTAGAAGAGGAAATCCCAACACAGGGAGAACATTTTTGATATTGTGGGTGCTTCATCACAGGAGTCAAAACTATTATAGAATCCAATCTTCCTGAAGTTGAACTTAAATTTGGAAATGAGATGCAGCTTTTCTAAGTGAGGGTAACTGACCATTGGAAAAAATCTCCAAGGGCTGTTGTAAATTTGTCACTTTGCATCTTTAAGTCAAGGTCATCTGTCTTTCTAAACTACACGCTCCATTTTAACCATGAGCTACTGCACTGTTACACTGAAGGGAAAAACATTAACCTTCAATGTCAAACTGACCAGCAGAAATTTGCAGACTTTTTCTGCACAATAACTTCTTCTAAGTTACATGATTAAAGCATTCTTTTCTACAACTGTTATTAATACACTGCAGAAAGTGCATGTAGCCAACCTACCAAGAAGTGGAAGGCACAAATTTCCATGGAAGCCCACAGTGTGTCCTTTACACCAATGCACAAGCTCACATGATGGTTTACACAGTAACTTGGGTGCTTGTGCATGTTCTGCAGGAGACACATTCCTGCAGTGCACTGACTGCAGCAAGATAAACCTTCACATCCTTCTGTGCTCATCACATAAGTGGCTTTTTATTTATATATCCTAACAAGCAACACATCTTTCATAAAGATCATTTTTCAGGTGGCAGAAATTAATTTATTTCTGCTGTTTATTTTTAGCATTCAGAATACTTAATCTGAGCAAAATTTCCAGCTGTTGCCTTTTTCTGGGTAGAGATGGAGTGACACTACAAGCCAATGGCCACCTAAGAGAGAATTTTCACTTCTGTACATCTTGTAGCTACTCCTTACAAAGCTATTGCTCATTTGCCTCATTTGTAGCTACTAACATAAAGAACACTGGATTTATTACTTCAGCTGCTTGGACTACATTTAGCAATAGAAGTCATTTCAGGACACAGGACAGACGACAAAGTACTGAGATTGCTTATCAAGTATTTTTATGATATTTCTTATATATTTACCTCTCATGCATTAAATAGTAGTTTCTGAGTATTATTTTACTGGTAACGAGACTACATACAGAGTATTTTAGTTAAGCAATTTAAATGAGAGCTGAGAATGGCCTTTTAGCAAGAAAGGCTCTAGCAGGCCTAGAAGCCTATAAAACAGACCTTCATCTTGTGTGAAATTAAGAACATAGCTTTAACAACTTACTGTTATTTCATTTTAAGCATTAAATCAAGCAATCAGACACTTCTCTTTCTAGGGCACAGATCTGTGTTTTTAGATTAGGGTGGGAATGGAACCTGCTGACACTACATGTAATTATTATTATAAAGTCATTGTTGGATCCATTAACCTCTTTCTAACGTCCAAATCTTTGGGTCCAGTTTATCTTATTGGAAGCATTTTTCCAGAGATAACTGGCACTAAGCAGAGAAGTTAAAATTCAGCTCAATGGCTAATAAATTTTATTAGTAAAAATTGCTTTTTCCTAAAAGGAAAAACCTCAAACCTTTTGTACTTCTAGTTTTCCTGAAGTCTAATTTTTCATCTGACACTGAGCTGGGATGCATTTAGTTATTTTCTGAAGTATACAGATAAAGTATTTCCAAGCACCTGATTTACATTCACTAAGTTGTCTTTGAAAGCAAAACAGTTTATATTTGCAAATAGACAAAAAAGTAACCATAAAAAATGTGGGGCAAATGCTCCATCTGATGATAGGAAAAGATTTATCTGTGACATCATTTAGTTGCAGAAGGAGGAGTAATGCTTAACTGTGCTTTTTTTCTAAGGCATTTTTCTAAGGTTATTCTTGCAATTAAACACTTACGATAAGCACTGTATATGTCTCCACTGGAATTTAATTTAATCCTCAACATTTGATGACACGTCAGACCTCATCAATTTTACACCTTTTTTCCTCCCGGAATGAGCTTTCATTTACCAATTTCAATCCAATTACTGTTGCTCTCCCATTTCATTAGGCCTTGTAAATGTGATCCCACAATACTGCTGTTAACGACTGCTAGCAAGACCTCATAAATATATTTTATAATTGATGGATGTTACATAACAACTGAATGCTTTAAAAATCATGCTGGAAGGCATTAGAGTACCAGTCCTGTTGGAGGAAGAAGTTAAAGCCTCCCTCTCCACATCTGGAAATAAATTCAGTTCGACTGTTCTTGCTTGTTATTGAAACTTCTCTGTTCGCCTGTTGTGCTTGATTCATTATTAAAGATGACAGCTGGCATTTCACTGAAACTTACAGTCAATTACACACTCTGAACTCATACAGAATTGAAAATTGTGCTGATGCAGGCTGAAACTCAGCCTAAATAGAAAAGAACAAAAAATATTAGAAATTGTGTGTAATACTATGAATTTTTCACTGCAACCCAATAGAGGTCAGAATGGGGGGTGATGAGCACATAGGCAAATACTGAGAAAATTCAGATGGAATAAGCTGCAGGCTAGAAGTACAACCTCCTCAAGAATGTTCTTACTTCTGTTGCCAACTGAACTGCTACAGACATGCTGCTGGAAGCTGACTTTTGCCAGATTTGGGAATATTTATGTTTTAATTTGACTGAGTAGATTTGTAGTAACTAGTCAGCATGGAAACTGGCTCTGGGAGAGGACTGATATAAATTCATCAGGGTGAAGGAGATGATTTTGTACATAATGTTCTATGTGTTAAACGTATAGCTTTGGAAATGTCTCAGCCATGTTTTATATGTCTGCAGTAAAATTCTAGATTTAGGTCCTGATGTGACTAAGGCAGAGCATGAGGCCATGGAATTAGAGAATAGTTTAGGATGGAAGAGATCTCTAAAGGTCATCTTCTACTCAAAACAAGGCCTTCTGTTCAAAAGGTCTAAGAATAGTGATTCCACAGCCTCTTCTGCTGCTCTGTCACTTGCACTGTGAAGGTTTTTTTTGTCACATCTGTTCAGAATTTTCCTTCCTGCAACTTGATGATAACCTCTTATCCTGTTGAAATATGCCAATGAAAAATGTCTGTCCTCATTTTCACTACAGCCTCTCTTTAGGTAGTTATAAACTTGCAATTGTATCATATGTCAGCCTTCTTTTCCCCAGATTAAACAGGATTCCTTCCTTGAGTAGGTTCTTCTAATACTTCATATTCATCAGCCCTCTCACCATTAGGGTGGACCTACTTTGGGCTCTCCAGTTTTTATGCCTCATTTGTGTTACAGAAGATCCCAAAACTAGGCACACCATCCCAGACATGACCCACCAGTGTCAGATAAAAGAACAATTTCACAAAACCTGCAGATTGTGCTCACTGTAATGTATTTCAGCATGCATGGTGCTTGTTGTCTTCCTGTGTTCTCCCTGGATATTAAACTCCACCATCTCCTTGCTGCTGTTACAGATGACCATCATGCTTCCAAATGATTCTACCATACTCACGAGCAACAAGTCCATAAATACTTCTCTCCTAGTCCAGCAGTTGCAATTAAAAAAAAATGTCTCTGACCCTCTCCATAAATCTGGAATGTTTGCATCCTCCAGGTACTGAGGTGGTTGAACTCTCTTTTGAGATCCATGCACTGTGATTACAAGGCTTGTCCACCTCCTTTTGTTGGTTCCTGACCTATAAGTTCACAGCCTTCTCTCAACACAGAAGAAATACTTAATGTATTCAAACCACGCCTTTGTGAAGACAGAAAATCCCCTTTCTCATCCATTTTGCCTGCCTTTCCAAAGTTGGCCTATGGGTCACAGTCTTTAGGACTAACATAGAACATTCCTCTTTATATTTTCTATGTGTATATTCTTTATTTCATAAAAAAAAAATAATAATAATAATTAAAAATCAATTTAAAGCATCATCAAATGTTTCTCTAAAATACATTCATACCTCTTTCCACTTTTTTACCCCTATTTATCTGTCATGCACATCATTTGGAGAGGAGGATGTAAGCACTGGGGCTCATGTCTTGCCTGTCAAGCATGTTGTATTGCACACAGTGCACTGAGTTCACCTCTTATAAATCTTCATTGAAGTCAGCTACTACATCTTTCAAGGCCTCTCTGACAAGCCTCAATTGTAGTCATTCCATGGAATTGCTCCAGGTATTCCATCTTTATGGAGGCTTTTCCTGTGTGCATTTGCTTGATTTATTTTTACCCTACACAGAAAATCTCCAATACATCATTTACCATGATAGCGGCTGTTACAAGAGATGAGATTATGAAGAATAATTACAAACAGAAGCAAATTGCTTAAAAATCATTAATGCAACTCAGTGAAAATGTGAAAATGTTTATTAATCTTCCCTTGAGAAAAGTGATATATATATGAGGTCCACGTTTTTTGAGGGGTTGTTTTTTTGTTAGTTTGCCTTTTTTGTTAGTTTGCTTTTTTTTTTTTTTTTTCTCTTCTCTGTATCTCTCCTTTTTTCCTATCTTTTCCTTTCATTTCTGTATTCATTGTCAGCATCAAAGTTGATACCTGAATATTTATCCGGTGGTGTTGCTTTAAGCTTTAGCTGTCAAACAAATGTAAGGAATTATGTATAGATAACAGGAACAATACTGTTTCCAAAGGTCTAATAAATCCTAACAGCTGTCCTATTCCAGGTACTCTGGTGTGAACTAGGAAAAGGATGTTCTTCAGTCCTTGGACTGCACTAATGATACCAGATAGACCATTTGCTACTGAATGACTGTTCTGGGATTGTTTCTGATGAATAACTACTATCAGAACAAGCCAGTGTCATTCATTGAAAAGTGAGTTTCCTTTCTGTCTTATACACAGATGAAGCTATAGCATAACTTTCTCAACTACTGACATAAAATACTGCAGACTTACTGCTAATATTGCAACAAATATTTTTAATTATTTCTGCCTATGTAACCCTTATGGGTTATTCAATTAACTCAATTAAACAGTAAAATGTTTGGTACTTTTTCTGCACTTTTATAATTAGTTCTCCTGCTTTCAGTTCTGATTCCACATAAACATAATGGATAATGTTTAACCATTCCTGTGTTTTTGTGGCTATTATAAAATAATATGTCAGTAAGGCGGAATATTTTATTAGAAATTTTTACGAGAGCTTCAAAAGCAAAACAAAGCAGAATACCTGCAGTCTCACCTTTGTACAGATTTCAAAGTGCTTGAATCTTATCAACCAACAGATAACTATGGAAGTAAATATTCATATGTACATCTGAAAGTGGAATTTGAGGTCCAGTTTCTCATTATTAAACCACACAGATTCTTTAAGACACCACATTTGTTGAGTACACATAATATTATGAGAATAAAGGATGACAACATGTACTGAGAAGTCAAAGTAACTCAAGAAAAAAATCCTACTATTGTGGATAATCCTAAAAAAAAAAATAAATCAACCTTCTGAAAACTGTAGCAATTGAGACTTTTCTACTAGTGTTCTACTGTCCAATATCTGAATTAAGGCTTTGGCAGGATTTGTACGTGTTTATATCACGTGAATCTGTGCATCTACAATCCTAACCATTGCTAATACATCTGCGTAACTTACAGGAATTTGGAGTATTGTGGGAATATTGTACGCAAGAAATTAGAGTATGGTAATTTCTGTATAAAGTGGCTTGGGAATATTTTTTAGGAGACTTTGTGAAGAAGTGGCTCTAAAAGGACATCTGTTATACCATCCCATAAGGTCTATGAATCTGTAGCATGGCAAACTGTATCAAGTTATCTTCTTTCGATAGACAATCAGTACACCTGAGAGCCAGTCTTTTCTGACAGAGCCATTTCATCTGATAGAGTATCAAATGGCTTGTTGACTATTCTGACTTCAAAGGCCAGCGGTGCTGATATCTTCAAGGTGGTCTGTAATGCCTGAGTGATGAGGCCACCTGTCAATGTGACTGCAAAATTAAAGAGAATCTGATGGGAAATGGAGGGTAAACTTCCTCTCCCTCAGATTAGCCTGATTAGCCTTGAACAATTTAACTTCTACAAATCACTTTTGTAGCTATGGGAAAATTATTTATCGGTAGCTACTTTTTTTTCTATACTTTTTTTTCCCCCCAATTTTTGTTCTGGTAAATACTTCTGTAAAATATGCTCTTCCACTTCAGAACTAGCTTTTTCCATGCACTGGGTTGTAAAATAAGCAGAATTTTTCTTCGTTTCTTCAATCAATATTTGAAATGAGTAATTTGTTTTGAGTGGTAAAAATAACTGTTCCTCTATTGCCATGCTTTTTTTTTTTTTTTTTGTATTGATGACAGTGCTCTGTTGAAGACAGTTCAATGTTGAGAAATAAATAAGACATAAAGGGTTGATTTACTGAATAATAATAATGTAATGGGCAAGAATTTTTTAGCTAACAATAACTGCCTTACTTTAGTCTTTCTGACAGGAAAGGAAGCAATCTTTTGTGACTGAGGAAGACAATAAGAGGGTGATGATAGGCTGATTCTTGGTGAGGAAGAAGCTAATAAATAACTTCTAAGATATATGTAAAAGTGGGGATTATGTGTTGGAATATGTATCACTATTTTGATTTTTTGGGAGGCTGTTATCATAAGTACAACAGAAGACTACAAGGCGACCCACACTGTTAGAAGGTTAACATAACTTGAATTTCAGGCTGTCCCAATAGCCTGCTCACTGCTGCACCTCTCAAAAGAAGCTGATAGCCATCCTTGTGACTGCTGGGACTGTACCAACCCCATGCCAAAAAGGAAGGCATCTCCATCACCTAACAGGTATTTCTCTGTACATGTTTGAAGTGAGGATGCATGTTAGAGCATGAGATGAGGATGACTGAGTATTGATTTAATCACAGTCATGTGCTAGGAAAAGCGTCTACAGTGTTTGGCCATCCAGCATCCCCTCTGCAGTCCAGCATTCCAGTGAGTTTAAACACATCTGCTGTTAGCTCTTAAGACTGCAAGAGAAATACCTTGAAAATCCCATGTGAATACTGAGATCTGTATACAGGAGATGATTTTAAAAAGTCTGCCACCAGGAACAGGCCTTATCTGCTAGTAAATGTATGTTCTGCAATGTTTTAGATGGCCTGTGCAGATCTACCTTTTGTAACTGAGAGCAGAAATTTGCCCTGTAAGTAGGACTTGCCTCTCAATTGCTTATAACCAAATTCAGGTTCCATTGCACAAATCTGTCTATTATATGGCTTCAGGAGCTTGGAAAGAACCCTAAGTTCAGTATTTATTCCAGAGACCAATTAGTTGTATGTCACTGGCTGTCCTATTTGACTTCTTTGGATTTAAAGTACAAACCAGGTCAGCTAAGTTGAGGAGCAACCCAATACATGTACACACAGAGCTCTAAAGATCTGACATGGTAAACCTGTGGGTTTGGGATCCTCTGGTGGATTAAAGAAGACCATGGTGCTATTTTTTGATGTAATTTTGGTCATAAACACAGCTTGATCTGCTCATAGTTGTTGACTACAACAAAAGTAGAGACAAGCCTACCATAGAGAAGAATAAGGAATGAAAATCTAGCACACTGAGCGTTCAGCTGGGGTTCTTGCTGTGTGCTGGTCTCCCTGCTGCACTGGCAGTCAGGCCAATGTGTCAGCTGGCTGCTGTGTGCAGATCTCGTGTGTCCTGACAGCTGTCTGTCATGACCTGAGCTCAGCTCCTTCCTGAAGGTGGCACGGAGGCCATTCAGTCATGTGTTTGATGATCCAAGAGCCTCCCGTGAGGTTTTTCATATTGGAAGACTAAAAATCTCCATGCTCAGAAGTGATTTTCTGTAAATCTTCATTTCTGAGCTGAAATTTCTCCACTTTATTAAAGTCCTGTCAGTAAGCAATTTACATAGCATCTGTTTCTTCTATAAAGCAACACTTTCTTATATTAAATGTATGAATCTGTCCTTCCCTTGACGTTTATCAACCAAATGACTGACGTTTCAATTGGTACATTCTGGGGCATGCACATTTCTTGCTCTTCACTTCTTAGGAAGGGCCCTTGGTTGAGCTGAGAGCAATCTTCTGTACTATCAGTTTATTTACATGCTTGGCTTTAGGACATGCAATGGATATGAAGAACAGCAGTGCAGCATTATCAGCATGCACTTGTGGCCTAAAGAGAGAGATTTATGCTTCTTCATTTATCCCTAATAGGGAAATTGAGCCTAAACTGTGGCAGCCACAGCCTGCTGTTAGAACAGGCAGTTCCCTTGCACCAAGAGCTAATGAGGCTTATTTTCTTCTAGATTTTGATTGACTTGGTGACTAAGAAACCTGATAGACATGTTTTTGAGATCTCTGATCTCTGCCATAAGCGTATTCTCTTGCGACTGATAAGCTGTGCTGCCAGCTCTCCCCCAGTCTGGGCACTGCCTTTCTCCTCTACCTGCATGTAATATTTGCAGTAACTTAATTATCAGAAGACTGACATTCACTTGCCAGTCTTGACTGAAATCAGACAGCAGGTGCAGAAGCTGCTGTACGAAGAGGGAGACAGAATACAGCTATAAACACACATTCAAACAGAGACATGGTGGTTGTATAAGACTGACTTCTACAGTAAATCAGCCTAAAATGATGAAAACTTTTATCACCATAAAATGAAAAAAGAAACTGAGAGAGAAAGAGAGCATGAGAGAAGTGGAACTACACTAGCAGTAGCTGGGCATAGCTACTGGCATAGAAAGTCAGGAGTAAAAAGAAGAGACACCCCTTTTTTTACCTTTGAAATTCCCATTCTTTTGAGCAGGGTGCCAATGCCCATACTATTTGGCATGTACTAATAACCATCTTGCCACGGACAGTGTGTCTGTCTCACCCTGAAGAGTCGCCTGATTGTGGCTCTTCTACAGTGTTCATTAATTAGTTCAATTAATTGCTTCTCTGGCAAGGGAACTGTTAACAATGATTGTGTAGTGTACCACCCTACCAGACAAAAAAGAAGGTTTCGGCTGTCATCTTTAAGAATTGAGGCTAATGCTGGTCTGGCACACAAATAAATACATGCAGGGCCACAAACATGAAATGTGCAGACAGGAAGGTGTAGGATGCCCATTAGTAAAGGCATCAGCTGATTTACTCTTTCCAGCAGCAGGCAGAGGAAGGCATAGGGTTTCTGCCTAATCCTGTATAACAGGATTCCCAGAGGAGGTGACCTTCCCACATGAATTAGAGCTACTGGAAATAACTCCCTACAGACCACCTCAAACTGCATCTTGCATGTTTCACTTGGAAAGTGATGTAGTGTTAGCCTTTTCATTTGCTCTTCCAGCATGAGATATCAACTTCTTTTGCCTTTTTCATTAGTCTTGGAAATG